>NW_027272502.1:0-591890 GCF_040938485.1 Diadema antillarum
CTTGAATTTCATGAGTGGCAGCCAATGCGAATAATCCATTATTACAGAATGGATATGGTTATGTGTGTGTGTCTGTGTTTGTAAAATAATATACAATGTACACCACCATAAACATTGATATGCCTAAAAGTTGCTTGTCGACCACAGATATTAGCTGAAAAAAGAATAATCCATTATTACAGAATGTATATGATTATGTGTGTGTGTCTGTGTTTGTAAAATAATGTACAATGTACACCACCATAAACATTGATATGCCTAAAAGTTGCTTGTCGACCACAGATATTAGCTGAAAAGCAGCCATTTTGAATGATAAAATGGCACCTCAAAAATGATCTGCAATTTTAGGGAGGGGATCAAAGTACATCTGAATGTTCAACATCATGAGCCCGGTTTATGCCCGAAATGTGAACTTTCTGTATTGTTTACAGCATGAAATACGGGTCAAAATATACATTCTGGTATGGCGGCCATTTTGAATTTCAAGATGGCCACCTATGATATCAAAATGGACCATCATTTCAGATAAAGATGTTTCAGAAAGAAAGCAAACGCATGCTCTTTGCCCCAAGTTAGAACCTTACACAATGTATACAATATGAGATATAGGCCCAATTACATTTGCTATGGTGGCCATTTTGAATTTCAAGATGGCCGCCAACCAAAATTATCCATCATTTAAAACAAATATGTATATATTAGCATATCTGACATCATAAGCATGCTTTTTGGCCCAAATTTATACTTTCCATAATGCTTACAACCTGAGATACAGGTAAAAATGCATTTAGCTATGGCGGCCATTTTGAATTTCAAGATGGCTGCCCTCAAATTGAATCAAAACAATCTACAATATCAGGAAATGGTGTATCACAATGTCTGACGTTATAAACATGCTTTTTGCATCAAATTTGAACCTTCCATGATGCGCACATTATGAGATCTGGGTCAAAATACAGTTTGCTATGGCGGCCATTTTGAAATTCAAAATGGCGGCTGAAGACGTGGTCGAAAAAAATGGAACCAAAGTTTTTTGGATTTAGCACCCCCAAATTGACCAAGTTAGCTAAAAAAATCAATTTTGGCACGAAAATCTCACGGGATCCAATATTTCGACATAGCAGACCGTACTAATAGTTGTTCGGCCAGTAGGAACTCTCTCCCAAGTGCAAACAGTAAAACGTAATATTTTGTACAGCTTACAAACAACACAGCCACTCCCTACTTGGCTGTATAATAGATCATCTGTGAAAACGAGCCTGCTTTACTTCCTCCTTGCGAGCTTCTACCACCGATCTACTCAGTAGTCCGGTTTCCAGACCCTTTGCCAACTGGACTCTGCGACGGAAGTCGCTGCCTTTGCCTAAGTCAAAGGCACGGGACAAAACCACCTTAAACTATACCAGTTTTCGACGTTGAGGGGGTCAATATCCTGAAGAGAAAAATAGAACGAGTAGAGGGTCTGGAAGCCATACTACCACCGATCAGACACTACAGACAGATTTGGTAGCAATCATTTCCCTGTACTCACTGAGAGTTACATATGGGAGATGATTTTAGACATAAGGAATTTGATTAAAATATCACATGCAATATGAAAAATATGAATTGGTATAGCATGTTTAAGATGGAGTGTGAAAACCATAATGATATCTCCGAAGATGGTATGAGTGTTATAGATCTTTATGAATCTTTTCTCAAGAATCTTAGAATCATACTTGATAGGACAGTAGGAGTGAAACAAAAAAGAAAGTTTTGGCGAAAGCCAGTCCCGTGGTGGACAAAGGAGTGCTCTCGCATAATAAAAGAGAGAAATAGACCGAAAAATAAACTTTTGAAATTTTGGTTTCAGTATGTTACTTGTTGAAAGAGTGCATGTTCGATGAACATAAAAGTGCTGGTTTGCATGCACTGCATAATAAAAAAGTACAGTGTGATGAACTAAAGAGTCAGAAAAAAAAACATTAACATTAAACAGTGTTGCTTATAGAAGGCATGTACATGTCTTTGGTAGAAAAATGTTTCCACATTGTGTTGCATGATAGACTACTTAGTAAATAGAATGATAACTTACAGTGACACCATTAATAATTATAAAATAACTGAGCAACTTTCACGGTTTTTTTAGCATTACAGCAGCATTTGTTCCGATTGTTTGTTAAATCACTGTAACTGGTCTATTAAACATCCAAGTGGGGCAGAATGATTTAAAAGAAAAATGGTAACGTAGATCTCATTTAGGAAGAGTTACAGTTTCATGCATGTGAAATAAGACACAGAAACTGAAATTTAAGACCTGATTAGATATGCCATCATTATACATACACAGTCAAAGGGTGTTGAGTTGTCATTCAGAAATAGGGGTCCTGCAACTAGTGATGCAGTTTTTTATGTTGAGAGATGAGAGAGATAATCATATTGAGGCCATGACAGAGACATATGTCACAGTATAAACATTGCTGCCTGCCTGTGAAAACTGTAATCCGACTCGGAGGGGAAACAACGCTCAACCCGTAGAACTTCCTGCTCTCGCAACCACTCATTCTTGAACGCCTTTCACGTTAGTATCTATTCTCCTCGTAAATATTATAATCTATGGTAGCACAAAAACTGATTTCTCTACAAGCAAAGATACGAAAACTAAGGGGAGTTCGGTTAAAATAGTATCGGAGTTCACATGTCACGTTTTGTCATATATTGTGTTGTTTATGTTACAGGGCATAGACATCTCATAGAAAGAGATTGAAACAAAAAACACATTAAAGATATTTCTGCCAACTTCTTTCAAGTACTAGCATGTTTTCAGACCTATCTTGATCTGGAACTATATTTAAAGACATATCAATTAGATGGCTCTAAATAGTTAGAATTGGTTCTAAATGAGCTAGTAGTGCCAGAACCGTGCTATGGTATGATGGTTATCATACATGGTATATCAACGGCTAATTTATGATACCTGCAGCGATACTGAGGAAATGCCCTAGATACCATGGTTATTTCATGGTACAAGTGGTAATACCGTGGTAATGCCATGGTATGATGGCCATAACATGGCATCACCATACGTATAGTTATTTTATTGTACCTGTAGTTATACCAGGCAAATACAGTAGATGGCATGGTTTTTCCATGGTAATGGTAGTAATACCATGGTAGTGCTATGGTATAAAAATTATAACAAATTATTACCATGGTTATTTTGTGGCGCCTGTGGTATAAGACCATGGAAATACCATAGACTTCACGGTTATTCGATGGTATACGTATCAGTACCATGGTCGTGCCATTTTAATGATAGTTTACCATGGTTTTTCTGTGGTATCACCATGCATCACCATGCTTTTTCTGTGGTACTCGTAGTAATACCACTGATACCATGGTTGAACTATGGCAATTGAGGTTTTACCATGGTAATACCATAAATTTCATGGTTATTTTTTTGTAAGGGACACAGTTTAAGGGTGTTGAGTTGTCAAACAGAAATGTGGGTCCTGCAACTAGTGACGCAGTTTTTTATGTTGAGAGAGATAATCCTATTGAGGCCATGACAAAGACATATGTCACATTATAAAGAATGACGCAGAGGAATGTACGCATGCATATCAAAGTGGGGAAAAAAACTGATACACATTACCATGCACTTTCACCCGTAATCTTTTCCCAGTAGGTGCAGAAAACTAGATGACCGTCATGACATAAATCTCCTACGTGGTATCCAACTACCTTCATGTGACTTGCGATCATGCAGTTTCCAAGTTAGAAGATAGTTGTTCGGCCAGTAGGAACTCTCTCCCAAGTGCAAACAGTAAAACGTAATATTTTGTACAGCTTACAAACAACACAGCCACTCCCTACTTGGCTGTAGAATAGATCATCTGTGAAAACGAGCCTGCTTTACTTCCTCCTTGCGAGCTTCTACCACCGATCTACTCAGTAGTCCGGTTTCCAGACCCTTTGCCAACTGGACTCTGCGACGGAAGTCGCTGCCTTTGCCTAAGTCAAAGGCACGGGACAAAACCACCTTAAACTATACCAGTTTTCGACGTTGAGGGGGTCAATATCCTGAAGAGAAAAATAGAACGAGTAGAGGGTCTGGAAGCCATACTACCACCGATCAGACACTACAGACAGATTTGGTAGCAATCATTTCCCTGTACTCACTGAGAGTTACATATGGGAGATGATTTTAGACATAAGGAATTTGATTAAAATATCACATGCAATATGAAAAATATGAATTGGTATAGCATGTTTAAGATGGAGTGTGAAAACCATAATGATATCTCCGAAGATGGTATGAGTGTTATAGATCTTTATGAATCTTTTCTCAAGAATCTTAGAATCATACTTGATAGGACAGTAGGAGTGAAACAAAAAAGAAAGTTTTGGCGAAAGCCAGTCCCGTGGTGGACAAAGGAGTGCTCTCGCATAATAAAAGAGAGAAATAGACCGAAAAATAAACTTTTGAAATTTTGGTTTCAGTATGTTACTTGTTGAAAGAGTGCATGTTCGATGAACATAAAAGTGCTGGTTTGCATGCACTGCATAATAAAAAAGTACAGTGTGATGAACTAAAGAGTCAGAAAAAAAAACATTAACATTAAACAGTGTTGCTTATAGAAGGCATGTACATGTCTTTGGTAGAAAAATGTTTCCACATTGTGTTGCATGATAGACTACTTAGTAAATAGCCTATTGTCATTCCATTTTGCTCTCCCCTTCTCCCTCCCCCATCTCTCCCCCCTCTCCCTCCCTCTCTCCCCCTCGCTCTCCCCCCCCCCCTCTCTCTCCCTCTCTCTCTCTCTCCCTCTCTCTCTCTTTCTCAATGATCCAGTCAGCAGGCTGATTGTAACCAGGGAGGTAGTCTCACCTCCCCGTTGTAACTCACTGCCAAATAGCACCTTGTCAGCACCGGCAAACTGGCAATGCTCTCCTTCTTATTCCTGTATTTTCGTTATTTACGGGTCGATTTTTTTCGTTCGAAATGTAAAATGGATGACCATAGAATTTCTCAATAGAATATAAAATTGAAAACTTTAGAAAGGATAGAGAAAATTGAGTTCACTTTGAATGGTCTGCCACAGGCAGATATCCTTATCATGCTCTTACGTAATACGACAGCTGCTTTCTCAATGATCCAGTCAGCAGGCTGATTGTAACCAGGGAGGTAGTCTCACCTCCCCGTTGTAACTCACTGCCAAATAGCACATTGTCAGCACCGGCAAACTAGCAATGCTCTCCTTCTTATTCCTGTATTTTCGTTATTTACGGGTCAATTTTTTTCATTCGAAATGTAAAATGGATGACCATAGAATTTCTCAATAGAATATAAAATTGAAAACTTTAGAAAGGATAGACAAAATTGAGTTCACTTTGAATGGTCTGCCACAGGCAGATATCCTTATCATGCTTTTACGTAATACGACAGCTGCTGGAGTCATCAAACCCTGGCTTGGCCTCCAGGTTTGTCACGCTTGAGCAGAAAGTTTATTTGCAATGGACAAGTCCTTCGACTCCCAACTCCCAAACGACAAATATACGCACCCCACTTTGGGTATGCCCCAGTTGGGGACTCGCCTCAAACGAGGGATTGACGGCATGGAATGATAACTTACAGTGACACCATTAATTATTATAAAATAACTGAGCAACTTTCACGGTTTTTTTAGCATTACAGCAGCATTTGTTCCGATTGTTTGTTAAATCACTGTAACTGGTCTATTAAACATCCAAGTGGGGCAGAATGATTTAAAAGAAAAATGGTAACGTAGATCTCATTTAGGAAGAGTTACAGTTTCATGCATGTGAAATAAGACACAGAAACTGAAATTTAAGACCTGATTAGATATGCCATCATTATACATACACAGTCAAAGGGTGTTGAGTTGTCATTCAGAAATAGGGGTCCTGCAACTAGTGATGCAGTTTTTTATGTTGAGAGATGAGAGAGATAATCATATTGAGGCCATGACAGAGACATATGTCACAGTATAAACATTGCTGCCTGCCTGTGAAAACTGTAATCCGACTCGGAGGGGAAACAACGCTCAACCCGTAGAACTTCCTGCTCTCGCAACCACTCATTCTTGAACGCCTTTCACGTTAGTATCTATTCTCCTCGTAAATATTATAATCTTGCATGGTAGCACAAAAACTGATTTCTCTACAAGCAAAGATACGAAAACTAAGGGGAGTTCGGTTAAAATAGTATCGGAGTTCACATGTCACGTTTTGTCATATATTGTGTTGTTTATGTTACAGGGCATAGACATCTCATAGAAAGAGATTGAAGAAAAAACACATTAAAGATATTTCTGCCAACTTCTTTCAAGTACTAGCATGTTTTCAGACCTATCTTGATCTGGAACTATATTTAAAGACATATCAATTAGATGGCTCTAAATAGTTAGAATTGGTTCTAAATGAGCTGAAACTCTGTTTGGGATAACGGACTAAATCGACTCTTTTCATCCTGATCCCGAGTACACTCGAATGAAGATGACAACACGGCCACTTAGCATCGATTTTAGCAGCTTCACCCAAGGAAAGTAACAAGGGATCAGTATGCATGTAGTTACAGGAGAAGAAATCCCTAAAAGCGCATCAACGCAAGAAAATGGCATTGAAAGTATGGCATGAAGTATGTGAATGAATAGTTAACAGAAAGTTGGGGATCATACCGTACAGTTCAGCTATAATTCAAATACTGTATTATCTTCAAATGAATTACTTGTTCTATCTTTGATACAGAGCAAACTTTGAGAGTGGTCGAGACCCCTGTACAGGAGAAGCGGCATTTGCAGCCTATCATCGGGGGAAGAAAGTCGTCGACATTTGCAGTAGATTCGCGGATTATGAGAGCAAGCGGAAATGGCTGCAAGACACTATCTCCATTTTCTTCTCATCAAAAAAAGGTGAATTCCATTCTTTTTTGTATAGTTGAAATGGTCACAAAAACATTATTGATTGTATGGTTTTCAATTGATAATATTAATGTAGAATCAAAATAGCCGCACTGTATACAGGCCCTACAGTTTCATGCATGATGATTGTGGTAAACATGTCTTTATAAAGCATGTAAAAGAATTTGGAAATCGAAAGGATCTTGATCGGGAATACTGAGCTGATCTTCACCAACACAACCATGACAACGGTGACGTCAAACGATACAAATGACCTTTTTGTTTCGTTCTTTCTTTCGTAGGAAGAAAAGCTGCAGGAAATTTCAGGAGAGAAGAAAAAATTCTCCCCATGAACTGTGTGCAATCATGTCATGCCAAACTAGCGTTCTAATTCTAATTCAAATAGTGAGCAGTGTCGTTCTCACACAAAGGCCAATTCTTGAAATTGAGGTGGGGGGGGGGGGGGGGGGGGGCGTGTAACCCTGCTGCCCCCTGCTGGGAGTGAAGAGGCATGCCTGGAGTTATATTCCAAAAATTGTAGAGGGGAGTGGGGGACAGAGAAGGAAAGTCTTATTGCACTTGTTCGGTGGGGTAAAAGGACAACACCTCTTTACTCATATCCACCCCGGCCTCGTCTCCCTCATGGGGTCCGGGGCCCGGGAGAACGGTGGGTTCCAGTTGGTTTTTGTTGCTTCTTTTTCAGGTTTTATGAAGCCCCAGAGCCCACCATCCCCTCATCCCTCTTTTGCGCCTGAGACTCTTGCTCGTTGTCTTTACTGCATAAAGAAAATACCCCCTGTTTCTTATTTGATGTTTTGTTTACATCTCCACGTGGACCGGGTGCAGTATTTGAACAGTTTGATCGGTTTGCATTCATTTAATCACTGGATATGACCCATCTCATCAATCAGTCAAAGACACTGTTTCTTAGATCCACATTTCCCTTGTTGTACATAATATTTATCATTCTTTCTCTCGACGTAGGAGTTACGTCAGTGTGCATTGCCATGCTTGTAGATCGAGGTTTGCTGGACTACAACAAACCAGTCGCCCTCTATTGGCCGGAATTCGCACAGAATGGCAGAGAGAAGATTACCGTATGATGAAGCATAAGGTAATTAAACTTTGTGTGTGTGTGTGTGCGTGTGTGTGTGTGTGTGTGTGTGTGTGTGCGTGTGTGTGTGCGTGTGTGTGTGTGTTTGTGTGTGTGTGTGTGTGTGTGTGTGCCTGAAGGGCCTGATGCAAAATACGTGACAGAAATTTCCTACCACTTAACAGTTAGTCGTTTAAGGAGTAATATTTTATAAACATAACAGTGGGAATTTTATTACAATCGGATGAAAATTAGAGAAGTTATGAAGTTATTAAGATTTATAAATTTCCTAAAACAATCTCTTCAACAGTCCATAATTATTAATATGCAAATTAGTGGGTTAATTTTTTTCAAGATCACCTCAAAACTTGTATATTATGGTTTGTAAACAAAATTTTAAAAACATCCAGTTTTTTGTTCACACGTTATTAGGACCCAGTTTTAAATCATATTATATTTGATTGATCTTTGAAGTTATTCAGCAAGGAAAACCGCTTTCTTTTTAACTTTTATACCAGGAGAAACAGGTTTCTTAGGTAAGGTTTGTTTGTTTGTTTGTTTGTTTGTTTGTTTGTTTTTTGCAAGATCAATGGACAATCTTGTAAAGTGACACTATCGTTATCATCAATTATTGTGCTTATTCTTCTGAGACTATTTGTTGAATGGTCTTAAATTCAAAATCTAGTGTCTAGAATCGATGTCACATACCCATGTAGAAGTTACCTTATTATCATAGATATTTACTTCTAACCCGCTGAAAGATTTAACTCCCGTTATGTGTGTAAGATGATAGAGTAGCATGTTTTAGTGTATTTTGATTTTATGCTATATTTATTTTATTAGGGGTGAGGGTCAGCGGTCTTTTTCTTGTACTAAAGTTCCTTCACGCCGGACAAAAGATGTAATGTATCTTGACACTAAACTTAAGAAAACACTTCCAGTGCACTTAACTTAATTGTCTTGCCTAAGTATCCCGTTTCCTGATACAAGTAAGCAAGCAAGCAAACAAACAAACTAAAATCCGAACAACCAAAAAATTAAAGGAGCGAGAAAAAGATTTTTTCGTATGTGGGCACGTCTCCGCCGGGCAGACTAGTGTCCAAATCCGTAGTTTCAGGAAACAATCAAGTTTCCTATACTTCCTGTTTTTATATGCATGATATACGATTCAAACTGATAAACAATAATGAACATTAATTTTTTGTAAGTTTAATAGAACAGCAAAATTATATTTTTGAAACACTCAATCACAAATGTAATAGAATAGAATTGAATTGAATTGAATTTATTTATTTAACCACGGTAAAAAGCCTGCTATCAGCTATAAGCTGTTTTTCAGCAAGGCCGTGAAATGATAACAAAACATAGATAATCATACAATGAGAAGAATTCACATAAAAAACACAAAATAATCATTACAAACGAACGCCAGAAAAAAAAATGAAAGAGAAAAAAAAAGTCACAGAGTATACATTGTGTAAGTACAGACACACACAAAAAAGGAAAAATCAAACATGTGACAAGTTATTGGGAGATAGTAATTACAAAAGCATTGAGTACTTTGATAAATTCGATATAATCAGGTAGAATGATTAGCAAAGGAGATGTGCGAAATTCGTCTGTTGAGAATGAGAAGGGCGTTAAGTGGTCGTGAACACTATGGGTTTAGTGGCAACTTAACGCCCTTATCATTCTCAGCCGACGAATTGCTCTTGAAAATAATGCAGTAATTGAAGTTAAAGATCTTGTTTCTGTTGGTAATGTATTGAATAATCTCGATGCCGAATATAAAGTGCTATTTTTAAGAATAGTTGATTTGGGCTTAGGGAGGTTAAGAATATTTTCATGATTACGTAGATTGTATTGGCTTACTCTTTTCTCGAGACGTTCACATAAACTTTCTGGTAGAAAATTATTCAGCAGTTTGAAGATGAAAATCAATGCTTGCTTTTTCCAACGATCAATTAAACAGTCAACTTTAAGTGTACTATATAATGTTTGGCGGTTAAAACGATTATCAACTTGCGACACGATTCTCAGCACCCTGTTTTGTATTTTCTGCAATCGCCTTAAGTGCACTGAATTACCATTCCTCCACAGAGTACAACAGTAGTCACAGTGACTTTGGATTAAAGTGTGGTACAGCGTAAGAGCTGTTGCTTTGTCAATAAAACCCCTTGCCCTTCTGAGTAAATAAAGATTGCGTATGGCCTTAACTCATACACTTTCAATTTGCTGAGACCAGGTTAGATTACAATCAATAATAACACCGAGGTATTTACATTGATAAACTCTTTCGAGTTCTGTATTACCAATACAAACATTAAAGTTGGTAAAGGGTCTTAATTTTGCTTTAGATCCTAAGATCATGTAATTACATTTCTGTACATTTAATATCATATGGTTATGTGAAAACCAGTTAGCCATCAGCGAAAGATCATTGTTCAAAACGTGTTGTAATTCTTGGGGGGGGGGGGGTTGGATGCAAAATACACACAGGTGTCATCCGCATACAAAGACAGGCGATACTTTTCAACAGCTTTTGCGAGATCGTTTAAGAACAATGTAAATAAGAGGGGACCCAATATACTGCCTTGCGGTACACCACATTGCACAAAAGAACAGGATGATTCATTTCCATTGACCACAGTTATCTGTCTCCTTTGACTAAGGTAATGTCTAAACCATCTGGTCACATTCTCATCAAAACCATAGTAAACTAATTTCTTTAATAGAATGTCATGCGAAATTAGATCAAACGCTTTTTCAAGATCCAATGAGATTAAACCAACAGCATAACCTTTGTCTATGGCACACACAAGGTCTTCAATGACATTGATTACAGCAGTCGAAGTGGAACGTTTTGGTCGAAAACCGTGTTGTTGTGAACATAAAAGACGATTTTCCGTTAGATACGCAGTGACCTGCTGAAACACTATTTTTTCCAATACCTTAGAAAGCACAGGTAAAACAGAAATTGGCCTGTAATTGGTTACATTGGTTGGGTCACCATCTTTATAAAGTGGCGTGATACGTGCTAATTTCCATGCGCTTGGTACTACACCTTTCACCAGAGATAAATTGATCAAATTTGCTAAAGGCCGTAACATATGACTTACTGATATCTTAAGTATGCTTGCAGGAATATGATCAAGACCAGTTGCCTTGTTCAAAGGTAGTGTATTGACATGCTTTAGAATGTCTTGTTCTGAGATCTCCTGAAAAGTAAACACAGACGATGCTTTTTCCATAAATTGTTCCATGTTATTACCAAACAGTTGTGTTTCTTTACGTTTGTTTGCAATACTTGTGAAATGGTCATTCAAATGAATTGCAATATTTCTATATCCACTGACATCTTTACCTGAGACAGCCAACTTATTAATAGAAGTATTCTACTTTTTGTTCGGCAAAACACAACGCAAAGATTTCCACATAGCGGAGGGATTACCCCTGTTGTCTCCGATCATTTTAGACACGTATAATCGTTTGGCCGTTCTTATCATGGATGTAACTCTATTTCGTAGTTTTTATACATGTCCCAGTGAAGCTCAGATCCAGACTTTTTAGCTTGCTTTTTCATCTGGTCCCTTTCTCGAATCTTACTTAATACATCATTATTCATCCATGGTGTCTCTTTCTGTTTGACTCGCCTTTTCCGAAGTGGAACATGTTTGTCGAGAATGGAATTGAATTTAGAGACCCATAATTCATATGCTTTTTCTACATCACTTTCCGCAAGCATGTCACTCCAAGACACCTGCTGTAAGTCTTCAATGAATTCGTCTTCACATAACTTCTTAACACTTCGGCTGACTACATATCTATGGTTACCTGGCGGTGGTTTGGTATTACCCCAAGTAGCCATGACCATAAAGTGATCGCTTAAACTCAGGGGTATTACATCACAAAACGACATTTTCTCATGATTTGAGGAAAACAGAACATCAATTAGAGTTGAGGTTTTAGATGTAATCCGAGTTGGCAATCCAACGAATTGTTTCTTCTTCTTCTTCTTGCTTGTTCTTCCTCCGGTATTCGGAGATCAGCGGTTATCCGCGTTGAGCTGTGATATAAGGTTCAGGCGTGCAAGGTGAATTTTGAGAATGTATCGGAGGCAGTGGGTCGTAATATCAGCAGAGAGAGAGGTAGGTAATGAGAGACAGGGAAACAGAGTGCTAGTGGTGAAGATGAAGATGTCATTTGCTGTGAAATCCTGGATGACTTGGTCTGGAGGGTTGAGTGCACTGATGTGCTGAATCAAAGCAGCTCTATGGGTCTGAAGGGTTGGACAGGAAGCAACAAAGTGGGTTGTGTTCTCCTCCTCCTCTCCACAGAGTCTGCAGATGGGGGTGGAGGACTTGCCTATGGACATCAGGCGGTACTGTGTTGGGTAGGTGCCAGTTGTGAGCTGGGAGCGGAGTCTTGAGGCATTGCGGAGGTGTGGAGGCAGGGAAGCTGGAAACAGACTAGTAGGGGTTGGCAGGCTTCTGCACTGTTTCCATAGAACAAGGGAGTGCCTAGTATCTACGGCAAGGCGAATCCGTGCAATGTGGTAATTGTGGACAGCTTGACGACACAGCCTTCTCCAGCTTTGGTAGTCGATGTTGGGGGTGTCTGAGAGGAGAGGGGGTAAATTCAGCTTGGTAAGAAGCTGCTTCCAGTAGGGGATGGAGGGGGTGTTGCTTGCAAGTGCATGGAGAAGGATCCTGTGCTCGAACCTGTCTGAAGGCAGTGTGACTAGTTGTCCGAGGGAGAGGATAGTGAAGAGATCAGCATGAAGGGAGAGAGGAAGGATGCCTGTCAGAAGGAACACAGCTTCATTAACAGCACTTTTGGGGAGGCCAAGGAGTTTCTTGAAGAGGAGAGCCTGTGCGGAGTCAAGCTTCTCCCGAGAACGTTTGTTGAGCCTCACAACGGCAATCCCATACAACATCCTGGGGATACAGTAAGCGGACCAGAGCTTTGCAATGATGGGTGGCCAGAAGTTGTTCCGCGAGGCTGATCCTCCAATGAGGGAGAACAGTGTATTATATCCCTTGGTGATGATGTTGGGAATTGGGTCTACACGTTGTGTTGATTTGGTGATGCCTAGGTGGGGGTGTTGGTTGACTTCCTGGATTTGCTCGTTGTTCAGATGCCAGGTGTGAGTATTGTTGCATTTGTGGCTGAAGACTAAGATGGCACTCTTCGTAGGGTTAATCTTGTATTTCCAGGTGTTGGCATAGGTTTGGGTAGTGTTGAGCATCCTTTGCAGCTCTTCTGCTGACGAGGCAATCAGAGCAACGTCATCTGCCAAGACAACTACCCCAGCGTACAAATTATGGAAGTGGCAGCCCAGGTCTTCAGCTCTCAGCACCTTTATGAGCCCATCTATGAAGACGTTGTATAGAAGGGGGGGGGGAGAGGATTCCTCCTTGTCGAACTCCTTTCTGGAGTGGGAAAGTGGAGCTGACTTCACCTTTCCACAGGACCCGACTAGCTGCTCCTTTGTACATTTCGGCAAGAGTGCGTTGGACTTCAGATGGGATTGGTGTGGTGGAGAGCTTCTGGAATAAGCCAGAATGCCATACACAGTCAAAGGCTTTGGCTGCATCTAGGAGGGCTAGGTATGTTGGGTTTTTTCGGACAGAGTTGAGTTCTAGGATCAGCTGAAGGGTGATTGATGTAAGCACACAGGATCTGGTTGCTTGGAATCCAAACTGGAGTTCGTCTGGGATACTGACTCCTGTTAAAGAGTCTTCTATCTTCGGCTTCAGAGTTGTTTCCAGAAGCTTAGACAGTGTTGGGGTCAGCGAGATTCCTCTGTAGCTGGATGGGTCATTAACCGGTTTGTTTCCTCCTTTGTGTAGTGGGATGATGAGAGCCTCTTTCAGAGGTACAGGAATATGTCCTAGTCTGATGGAGTTCTGGAGCAAAAGGAGAAGCAGCCTACGGAGGATAGGACCTGAGTGGACCAGGTGCTCAGTGGTGATGTTGTCGAGGCCAGGAGCTTTGCCTGTCTTGAGCTTCAGGATGGCATCATCGATATGGCGTGAAGTGAGAGTGAGAGTGTTGTCCCCTGTGCCTTGCATGTTGTTATTGTGAAGTGTTGCATTGAAGAGCTGAGAAGAGGATGGTGGTCGAGTATCTGTACCCTCTTGGTGGCGTGTAGGTGGAGGGTGTGGATCATCTCTATCGGCATCGGCTGAGAGGTCTTGGAAATAGGCATGCCAGCCCTCCATGACCTTCTTACCATGGAAGGTGATGTCCTTGTAAGTCAGGAGGGGGAGGTCCTGTGTTAGGGAGTTACCACCCCTATTTAGCTTTATCAGCTTATAGAATAGGGTGTCATTCCTTTCATTGGCAAGCTCTAACTTCCCTTGTGTAGCTAGCCTTTTGGACGCTTCTGCTTGCCTGAGGGATCTTCTGAAGGAGCGCTTGGCCTCCAAATATGACGTCCACAGAGGGTGCCCATCTTTTGGTTTGCCTGCATGTTTCCATTTTTTCCAGCTTGATAGGGAGTGTGAGTAGGCACTCTTCACCTCCTGGGTCCACTGTGGTTTACCTTGCTTCCTGTCTTTGTGAACTCTGTGGGGGAGTTTAAGTGACTGTTTCATCATGTGCTCCTGAAGACGTGCTGACAGACATTCTATGCCATCCGGATCAAGTGTCAGAGAGTGTAGGTCTCGGAATAGAGAGGTCGCTATGGATTCCAGTGGATCAGTGTAGAGTTCTGCAATGTTGTTGGGGTCTGAGGGCCATAGGACTGTGTATCTCTGGGCTGGGTAGACTGGATTTGGCTTTGGCTTCAGCACTGCATGAGATTCACATCCCCGAATTGTAGCAGGGTCATCTGACGAGAGGTGTGCAGTAACTAGCACTGGGCGGTGGTCTGAAGTGTTTAGTGGGTGTTCCAGGATGATTTTGAGGTGATGGAATAGCCCTGCATCTCGTCTTGGGATGATGAAACCATCGATGTTGGACTTCCTGGAGCCATCATCGGACATGAAGGTGTAGTGAGATGAGGAGCATCTCAGAGCTGTCAAACTACAAAGGTCTTCTGACATGATGGTACTCTTGAGAATCTCTGCTGTGCACTTTCTCAGTGGAGTGCGGGAGATATCTGCATTAAAATCACCTGCAACGATTTTCAGACTAAACTTTGTGTCGGTGGTGCTAAGGAGTGACAAGATGGTAGACAAGCAGAAGTGGTACTCGTTGACTTCATCAAGTGAGGTGCCACTGGGGAGGTAGCAGTTAATGATGAGAATCTTCTTAGATGTGGAGACATGTCGAGTTGAGATGGCAAGAACTCGAGTAGTGTTACACCCGAGTTCTTTTGTGTCCATGAATTTTGCTTTGCGAAGGAATGTAGCGAGACCTCCCTTGCCTCTGCCGATCTTGGGAATGCCTGGGTAAGAATCTTCGGCGTGTGCTTTGGCGAACGTGAGGAATTGGGTGTCCATGTTTGAAAGGGACTGGAGCCCGTGTTGATTTGACCAGTGTTCTTGAATACATGTGACATCTGAGGTGCGTAGAAGGTGCTGTATGAAAAGGGAGCTACTGGTGGTGCCTCGTGAGTTGAATGTGCTTAATTTAACTGTGTCAGGGGTGGCAGAAGACTTAGGCTGCTTCGAGCCAGGTGAGATATTTGCTGGTGAAGGTGGTGCAGGTTGGACAGGATCATCTGATCCGTGGGAAAGGCTGGATGCATGAGGAGGTGGATGGTCCATGCTGCGGTCTGCTGGAGTGATTCCAAGAGCGATATGTGTGTTAGTGCCGAGGCTCTGCCCTGGTGAAAACCCGAGGGGATTGGAGTGAAGTGATATGGATAGCTAGCTGCAGTGGGGGGATTTCCATGATGGGAGTACGGCTGTTGAGGCTGTGTAAGCCCCTGACTGTGATGAGCTCGTGTATCAGTGTGTCCTGCTGAGTACTGGGTGGGAGGAGCTTGTGAAGGATTCTGCAGGGTGACAGGATTAGGATTTGGTAGCCTTGGGGTGTTGGTCCTGCTCACAGGATGTAAGGTATGCAGGGAGGCCTGGTATGGGATATTGCTGGGTCGATGTAGTTTGCTTCGAGTAGTTTCCTGTCCTGACGAGTTTCTTGCAGGCTTGGTTTGGAAATCCGGCTGAGTGACTGAGGGTCTCTGTCCGGATATCATGGGGTCTGAGTGTCTGGTTTGCTGATGACTGTTGGTTTTGCCAGTAGGGTTTACTTGTCTTTGGATCTGTCCTGCTGAGAAGAGAGTTCTGTTCTCATTTATTTTGGCGGTCTTTCCCGAGGTATGAGGGTTTGCAGATCCACCTGCTGGAAGTGTTGCTTGCATAGATGTGGGAGCTTTGTTGGGGTGACCAGTTACTTTGTTTGGTGACCTATGTCCACAGGGATCTGGTGATATGGGTCTCTTTGAGGGCTCTCTCATGGGTCGAGGCAGAACATCTGCAGTCCTGTTGCTTTTCTCACGGTAACTGTCATTGGAGATGCGATCAAGTTGAGTAGTTCCAAGGTGTCCACGCACATCATGTTTGACGGGTTGGTGGTAGTGCGTCCTCTTACCGATTGCAGCCTCATTACGACAGCTCGTGTCCGCTGCCTGACTCAATTTCTTGGAGGATAGGCATGGGTCGCTCTGGCTTCTGTGTAGATGCTTCCCACCAGTGTTGCTGCGACCTCCTCCTGCTTGTGTGTGTTCACGGCGAGTGCTTTGCCTTCTGGGGTTTAGGGCATCATCCTTTGTGTCCTTGGAAGCGTACTGGTTATCAGTCACGTGGTCCCTTAGGACACTAAAACGGTTAGAGATGGTGAGGGAGTGTTTGTAGGATCCTCTGTGTGTAGTCAGAGAGCTTAAGTGTCCAGAATGATCAGGGGGGATATGATGTTCCTTTGACGCCTTGGGTTGCTTCTCTGGGTACCTTTCCTCTGGAGGAGTGGGGAGTTCATTTTCATCGATGTCATGGTTCAGACAGATAGCAACAAGGTGGTCATTGGCAGATAGGAGTGAGACAATTTCTTTCTCTTTAGCCTCTAGTTGTGACCTGAGGTCTGCAACAAGCTTTTGAGCTTCCCTCTTGTGGTTGGATTCAGAAGTGCGTAGCCTTTTGAGGGTCTCAATTTCATATCTTGCCTGCTGTAGGTTGGATGTCACTTGTTCGTGTTGCACTAAGAGTACATCTTTTGAGAGATTGCTTGCGGCAAGTTGGTCTTTTGTTTCCTTGAGTTTTTTGGAGAGGCTGTCACACTTACATGCAGATGGAATTGGTACATGTTCCTCAGGGGGATCACACGCAGCATCTTGTTTAGGCTGGCTTGGTTGACAGGCTTGACAGTGCGAAGGCTGCTCTGATTTTTGTGAAGCCTTAGAGATTTTAGGCTGATCTAGGGGGATTGTAATAAGCTTTGTTTGGGAGGGCTTCGACAGTACGGCTCGATGCACTCTGCTTGGACTTGTCTGAGTGGCGTGTGATATACATGTGTGTACTGAGGGCCATGATAGTATGGTTTGCGTCCCGACTGAGGTGGATGTAGGAGTGTTCATGTCCAAGGACCAGCATGTCGGACATGTGTCAAGCACATCCCTTTGAGTGTTGAGCGATGGAGGGAGGCAGGTTATGTGGTACCATGTTTCACACAGGTTGCATTCCATAGAATCAGTATCTGCCAATTGGTTACAAAAAGGGCAGATACATAGCAACTCAAGAGGCTCTGGAGGGCTGGGAAGTGACTTCTGAGTTTGATCTTGGCAGGGTGAGCAGGTGAAGATGTACTCTGGATTAGGGAGTTCCTTGACCTCTTCATTTGGTAACCCAGTACAAGTGTAATGGAGCCAGCTTTTGCAGTCAGAGCACTGTACTGCGTTGACACATGCATGGGTGCCGCATGAGGTACAGGTGATTTCCTTATCAGCCGTGGAGCACTTGCATGAGCCAGATGTATTGTGTTTTGATGATGGTTGTGATTTGATGTGATTGCTGATATCCTTGAGAAGAGTAGGGAGCTCCTCAGAGTGGAAGAGCTTGGGGTGTGCTTCCTTCAGTTGGTTACATATCCATGAAAAGATAGGGTCAGCAAGGTAGGTAAGGTATCTCCCTTTAAATTGGATCTCGCCAGATGTACACAGGAGAATTATCTCGAATTGTCTTTGCCTTCCTGCTCTCCCTGTCTTGGTTGACTTATTGAGAAAAGCGATCTCGAGTTGTTCATTTGGGGATGCTCCTGTCGTGCTTAAGCTGGAGGTTAGATTTGAGTTGTACAGCCTACTGTGATCTCTCAGGAGAGAAAGTACTATGTCCTTGAGAGCATTAAAGACTCTGAGGGGGAACATGGCTACAATCTTTTTGTCACCTTTCTTTGAGGAGACATCTTTGAGGGCAAAGTTTGAAAATGTCTTACCATCTAGGCTGTTACGTTTTCTCTGTGAACCATTACCTACAGCAGAAGTCATGGTGCTTTAAATTACAGACAATTGCTATAAAATTGAGGCAGTAAAGCTATAAAGGTACACACTGTAAATTAGATGGCCAGGGAAAAGAGCAGGCTTATGAATTCTGTATTTCCCAGGTGTGTATTTATAAGGTGTATGGTAACGTGGAGCTGACAAAGCAGGTCATAAATACAGCATGCAAGGAACAGTCATAAGTCAATGGATGAGGCAGTAATGAAGAAGACTGCAGATACAGACGGCACTGGGTGAGGCATGCGACGTACGGTTAAGGAATACAGACAGTATAACTTGTACAGACAGCACTTGACATGCAACAGACACTGGGAGAAGCATGCAACAGTCACTGGGTGAAGCAAGCAACAGAAATATAACGGATGCAGATGACACTTGGTGATGCATGCAACAGTTATACAGACAATTGCGAAAACAGACGGTAAACGATACTTGGCATGGCACGGTGTGCATGCAATACCGGCAGCTAGTCACTGTCACTGACTGTCACTGGCCTGGGTTGAGCATGTACAAACGGGTAGGACGTACTGCACTTGACTTGTCACAGCAACATGCAACATGGAGCACTGATTGAATTAGTAGTTAATGTAGCACCATGAACGAAAATTGGCGGTAGGAACAGAAATTGACGACACACGGCAGCACTTAGGTTGACTTGCAGCTTAGGTGAAACATTCAGCACCACGACACAAGCACCACTGCACTGGTCACAGTAAATTTTACAGCCAGCCAACATGCAACATTCATACCTTTTCACCAATATAGTATTGGTTTGTTGACTAAAGTGGGGGATGAGGTTGACTTGCAGGCAGTTGCGGGTGCAATTTAGCTGTAGCTGTGAAGAATCAATGCCGTGTCACCGTTTGTGTATCGCTGGTAGGCCTACCGTACACAGTCGGTCTTTTGCAGCAGCGCGCAGATGAGTGATGATGAAGAACCTTGCCGTCAGGCTTACACTGACGCTGAGTGCGTACTACGTATTGGTTTGGCGCCACTGGAGAGGGCCTGGTTAGATGGCGGTTTATCCAGTAAGACCCCTAAAGATGGCGAGAGTTTCGCTGGTTTTCTGACAGCATTAATACAAAAACGGCCACAAGAACAGAGAACTATTGGTAGAGACACCAAAGTTCACAAAATTATGAAGGAAAAAGGATTGGAGAGGATAGAGTAAATTTAGAGTGACCGATCGCCACTGCCACCGATACACCGCTAGCGAGCGAGGAACTAGCCAGTGTTCTTCCGCTATTTGCAATAAACGTTTGGTGTGATGTGCTGATGGCACTTTGCTAAGATCACAATTCATGTCACCCCAAAAAACATAATCAATGCTCTGGGTTTCAATGTTCTCTAAGAGATTTTCTATTTTATCAAACATATCGATATAAGAATCTGGGGGTCTATAGTAGTAAAGCACAAGAAATGGCTGTTGTTTTGGTAGACAAATTTCGATACACAATAACTCCAGTTTATCATCAGATATATCCTGTCTCTTTTTGTATATTACAGACTCGTGAATATATATCAAAATACCTCCACCATTTCTGTTTCTGTCCATTCTAATGCTTGCATATCCTTCAATAAAAATTTCATTATCAGTAATAGATTGGTCTAATCTTGTTTCAGAAAGACACAAAACATGAATTTTATTTGTTTTCACTACATGTGCTATTTCATCAAAATTTTTCAAAAGAGAGCATACATTCAAATGTGCAATATTAAAACCAGGATGCGAGTTTACGTGCTGAAATATAACTTCAGGTTTTTGATGACTGATATATGTATCTGGAGACAGTTTATCAAAACTTTCCTGACTGATACTTACATGTTCATCATCATTATCATTCAACTTATCTATGTTTTGAGGCAGTTCATTCATTAAAAATGCATTGCCCATCCAATCTACATCAGAATTGAAAAGTTCATGAGAAGCTCCTGAGCAGCGAAAGTGTGCCCATTTTAAACAAGAGACACAAAGTATACCTTTCTGGTTAGACCTGACTGACTTGTCACATGATAAACACGGAAATTTAACAGCCATCTATATAACAATATACGAAAATGATATGCACAAGTGTTCTGATACCTCACAACTTTTCAAGATCTGCCCGATGTCGAATGTTCCCTATCTTGCTATCCCTTGTCAGTGCACGAATTCTGCCGTCATTGGTCCACACCTTGGTGATCGAGTCGCATCTCAGAACCTCACGCACGAGTTCTTGCCTAGATGATGTCAGGTCTTCGCGAATGTATATCGGGGTTCTCTTCAGCTTCATTCTGGCGGCATAGACTTTTTGACGAACATTGTACCGCGCAAACTTGACAATCAGTGGCCGTGGTTGATCAGCTCTTCCTGTCTGAGGTCTTTTCGGTTGAATCCGGTGTGTTCTGTCCAGGTCGCCTTCCCCCACGTTGAAACTGAGGTCGAGTTTGGAGTTGAGAAGATCGAGCACAACGTCATCGCTGATTTCGTCCTTCTTCTCCGGCACGCCGTATATTCGAAGGCAGTTTCGCCTGGAGTACTGCTCTTGTTCCTCCTGGTGGTTTCCGCTGTCAGAGAGCTTTTTCTCCAGTTGTTTGACTTTTTTCTCAAGTTCATTCACTTCTTGTTGCTTTTTCTCGACGTCCAGGTTGACTGCCGCATACACACTTTGAGATACCCGGTCTATCAGAGCCGCTGCGAGGAGGTCAACCAACGTTGAAAGGATTGGCTCGGCACAAATCACTTCTTTTATCTGGTCTTTGAGTTTCACTGTGTGACTCTCGTCGAACTTGAATGACGCGCATTCCGGAGTCGCATCATCTATTGTGTTGCTTGCACCCTTGTCCGTTTCCATGGTAGATTGAGCACCCAATTTGGTACCCTCTTCATCCTCGTCTCGGCAGCCGGAGGGTTCCCCATCGTCGGACGCTAGAGGCTCGTACCTGCCGACATTTTTTGATGAGCTACCTCTGCCCGTTTTCTCTGTCCTGCTGTCCTATTTCCTGATCTCATTATGTCCACAAATTGATCACAGACAGTATCAATAGTCACCACAGCACATTCCTCATGTTTGAAGGGCAAGCACTTGGAGCAATTCCGTGAAAAATCCGAAATTTGACGAATCTTTCTCACAGTAAGAACGGATAACGTCGTGACAACGCCGTAAACAAATTCGGCATTCCGTCATTACTCTCAATTGAAAATAAGAGGCCAGCTAGGCCCTGCGTTTCATAGAAATGTCTTTAAAGTTACGCACAAATTTACGAACGGCAGGAATATGGCAAGCCAAGTGAGTTTCCTTATCATTGTGACTTTCAATAGCTAAAGTTGAAATTTGCGGATGATAATGATTATTCCTACATGTTAAAACATGTTTTTAGTTTGAGTGATTTTTGCCCCAATGATATGAACTATAGGTGTAATCGTTATCACATACACGCAGGTGTACAGTTGTACTTTGTCAAAACGTAAGGGGGGAAATGTGTACACATATTTGTACTTCATATTCCATTCGTTCGTAAAGTCATGCGCAACTTTATGAACATATTCATGGAACGGAGCACTAGATTGTATAAGGTAGGTCGCATTGATCTTTCTACTGTATCACATTATAATGATTTAACCGATACTTAATTACGTGGATGAATTTAAAAAATGGCATGTATGAAATTAGTGATGACGTATGATTAAAGTCGTTTCACCCATCCTTCAGGCGGGGCTTGCCGTATCCGCACCACCTGGCTTGAGCCTGGACTTCCTATAAGACGTTGCCAAGGCGGGTGAACTCAAGGCAAGAACAGGGCCACAATGGGAGTATGATGGCTACACCCATGGTTACCATGGTTTCACATTTGGACCACTAGCCAATTAGTTTTTGCGGCGAGTTGACCCTCAACATCGAACTCTGGGACAGTTTTTCAAAAAGGAGATAGCAGAACCTTTCGGTAATCAATGGTAATGTCGATTTTGAAATAAGGTTCGTTATTCTGAAGGTTCGCTATTGCGAAAATGAAATAAAGTTCGTCAATCCTAACTCTAAAAAAAAAGTGCCTACTAACAAACCCTCAGAATTTCTAGCCATTATTTCTGTTTCCTTTTCAGATTAACGAACGTTCGGAATAACGAACCTCGTTTAATTTTCTGAATAACGAACCTCGTTTAATTTTCTGAATAACGAACCTTCGGATTTACATTTTCTTTGTTTCATTTAGAGAATGACGAATCATCGGAATAATGCAACTGCAACCGAGGAAATTAATGAGGGCGAAGAACAGTATGCCGTGCATGATACAAAAAAGAAAAGAAAGCAAGACTAGTAAAAAAAGGCAATGAAAAAGAAAGGGGGATTTATGGTGTTTGTAGCCAGCTGTATGTATCATAAGAAAATGCTATCCTATAGCTCATTATATCTCTGAGATGAAAAAGGTCTTTCGTGATTTCCCGCTGCCATTTGTGCCAAATTCCCCATTGTGCAGTAGACGTACGTAAATGCGATCGCGTTTCATACCTATAGTTAAGTCCTCGGGATTCATTCACTAATCGAACTTTAATCTAGACCTATATATGTTTTTGTAATTCCTGGCATTCAAAAGTACAATGTCTATAATTATGCCTTCACAAGCACACGCGCACCCTCTCTCCCATACATGCACATTTCTTGATGATCCGTACCCGTAATTATTATTTTCTTGCAGGCATAGATTTCCACATCGGTTTTCCATTCGAAAGGAACCACCGTGTAGCTCGTCTTCTCGTCGACCGTCGCCCGATGTTGTTACAATTCCTGGACAGTATACAGACCTCGGCTGGAAGACAAACTATACTTCATATGATAAACTCGAACGCCATTGGAAATATGCTGAGTAATGCAAACGAAATGGAAGATGTGAGTAGGGAGAATGTAGACTGAAAGCATAAATTTGCGGAAAACACAAACACACATTATGCATTGTTGCAAACCCTGCTGGCAAGAACACAGTGTCCCAGAGTGTCAGAAACACAGTGTTAAACACAGTGAAAACACAGTGCAAAATCTCTTTACACGGTTAGTTCGAGCATTTTAACAGTTTAAACACATTGTGAATAATCAATTCACAGTGTGAAACAACTCATTACTGTGTGAACACTGAGAAAAAAAAAACACTGTGTGAAATCATCTTCACTCTGTAAGATTCGAGCATTTTGACATTATTAGTCAACTATGTGAGCACACTGTGGGACAGTGTTTTTTGCAGTAGGGAAGGCCAATGATTTGCGATTTGTTTACAAGCGCTGTCTGCCATCGTTAGGTAAGACATCACTCTTTTTTCACTTTTCTCAATCCATTTTTTGTTCTCAAAAACTTGATGACAGATCGTATTTCAAGTTACGAAATGTATATTTCAGAAATCTGAATGGGGTATACATGCCACAATTACACCAGAGGCTAGGAGTGGTTTACTATCACAAACTTATTTTAGGCAGCCCCATCTCTCCTGAGGAAACTTCGTATTTTTACAGCTTGTTCTTCCGTCAGTCTCTCTTTTTGTGCAGAATATTCCTGCTGAAAAGAACACAGTGTCCCACAACGTGAAACACTATGTGAAACACAGTGTGAAATTTCTTCAAACTATTATATTCGAGCATTTTAACATTGCGAACATAGTGTGAAATCTCTTCAACCTGTTAAATTCGATTGTTTTAACATTGCGAACACAGTGTGAAATCTCTTCATCCTGCTAAATTCGATTGTTTTAACATTGCGAACACATTGTGGATCATCAAGTCACAGTGTGAAACAGAACATTACTATGTGAACACGGTGTGAAAAACGAGACCACAACGTGAAATTATCTTCACACTGTTAAATCTGAGCGTTTTATGAAAACATTTTGAACACACTGTGGGACACTGTTCTTTCTAGCAGGGTATCGTGCTACCGAAAACCTCAATTACTCAAAACAGTCTCGTACAAATATGTGAATACAACGTCTGCCTAGCAATTGACATCTTTCTCATATTCCGTCAGATATCGATGAAACATGTACTGTTATAATGACTTAGTACTGACAGAGAGTGTGCCACGTTAGCGTTGCACTTTAGCCACGATAAGAGAATTAATTTTTGCGTCAACTTTTAAAGTATGAAGAAAGTAATTTGCATGACATATCTACTCTGGAGAGGTGCGCCTATGAAACTATAATTCCACGAAGTATGCATTCACATCCACACACGCTCTTCTGTATATTGCATTATAAATGTTTCTGTTGTTTTGAACAGTTGGGAGTCTTTAACGATCCCGCCTACAGAGCCATCGAGTTGCCGTCAGTAAATGGGATCGGGTCTGCTGCTGGCCATGCAAAGGTAACGATGACGACTAATAACTGTAATCATTATCACTATAATGTTGTGAAGATAATGAAAAGGAGAATGATAACCTAATAATCCTGCTCATCAAAATGCTAATAATTACCAGTTATATTAGATGATGGTTATAAAATGCATAATGCCCTTAAATGATTTGTGTTCGTTATAGAATTGGCGGAGGTAGGTTATCAGGATGTACAGTGCTGTATTTCAAATTTGCGATCTGATTTTCGATGCACTGGATTCCCTGCCAAAATGTTCACTTGGTTGGATATATCTAGGTGGATATTAATCTGATCGAGTGACTCAACTACAATGTATATGAATCTCATATCTGCTCCATTTCAAGCCTTGAATCTAAAAACGTACTGATGTGTACAGTTTGTATATGTTAATGTCATGACGTTCTGTTTTCAGCTCTATGGAATAATAATTATCATCTGGTGGCATAGACCCAGTTACTAACAGAACTCTGCTGTCAAAGGAGAGAATCGACGATTTTCTGAATTTCAAACCTCCTTCTGTCGACAGAACTCTCGGCATTCCTCTCTCCTTCAGTCGCGGGATGATCAAAATTGATAGGTTTGTTGTGAGTGGTCAATCAGTTCTTAGCAAATGACTTATGTTACTTATTGCTAGTTTCGTGCTTGAACGTAATGTCCCCCGAGAGTGACTAAATTTTGTCAATCATTAAGTAATGCACCCTATCTATTTCAGTGATATCTATTGTTTACATTATTTTCTACGCTTTTCCGCACATTGGTTCGTCAAAGTTGGGATATACTTCAGCTATAATAATAGCCTTCAAGTAAACAACTGTCTCAGATGACCATTGTAAATAATATCAAGGCCCTGATATTATTTCTCAAGGCCCTGATATTATCAAGGCGTTGATATTAACTTAGAGAAATGAGATATCAATAACAAAATGCATGCATTTAGGTCTTGAATTATTCCTTGTTATGTAAGGTAATAATTATGTTGTTGTATTAGTTTATTGCTCAGTATATTTCTGTAATCATTTACGATTGACATACAGGGAATGAAGTGAAAAAAAAATGTGCTGTGGAGGAGCGGATATTACACATGATTTTCTTTTTTTAAGAAGTTGAGTGTTTCATTATCTTCATGGATATAAGAATATCAACTGAATCTTGAACCTGATTACGACAGGTATTGGCAAACACCTATAGAGTAGCCTATTTGCTCTCCATGGCGTACGATAACATTCTGGTTACAAAGCCTGTATGTATAGCTATAGGAAATGATTATATACGTGTAAGAACTTTTAGTTCATAATTACATGTATTTCTAAACGTATATGCAGGATCGGATTCATCCCCGTGTTGTAATGCCGAATGAGTTTTACTGCATGTCTTTTATAAACTAGCCTGATTTATTCTTCTTTTTGTAGGACGGAGTGACAATGTTTGGGCACCCAGGAGCTGGCGGACAACACGGTTGTGCAGACCCGGGGCATCAGGTTGGATTCGCCTACCTCAGTAGCACCATGCTTCCATACCTTCTGGGTGAAGATCCTCGGTCTAATCAACTCGTTCAGAGTCTTTACAGACGTGTTCAAAAACTTGAAAATCAGTAATTTCTCATTTCTTTACAGTCTACACAGACAATACTTTTTTTTTCTTAAACTGATCAAGCTGTTTTGTACATATTCCATTCATAATAATTGAAATATTTCACAGCGTAATAATTAGCCAACCTAAATGCAATATTGGAGACAACTTATCTTCAAGCTAACGTTCATAAGTACTAACTACGTAAACCCATTTCTTTGTGAACATCTTAAGGAAATCAAGTGGTCTAAATCTGCAGGACGAATTTCTCTTTAACAATTCTAAACAAAAAAAAAACAAGATTTTTATCACATAACGAGCTTGAGAAAACAATGTTTACATAAGCTGCTTTGTGATTATATAGTTGAAAAGTTTACATGAAAGAAAGAATACACTGTAAAAATTTTTTTAAAGCGTTGCGACGAGCACGTATAAAGGCGTACATTGGATCATAATGATTCTTTTGAATAAACAAAAAAAAAATGGAGTCAATTCGTGATGTTTATTCAATTGCGTGAAAGAAAAGGACATACACGTAACGAAAATGAGTTCATTTAGAAGTTATAAGAAGTACATTCATCACAACTTTCTGAAAGTGCAAACTGGGATGTACACTTGAGAAAAGACCGCAGAAATCCCACACTTCTCTATACAGAAAGAACAAACAATGAAGGGTAGGGATGGAAAAAGGGTCGTTGTAATTATATCTTGAAACGTTTTGATATTGGTAATTTTATTACGGTATCTGAATATCTCCAAATTTTATGAATTTTTATAAAAATGTCTCTGAAGGATGTGAAAATGAAAATGCCACTTACATAAATTAGATTACAATAAAAGTAACTGTATCGATCCGAGGAAGGTACCAATAAAATATCGTTGAAGTATGAAAGATGAAAATCCAGTCCAAGTATCATTTAGTCTGATAAGAAAGAGCAAATATTACGAGTTCAATGGTGTAAATCTGATCGATATCGGATGAAAAATAAGGAGGTTATGACATTTACAAGTTTCACTTTTTTTTGGGGGGGGGATGGGGGCAGTTCATCAACAATCAATATAAATATGCAAATGGCAAAGTGACCATGTCGTGCTCTTACAACCTATCATATAGTTTGTTCATAAAATTTTGAAATTTGTAGTTTTTCATTCAAACACAATTATGCCCGAGGCTCAAATCCTCATACCTCTATTAAACTGATCACTATTCTGAAGCTATTCAACCATGAGTAACGTCATGTTTCAGACTTCAATGACAAAAACATTGACTTTTTTCATTTTTCGTTCTGTTTTTGGTACACGTTCAATGGAAAATTGTGAGCGTAAAACATGGTTAGTTCACTCAATTGCATATCTATACCTACTCTACTGTTTTGGAGAAATTATCAAAACTTCAAAATTTCATAACATTTCTTATTTTTCGTCCGATTTCAGTCAAATTCTTAACGTTGAACTCGTAAAATTGTATTCTTTTTCTTTTATCAGACTAACTTATATTTGGACTAGACATCAGTCAGGTTTCATCCTGTCTGCCTGTGTTCATGTGTGTAAATTCATGTTGAATGAAGAACCTAACACCGTCCCTCTACCATAGTGGTCCTATCTATATATCGGAGAGAGTTTCACCGTATCTACCGAGATAAATGCACGCATCAAATCACAGAGTGCCTATATTACACGCTAACATTTTGGAGTGATAGTACAAGTGCCATGAATTCGCAATAACGTAACAATAACGTGACCCCTGGCATTCGACATGGCACACTCCTGAATTCCAGAGAACAAAATAAACATTACCTCCCACGGGGATGAGATGTCATTTCCCGAGACACCAGCAACCGCTTCAGCCGTATAAACTCGATCTTGAAGTGCATTTTCTCGCGCTAAAAAGGTGTCTGTAAATTTATCAAAACTAAAACACACAGCCCAAATAAAGCTGTAAACAGCAATTCAACTGATTTGCGTTACTGCCACATGTAAATATAAAGGTACATGTATTATATGATATACATGAACATGTATAATTATAGTGGTAACATTATGCCGATGAACAGGATGTTTGTTTATGTCATGTTTGGAACGTATTATGGGTGACACAATGATGACAAAATAATGATGTCGCAGATTGCCGGATATATCAGCTTTATTGGTGTGCAAAATCAGCTGGAATTATGTATAGGAATAAACAGACGGAGGGGTATGGGATAGGATGGAATATGAAGTGAGATAACAAGCTATGGAATAAATAAAATGAAAATTGGAATGGACGCGATTGAGCCTAACAATTCTGAAACATATTTCAAGATTACAAAATATGTATTGATGGAAGATGCATCTCAAGAAGACACCTAGCACCTGGAACATTTTTTTTTGACGATTATATAATAATGAAATGATGGAGGATATACCTAAAGTAGACAACATATAACACAGTGTAACCAACCAGCGGAAATAAACTTCATGTTTGTTTGTGTAATTGACTCAGTACAGTGTACTTAATTGGCAGATGGGCATGATGGGTGGGTGTTATTTTCTATTTACTTAATTTATTATTTATTTATTTATTTATTTTTTGTGGTGAGCCTAACTGTTAGTTCGTATATAGTTTCAGCTTTCGACCCGAATCCCTCAACAGGGTCTGGCACTAAAAATACAATGTCTTGTGACAGTGATATTTTCAGTAACGTCTACGCAACAAGTATGCCATTCATAGTGTATGTAATTTTAAAAAAAGATCACACGCATTCGGATAGTGTAATGTAGAAAGTAATACTTGCATGTTGTGATGACGTGCGTTGGATTAGGCTATTGGCCATCCGTGGCGTGTGGTTAAACTGATCAGTGTCTGCTTTGTGTTGTGTTAGCGTGGAGAGAGAGAGAGAGAGAGTGCGTGTGTGTGTGTGTGTGTGTGTGTGTTTGTTTGTGATATATATATATATATATATATATATATATATATATATATATATAAGTATATATACTTGCCTAAATGGACTGAAATATACATATCAATATAGGGACATATAACAAGATCAGCTTTTTAGTAGGTCCGTCACATTTCATGTTTGTAAAATTGTCTTCTCTTATATTCTTTGTAATTACGACGCAATGTCTCGTCTTATGTTCAGTCCATTGTATCATGTTATTTGAGTTTGAGATGTGGAACAATAAAATTAAATCAATCAAAGGTCAGCAAATAAAAAAAACAAAAAAAAATACATGTGCCCGTTGAATCTAGTTACGCCGACCGCTCCTCTAAACTTACGTCTATATGAGGATTGTATTTTTGACATTACCACTGAACAATGCAAAAGACACATTCGAAATAATAACACACATAGAGAAACATAAAATGTGGATATGCACATCATGTGATTTAAGACATTTGTTTATTTTGTATTTCCACTAAGCTAATAATCATTATCAATCACTAATCATTCATGACATTATAAAAAGTGAAAGAAATGATAACGTATTGAAATATCAAAAGCACAATTAAGATATACATGTACGTGTAAAGGAATAATTATTTACACATGTTCTGCAAAGAATGCAAGGGGCTGTTTCTTAATTTATCCAAACGGAAATAGATACACACATGCACACGCGGTTTTATTTGCCACTTAAACTTACATCAAAGAAGTAAAACCAGGAGAGCAAGAACTTAATTTGATGGTCTATAGGCTGACTTTAATTCACATGTTGCATTAACAAAAATTATGAAGAGTTACAACTTACAAGATTCCTTTTTTTCCAAATAGATGGATAGTATTACACACTGCATGATATTTCCAGATAAAGTACATGACTACGTACATGTATTGTATGCGCTGTAATCAATCATACCGAGAATATAGAGATTGCTGATTCAAATTAAAGATCTTTGATCAGCATTCAGTAATGTACACTGACAAGTGTGAGTCTCACTTCCAAAAGAGACTTGAGCGTGGCTGTTTTTACAGCTGAGGTTTCAGTGATTGTATGGATAGCTATACACAATACCATAAACACAGTAAATAGACTGGTAGACTGATTATGTATACAGAAGTCAAAGACAAAACAAAAACACACTGGCTGCATTCTTGGTTTACAAAATATAGAAAAAAATCATGAAACAATATTAAAAAAAAGTGAATCGGTTAAATCAAAACCAGTTGACCACAACATAATTATGTGCAAAAGATGTATTACTACATGCTACTACGGTATACTATATTGGATAATGGGATTATACAGTTTCAATTTTCCCCAACATACGATCAAAGTGAAATGCACTCAATAGTGTAATCTACACAAATAATATGCGCGATATATCAGGAAACTATTCTCCTGTTACAATGTACAATGGTTACAGTATGACGACAAAAACGACCATGTGATACTCAGTACAGTAACCTATATTCGCATAGGAGGGAAATTCGTAAAATGCTATTCCAGTTTGTTAACGTATGTTGATAAACAGTCATGACTACGTTTGATTGAAATTCCTTACACGAGATCAAGTCCGTCATTGGAAGGCGTCCTGTGTGTTTCCATCCAGGGTATAATAAGGCACTTCATAGTCACGTCTTTGTCAAGCTATAAAAACACGTTCCTGCCCCTCCATCAGATATCGAATTTGCATTGATTGTATCACAGTGGCTACCATATAAAAATGGGTGAACAAACCACAGTGTATACCGCACATTAGTTGAATGTTAGCATCGTTCCCTCGTGGTGTCATCCTATATCGTAGAGGGAATTAGCTGGAGCACTCATGTTTAGACAATGAGCTTGGAGATTTCGTATATGTATTGGGGGAAATGTATTGAATTGCACTATCTACTTTTAATTCAGTCATTCCACTGTTCCCTAGTAAAATAATTGTTCTACATGACTATAATGGCACAAAAATCCGATTATTATGCATTTAATGATAAAATACGTTTGTATACGAATGATCATACAATGGCTATTTTACATGCTATCAACACAAAGCTATAACACACAGAATAGAAATCTATAATGCACTATACTACAAACGTGTAAAAAATATTCAATCAAGTACAACAACATACAAAAATTATGTTTCATAATTGTTTTCGGCTGAGATATTATTGACGTTTGATGCCATTCATCAACATTGTTTTTATTTACAATTTGGAATCATGCAAAAATACACTACAATAAGCCTCACGTGATGGTAGAAGTTAGGCTATGTGTTTACATTGGTTACATTGCTTAAAATCTGATTAAATAATGTTTTACCCTTATGAGGATTTTCACAAACCATTTTGACTCACAACCAGCAATTCACCAAATCAAAATTCGTTTACATTCTTCATTCTTTAATATACCTCGTTAACAACACACGGAGAGATATTTTCAGCATGATGTACAACAGCGCTAAAACATCAAAATTAGTCACATCATACATCAAATTTAAGTCACATCATATTTACATAATGCAATTACAACATAGTCCTCACCTAAACAAGAAGGAAACAACAGCATTAATCATTATTTCACAAGCACACTTCTGTTTGAATTTCTAGTAAGAAAGTAATCAAGTGCAACGTTTCCATTCCTTCCTACAAATATAAATCTCTTCTCTAAAAAAGTTCATGTTAACGATTTCAAAAGTACAATGCATCATCTCTGATATTCTATCACACCCTGAAATATGAAATCTACACATACACCATGCAAATAAAACTATTTTATTGAATATGAACAAGAGAGCATTGCTAGCTATGTTTTTTTTTTACCAAATGAAGTCCGCATCAATCAGTCCTAATTCACAGACAATTCACATTTGCATTACGTCTTTCCTTTGTCCTCCCATTCGGGGGACTTCTATATTCATACTCATATCGCTAAATGACCACAAATAGAAATGTGTTGACCGCCTAACGATGCATTATGTATCACAAGCTAGTAAATTAGACAAAGAAAACATATTCATTCCATATTACAATGGTGTTACGATTAGCTGCACTTTATAGAGTTGCTCTGTTGTCATATTCTTCATGTTCATCATGTTATATATTTTCTATCACCACATTCCCCCTTGCTGTCTAAAGAGAGAGGAAGTCATACAAATTAGATAACAAATTACGTTCAGAACCTTAACAGAAAATTGTACTATTTACACATTTTGATATAAAAATTACAAAATGTTTCCACTATACATGTATATGAGTATACCGAATAGACAATAAGAAGGTAATTACAACTTGCGGAAAGACCGCATTCCACCTTTCACTTCAATTTCAACTGATATGTAGTCATTGCAGATTGATATCAGTTACTGAAATCTATTGTTTTCACTTTTGAATCATACAAAATACATTATATCAACATCATGAAAGTGGAAAACATATTCAAATAACCCTAGGCATAATCATGCTTACATTGTGTAGAAGAATGTGAAATTCTATGGGCTATAATTTCTCAGTGTTTGCTTATCAGCTTAGTGAGTCAGAACTTTAACCAAAATCTGTAGATCACAATTTACAAGTGTCAGCCACATCACCAGTTTGACTTTATGAAATACACTGTCTAGTGCAAAAACCTACATTTACTTGCACCAAAGGGGGAGATATTCTACACATATTCAATGGTGTCTTTAACTTGACACATGTTCAGTTGTAACTATATAACATTATTTGCATAACAAAGAGAAATAGCAAAACATATTATACATGTACAAGTGACTCAAATAGACCATAATGAAATGATCTCCAATTCCATGCATAATGCATTAGACACTTTGGATTGACAGAGCAGCAGAGATGTGAGAGAGTCATTATTAGCACAAACAGTGAGATGACGTACAGTGTACCTCCAATAATCAAATGCAGCCACTTTCAATATCCATCCATTCATCCAAATAACACACAGTACAGTAATAAGTGCACTGAAATAAACATTTCTGTAGAAGTAGAGATATAGGTATAATGAATGATTGTTTATATGTTGCGGCCATGACGCTTTTAGAAATTTACACCTATACTTAAGTATAAGTCTGAGTTTTACTTTCAAATAACACTTGAGCATAGCTGTTTTAACTAGTGAGTTTTCAGTGATTGTATGAATAGCTATGTACAATACCATAAACGCAGTAAATAGACTGGTAGACTGATTATGTATACAGAAGTCATAGACAAAACAAGAACACATTGGCTACATTCTTGGTTTACAAAATATAGAGAAAGTCATAAAACAATAATATCACGGGAAAAAATGATTCGGTTAATAATCAAAACCAGTTGACCACATCATATATGATCAAAAGATTTATTACTACGAGCTACTACGCTACATTCTCTTGAATAATGGGAGTATGCATTTTCATCGTTTTCACAACATACGATCAAAGTGACTACATGTATAAATGTACTCAATTTGTAATACCCAAATGTGCGCGATACATATATAAGGACATAAAATCTCCTGTTACAATGAAAAATGGTTACAGAATGTCGATAAAAAGTGATAAATTCAGTCATATTCGCATACAAGGGAAATTCCTAAAATGCTAACCAGTTTGTTGAAGTATACTGATAAACAGTCATAATGAACGTGTTTGAGTTAAATTCTTTATACGGGATTAAGTCCGTCTTTGCAGGGCGTCCTGTGTGTTTCTATCCATGGCATAATAAGGCATGCACTTCATATTCATACGTTTGTCAAACTATTAAAACACCCTCCTGCCCCTCCATCAGATATCGAGCTTGAATTGATTGTATCACCATGGCTACTATAAAATAGTGGTTGAACAAACCATACACATTGGTTTAATATCCGCATCGTTCACTCATGGTGTCATCCCACACGTATATCGTAGAGATGCTACGAAGGTAATTAGCTGGAGCAGTCTTGTTTAATGAGCTTAGCGATTGCGTATTACTACATGTACTGGGAAAATGTATTATTGAATTGCATTATTTACTCTTGATTTAGTCATTCTACTGTTCCCTATTGAAATAATTATTACACATGACTATGACTGAAAAAAACCCCGATTATAATGCGTTCAATGATAGAACTTTTTTATATACGAATGAGCATACAATGGCTATTTTAGATGCTATCAACACAAAGCGATGAACATGCAAAATAGAAATCTATAGTGTACTACTTTACAAACGTGTAGAAAATTATTCAATCAATTACAGCAATATATATACAAAAAGGATGTTTCATTCTGTTTTCGGCTGAGATATAATCATTGACATTTGATATCACTTATCAACATTGTTTTTGTTTACAATTTAGAATCATGTAAAATACACTACAATGAACCTCATGTGATGGAACAAGGTAGGCTAAGTTTACATTGGATACATTGCTTAAATTCATTTGATAATTGCTTACCCTTGTGAAGATTTTCACAAAACACTTTAACTCATAACAAGTAATTTACAACATCAAAATTCATTTACATTTTTTTGATATACCTCTTTAAACTAGCAGACACAAGGAGAGATATTTTCAACATGATGTCCGATTGTTCTATAACATCAAACTACACGTAACTTCACATTTACATAATATACAACACAGTCCTCGCCTGTACAAGAAGGAAATGACGGCATTAATCATTATTTCCATAACACATTCTGCTTAAATTTCTAGGAAGACTGTAATAAAGTGCAACGTTTCCATTCTATCCTTCAAGTACAATTATCTTCTCTTGCTAAAAGCTCATGGTAACGATTTAACGAGTACAATGCATCACCTCTGATATTCTATCACAGCCAGAAATATGAAATCTACGAAAAAAATATGAAAAAATGTGTTATTAAAAGTAAGCAAGAGGACATTACGAGCTCTGGGTTTTACCAAATGAATTCAGGATCAGTCAGCTGTCCTAGAAGTCACAAACACTAAGTTCACATTTGCATTACGTCTTTCCTGTGTCCTCCTATTCGGCGGACTTCTAAATTCAATCCCATATCGCTAAATGATCACAAATAAAAATGTGTATACCGCCAAATGATACATGTATGTATCACAACCTGGTATTATACAAAGAAGAATAACTTAATTCCATGTTACAATGGTGTTACGATTACCTCCACTTCAGAGTTGGTATTATTGCCGCATACTGCAATTTCTTGTATTTTCTATTACCACATTTCCCTCTTGCTGTCGTTGAGAGAGAAAGTTATACAAATTATATTACAAATTACATTCACTCAAGCGACATTAATCAAAATCTTTTACAGTAGATTAATATGCTATTTACACATTTTGATGTAAACTTACAAACTACTTCCACTATATATGATAACAACGCATAGACAATGAGAAGACAATAACAACTTCCGAAAAGAGCATGTTTCACTTCTCAGCTCAGTTTTTACTGATACATATTCATTGCAGATTAATATCAGTTATTGATATTTTTAGTTTTGAATCATACAAAATACATTATATCAACATCATGAAAATGGAAAACCTATTCAAATAACCCTAGGCATATCATGCTTACATTGTGTAGAAGAATGTGAAATTCTATGGGCTATAATTTCTCAGTGTTTGCTTATCAGCTTCGTGCGTCAGAACTTTCACCAAAATTTACCATATTAACTTTATAAGACCCACTGTCTGATAACTATTGTGCAAAACATACAATTACTTGTACCAAAGAAGAAGATATTCCTAACATATGCAATAGTGTCTTTAACTTGCCATTTAGATTATGCATAACTATAGTATTATTTGCACACACACAAAAAAATAACGAAACACATTACTCAAAATAGACCATAGTCAAATGATCTCCAATTCCATGCATAATGCATTAGACACTCTGGATTGACAGAGCAGCAGAGATGTGAGAGAGTCATTATTAACACAAACAGTGAGATGACGTGCAGTGTACCTCCAATGATCAAATGCAGCCACTTTCAATATCCATTCATTCATCCAAATAACTCACAGTACAGTAATAAGTGCATTGAAATAAACATTTCTGTAGAAGTAGAGATATAGGTATAATGAATGATTGTTTATATATTGCGGCCATGATGCTTTTACAAATTTACACCTATACTTGTGTAAACTTTAAGTACCAGCATGAACGCGTACGTGTATGATTTGATTATATCCAGTCATAGTTGTTTACTTTTTATTTAAAGAAGTACACAATCTTCAGACAAAAAAAATACACATTACCATTCTCCACAGAACAAAGCTAAGCTACAGAGTAAACTGAATGGTCGTAGTCTGAATGGTTGGAGTTTGCATTATATGCCAATAACAATATGTCACATGACAACACATTTAAATGTCAAAAAAAAAAACCTAGCATATTCACAGAGTGAAAACTTATCAGATCACAATATAGTTTACAACCTGGCATGTAGTATGTGCATTGCAAGTACGTGTATGATGTACAAGAGAATAATACAAAGTGTTCCATTTCAAAAACTTCCATCTACAGCTCTGCATTCAGATATTAACATGATCAACGTTAAAGTCTTATGACAATGAAACATGCAGTATTCAGCAATATCAACTCACCTAAACTGGGAAACTGCTTTCAGAATGTTTCGTCCAAGCAGCATAATGTCAAATAGATTAAGATAGATAGAAGAATCATAGGTGATGACCTCCTTTCAAACAGTAAACGTTGTGATTGCAGTTGATCACACTAAACACATGTATTTTTTGATTTTTTTATAGTCTCCAACAGATTTGGAATATTAAAATCATCAAGTGCTTACGATAAAGGAAAGAGTTAATGATACTGTGAAACCATTGCACAGTGCAGCTAAAAGTGATATATATGTGTCAATTTACAATGATAAATTGGGCTTTTATTTTTCATTTCTTCATTTCAAAAAGCTGAACAAACCTCCATAATGTGTGACTAAACAGAAAAGAAAATAATGTATAGAACGAGAAAAAAAAAACCCTGTACATTTGCATGTAACTGGAAATTGTGAGATTATCAAATTCTCAGTTGTCTCAAGAATGTCTGAAATCATTTCCCCCGAAAACATATGACACTATTAACATACAAATTGTACACGGCCAGCGCCACGTTTTTCTTCTTCTTTTTTTTGTAAGTGTTTGCGTGTCTGTGTGTGTGTGTGTGGGGGGGGGGGGACAGTTTATCATTTCTGATGTCACTTCCGTGTTTCAAGTTCAAGTTTCAAGTTTGTGAAACCTTTATTTTCCATCTTTTTCATGTAGGAAATCACATGCATGAAATTATTTTACAAGGAAGGCAGAACCTCAAAAAAGCAGAGCTTGTGCTGAGCTGCCTTACAAAATACATTACATCACAAACACAAACACAAAAAACAACAATAACATAATAATAGTTCCCATGGCAATCATCAGCTAAGAAGAAAAAAAACCACACACACAACCGCCCCCCCCCCCAAAAAAAAAAAAGTGTTCCTACTTCCGGGTTTCTTCATCTACCCGGTCCCCGGTTCCGCCGGCCCTGACACATTCCAAGTAACCATTATATCAATTCTCATGCTCAACACACATTATGAAACAGGACCATACTTTCACCTAGGAGAATGAAACAATAACAAGAGTTCTGACAATTTACATAGGTTAGAGGTCTAATCTCCTTCTGTGTTCAAAGAGAGCACAGCGGTGGCAATATCCTGGAACCAAGTCAAACACCATTGCAGAAAAGCCGAACACAGAGTCTTGATTTGTCTTGGTTTGAATAATTCAACATCAAACCATCACATCCAACATATAAGTTGTTTTGAGCACATTTTGCTTTTCTTTGCTTTTTTTTTTGCCGACATGAGACACATCGTCAACAAATGATTGACTGTAAACATATAAAACCACATGAACAATCACACTGGGCAATGAAAATGTCCATAAAACAACTGATTACACACAATGATAGCACATACATTACAAAGAATATCTTTAAATCTTAGGATATAATAATACTCACAAGCAATAAAGAAATAAAAGATTCTGGCCAACATCGGATGCAGGATTGTCACTAGCTGGTGTATTACTAATGTTCACTTAGAGCAGCTGTAGAACGTCTGTCCGGTACAGCAATGTCCGTGGCAAGAGTCTGATTTACCAGGTAGGAGCAACTGATATACGTGAACCTGGTTTACCAGGTTCCCAAAATAAAGACAAGGGTGCCTGCTTCAGTGGCCTAAATTCATGTTTCTTTGTGTTAAAATGCTCAGAAAAGTGGGTTTGATAAAAAGATCAGAGTTTATTCTATCAGGAATTGTTCTCCTGCTGTTTAAAAAAAAGGGGGGGTTTTACAGTATTATGTACCTTTTCCTGATTTAGTTTTTTGCTTGTTCTGCTGTAAACTCGTACGAACATGTACATAATGATCAAGGCTGAGATCAGTTAGAAATACGGGTTCGCTGACCCCAGTCACCTCATTCAGGTACCTGGTTTTGTGTAGAACAAAAGATTCTGTGAGCTCATCAGCGCACGCTCTATTCATACCTCGCACCCGATCGATATTTCCATTGTTCACGGGCACACGCAGTTGACCGTAGAAAGGGGGACACAATGAACCGCTTGACTGCCTTCACACAGCTGGATTACCACGGCCCCCTCTGCGACCACCGAGAATATTCTGAAAGTTTGTATTCAAGCAAAATGAAAATAATTAGAGGTGTTCCAACATATAACAGTATGCACATCGTCGTCTATAAAAAACAACAAACAAACAAACAAACAAACTTAAAAGTCTGCATACAATTTGTATAGCCAGTGGCGGATCCAAAGGGGCGCACCTGGCCCGCTCCATCTCTGTGTTTGTTGTTAAAACAGGAGAAATAAAAAGAAGAAAAATGAAATGAAACCCGGAAGTAGCATCAAATAGAATGTTTGCGCCCCCAACCCCCACCCCCTTTACGTAATGCCTGGATACGCCACTGTATAGCTGTCTTTCATCTCTGATTTCTTACCGTGAATTATATCTGAGATCGGAGCACAATATTGTATACAATTTCACCCACAATCTCCATCTTGTCTAGCAATCTTATCAGCAGAGTTTGCATTGTGGTTAAATCAGAGTCTGATGAACCCAAAGAGCTGAATACTATTAAACGAACAATACAAAGAGATGTTAAATATGGTCTGCAGGGGGAAAGAATTAAGTCTTCTTTGAGAACCTATGATCTATTGAGGTCATTCAGGGATTTTTACAAATTGTCTTTATGTGGATGCTTCATAGATCATACCTAAACCTGATGGTGAGCCCTGAATGATTTCTAGCGGGCTCGCGCACACACACACAAGGATTCGCTTGGTTACGTTAGAATTTAGACTGAATATAGCAGCATAAAGCAAACACATAAATAAACTTGTTTGATATCCCACTTGCACCTGTATTTTTCTGATGCAGCACTGAATTACATGGTGATGATAGTTAGTCTGCGATATCAACATTAGATGAAAGCACCTGAATCATTGTATCCTGAAGTCTGACTTCTTTATCAATATCTATACTGACACTTTCTACTCAGCAGTTACAGGTGACATTGAAAAAAAAAAATCATTTGCATAAAGCTCTCTATGAATTTTTGTGACAACACATTAAAAAACAAATCCTCAGATAGACCAAAGTTTTAGCTGGCACATGTCATGACTAAAACACTTTGTGCTTTTTTTTTTTTTTACTATATGCCCGAGTACACAAATGCACACACACAAACATGTAATTGAGTATCTGAATATAAGAACGACCCAAGTTCAGGGAAGGCCATTTCGAGTAAACTTAAAAATAAAAAAAAAATCATATCTTTTCTATTTGTCCAATAATATTCTATTCAACTGTGATGGGAAGGCAACATTGTATATACAAATTAGAACATATATTATTATGACAATTAACATTTACATTAATTGTGGAGAGGTCACTTCATGCGATGAACTTGGGTCGTTCTTCGAATCATAATAAACAGGATAGGCTGCTATATGAGATGAGAGAAGCGATGAGAGAGGGCGCTAAAATATGAATGTAAAAATGACCCAAGTCCTGGACTTGGGTCATTCTTACATTAATATAAGATTTCACTCATTCATTTTAGGCACTTCCGGGGGTAATTAGGATTTATCACTCATACACAAGATGAATCCATGCATAAGCTTCAATTTCCCATGTCAAACTGAATTTGACCAAAAATTGCACTTACTTGGGTCGTTCTTATATTCAGATCTTCAATTGTCTGCATTATACACATTTACATTTAGGGGAGTGGTTTTGTGAATATCTAAATCAGTTTGCCTGAAGGACGCAGATATGATGGGGAAAAATAGTTTGAAGATGATGATAAATACAGATTGCACAGAATTGCATTTGGTATAATACTACATCTACAGAGCGTATAGAAAAAAGTAGTCACCCAGCTTTGGAGGGCTCCCATTTCATAATTGTCACTAATCGAGAGTGCTGTGGTGGTTGTGAAGAAAGAAGAAGTCTTCCTCTTACCTGGTTATGTTGACAAATGCCTTGCGTGATTGTCACATGAACTTTAGAGACAACAATGACAAATTGCACTTTTCCAAGTTTGAGTGTCACATGAAGGAATAATGAAGTCCCATTGATGAATAGATGAGATCTGTCAATAAAAGTGACCAAATTAACAGGCCGGCCTGCTTGAATGCAGATTTGCGTTTGGGGTTGTCCTAACCTTTTATGGTCCATAACCTCCAACATGGCCACCGTTGTAGAAAACTTGGTCACTCTCACAAAGGGTAACTCATTATCCATTTTTTCTCTTCATATTTAAGACATGGTTTGTGCTGCAAGGTATAAGTTGAGTATGAACATAGAAAAATGGACTGTGTTGGTTGGCCTAAGTGGGAGTAACGACGTTATTGGACAGATGGCCATGTTAAAGGTTGTGGACCACAAAAATAAAAACATGTTAGAAGGAACACTGAACACAAACCTGCATTCGGACAGGCAGGCCTGTTTACTTGGTAGCTTTCATTGACAGATCTCATCCATTCAGTGAGACTTGCATTGTTTCTTCATGTGGCACTCAAACTTGGAAAAGGAGCAATTTGTCATTATTGGCTGTAAAGGTCATGTGCTCGTCATACATGACATTTGTCAACATAGTTAGGTATAAATGGAAAGAGGAAGAATTCCTCTTTCCTCACAATGAACATTATGCTCTCCATAGCTGACACGTATAAAATGGTAGCCATCCAAAGTTGGATTACCTTTTTTATATACACATTAGCATATTAACTGGGATGCATACTTGGTTTTCCGTGCTCAACTGAAATGAGAAGCCTCCCTTCTGCGTTGACTTCTCTGCAGAATGGGTCAAGATCCACTGAGGTATTACACCTGATCAGCCTGAAATAAGACAAACAAAGAAACAACAACAAAAGCAATGTGTACATTGATCCGTTTGATGCTGGGTTTTTATGATAAGCAAACAGTATCTACATGTAGCCAGCGAGTCAATATTGATGCGCTCGTTTAACTGCTTCGTAACAATATTTATGCATCACAAACCTATATCAATATCCAATGGCAATCCCTCTTTTTTCATGTATGCTCTTTTCTTTCTTGTTTGTTAAAACATTATTTTTAATGCGAAAACCAATCTCTTCCCCAAAAGACGAAAAAAGTTCACACCTTTCCAGCTATATGTTCCTTGATTAAAGGAACTCTATTTTTTAAAGGAACACATGCAACATCGTGGTTTCTCTGTAGTTTCTTTAATACATAAAAGATATGTTAGAACGCAATATGAATTCTTACTTTTTCCATCCTATTCCCTTGATTGTTCCTCCACAGAAAGTGACATACTCCATTCAAAATTATGTAACACAGAATTCTCTGGAGCATGATTATATAAAATTTGTGTTTAATTTTCAGATCAGATTTTAAAAGTGGAATTGATATCTATCATTCACAAGTGGTATCCAACCAAGCAAGTTTGTGCAGATGGAAATAGTTTGAGGAATGCAACTTTAACAAAGCTATACATGTATCATGTAAACATATTTCTTGGAAATTGACAAATTGATTTCAAAAGTGGAATTGATATCTATCATACACCAGTGATATCCAACGAAGCAGGTTTGTGCAAATGGAAATGGTTTGAGGAATACAACTTTAACAAAGCTATATCATGTATACATATTTCTTGGAAATTGACAAATTGATATCATTTGCGTAATGCATGCTCTGTATTTCATTTCACCCTTCTGTGGGATGGAAAGTAATTACGGTTGAAGTCAAGTGAATAAAGTGCATGAAAGTAAGCTTGAGATACTAGGTTTCATGAAAACTCACGATACATTCTTGACATGAGGGTAGGAGCTCAAAGATCTGATCAACTCTTTGGCTGTTTCATTGCCCACATACTCGTCCGTCACAGACAGTCTGGTTACTGTACGTGGTGCGAGTAAGGAATGGCGTAAATGACCGTTCCTTACAAACTCTGATGTGTCACCCTGCAGGTTGAGCTCCAAGTTGTGAGAATAGAGCGGCCACGCATTGTCTATGTATAAGGAAGAGCTTTCATATGGTTCATATTTTATGTGAACAGAGACCTTCTCCACATTGGGGCACAGGGAGACCACATTTAGCTGTTTGAGAAGTGAGAGGGATTTGACATCTCCACCAAGATGAACGATAGGACTCCTCACTAAGCCACTCTGAAGAAAAGTAAGGAAAAAAGATGAGAAGAATGGATGCGTTTTATGCACTCACTGCTGCTTTAGTCACAGGTCTCATAATGAGATGACAGTTAGAACGATCTTCTGAATTTTATACATTTGTAGTCGTAAATTTTGTCATTTCAAAGAAAATGTGAAGAAAACAATGTAAGCATTGCATACAACCATAGCCTAATTATATATTCGAATCGTATCAATGCATTGGCACGCAAACAAAACTGCATGCTCCCATAAATCTTACGTCACCATTAACTGTGTGAACGTGTACTATACTGTTTGTGTCTACACCTCGAACTAAAAATGACGAGAAATTACAACCTTTACCCATAGTGCTTCAATAGCCATAGGAACATAAAGCAAATCACGGTCTATAAAAAACATGTATATCATACAAAATGTCAGTTATCTTCAGAATCGTGATAATGATAAGGTTGTATGAGAGGCATCATCGATCATTATTTTCTCACTCTATCAATCCTGCTTTATTCTGTTTGGTCGCTCATCTATCAATGCAGTAGACATGCTTTGGTGTTATAGCATCTTGTAAACACGCACAAAGAAATACACAAATATGTTAATAATTATATCACATTCAATTCAAGAGAGAACTTTATTTGGCTTGCTATATCTATATCCCACTCCACTTTTTTCACTAGATACTGTACACATAAAGTGCTCAATAACAACATTTTTCAGATGAAGCCCAATATCATTGAAATCTTACATTGTAACTAGGAAAAGTGTAGTATGACAAATAACTGACTACATAGTTTTTGCCTATCCTTGATAATTACCTGCAAATTAAATGAGATTCACAGAAAACGTTGGAGGAAGACCTAACAGTGCACTGTTTATCATTTTTATAAAAGATAAAGTAGGACAAGTATAAGCTATGAAAGTGGGGCTACCGCGTTACCAATCCTTCCCAACCTGACTTTCTCATTCCCTTATCGAGGAATTTCTTAAGTATATCCGCAATGATCACGAAATGGGCACTCATGTCATGCATGTTTCAAATACTATGAATAACAAATCATTCAGATCCACATAGAATTCTACAATGTGATAATAAATGTATTTGCAAACTCTTTTGTTTTCAGCGCTGTGCTTGAATAGCTAAAAATGGAACATTCATACAATCCAGACATCCTGCATTTCCCGTCATAAATACTTCTGTATGAAGTGCACATACAAGCACTTTCAAACACATATTTACGTATGTATTTAATGGGTAGTAATTGTCATTAAATTCCTTGTAATGACTGTCTGTTCCTGCTCTATATTCATCTCACCCTTTGCACAACAGCGTTATATGGATGGTGATCACAAAAGAGAAATGATTCCTTTCTTCCTCACTAATGACAGTATATTGCCTTCATCACAGAATTTATATTTGTTGAAAGTCAAAGGTAAACACATCTATTTTCCTGATCTTTGATAAGGCATATGGGAGCAGCATTGATATACGTAGATAAAGCCAGTTTTGGAGAAGTGCATGCAAGATTCTAGTTGTTGTTTTTTACGAAGAAGAGAAAGAGAAAATTCTAGAACAAACCTCATTTTCAGCTTTTTCCTTGTTGCTTCCCAGACGTGACATGGAAATCTGAAGTTCAGAATGAAGTAGCAAAATCATATATTGTTCTCACATTAACAGCAACCAAATTAAAATACCGTCAGCTAAACTATATAAACGTTGATTTTATCACAACCAGCGAATCAAAATATCATAAACAGTGTCTCACGATCTCACGCATGGCACCCATTTTTAATATGCATCGGGTGAAGTCTGCAATTTGGGCCAAAAATAAGCAGCATAGCTCAAAGAATTAAAGTGATAGTTAGCAATAACTATTGAAGGTATATTTCCCTTTTCTCTTTCAAAATTAGTAAAAATTAATCACTTAAGTATGCACCAGATCGCATCATTAAGAGTTATTAATGATTTAAAAAAAAGCTCCCTACCGTGGGAGGGGGGAAACCCCCTCGTTCGCGCGCGCATGCGCGCGAGCGCCGAGACGCAGAGTCTTGAAAATCTCACTCATAAAAGTTTTTTGAACTTGGCATCCCTGCAGTGTTGCAATACCTGATTGACTGAGGAACAACTTTGTTTAGGGAAAAGGTGAAGATGGAGCAGGGAAAGGAAGAGGCAAATAAGGGGAAAAAGAACGAGATGTATGAACAGCTACCGAGTGGGGTGGAAGGTTGACGAACATCTCCTTACATTACCATTTTAGTAGGCCAAAAAAAAAAATGAGGAAAAATAACATAATCAGGTAATGAGGATTAGCATTGGCACTTGAATTTCATTATCTGATACAATCATTCATATATAATATAAACGTTAATTTAGACCCCCACTTTAATTCATGCACTTTTACAAAAAACAGCTAACCTTCAAGTAAACTGATGCTGAAATACCACGCTGAAGTATTTAAGTAGTGAAGACTATTACATTATACAACAAAGCACACAATTTTATGAATATCACTGCTGTATCAAACTAGCGTGAGTGGCCTTCTTGGCGATGGCTAAGTATGAATCTATTTCGCTATGTCCCTTCTTGGGAAAATCACAGAATCTAGCTTAGTAAACTACATTTGATAATACTCTGTTGCACCTATCAGCGTCGAAAGTGAAGTATGGTGGGCAGCAAATATGCTTGCATCTGTCAATAGTGCCAGGGTATTGTGTATAATTACTCAGACAAGACTAGACGCGCGTCTTGGTACTGATTTAGTAGCATTCAATCCGTCTTTTAAGTTGTGAACATCTTCACCCAGTAAACTATTGGTTCAAGCAAAATTCAAAAGAACATTATTTTAAGAGTGAGCAGGATAGTCATTTTCCTCCACAGTTGAAGTACAAGACAGTGAAGTAGAGGTGAAGTACAAATGTAGCTGCACCTCCTTCGAAATCTTTAAGAAGAAGTTGCAGCTCATAAAGCTCCGATGAGTTTCTGTTTTGTTTTTAGCTGCACATACAAAATTGTAGAGGATCTTTAACTGCATACTGGGCATTCAGCACTTGACAAGCATAAGGTACGATAATACTCCAGCGGCGGACTGTACCAGACGGAAAGAAGAAGAAGAAGAAGAGAAGAAGAAGTACTTGGAAAATGAATGTTGTTCATAAAGCTATAATAAATTATGTACATGTAAAAGAAACATTGCCAGTCCAGCTACAGTCACAAAAGGTCCGACGAATATCTCACTATTTCAATTTCAATTTCAATTTCAATTTATTTTCGTATTTCTCGATGGAAAATACATGGTATATAACAAAATAAAATACAGAATGTCCAGCTTGGATATATACATGAAGAAATAGGAATACAAAAGTAATACATAACGGTCGATGTGTCATTTTCAATCAAAGTAAAGGATGCGAAGAGAAATACGATGGAACCTACTAAAAAGCAAAGCTTGTTGAGTGTAGGTCCCAACAAAAGCCTAGTAAGGGGAACAGGATGAGGAGCACGGGTACAATTAAGACCAAAAGTAATGATAAACAAAAGAGAACGACTATTACTCGGGGCTCAGAAGATTCTTCTCACATGCATTTATGTGTGTGATAAAATGAGAACAAGTAACCACATGCTGCACACTATAGCAGTTGCTCTCATAGCAATTTAGACATGGGAGTGACAATGACGTGAATACTTAAGTACTATTAGGGTTTAAACATTCCGGCTTCCATAGACACGGGGAAAGATTTAAAAAATGGAGAACATGAATCAGTTGCAATTCCTATATGTGATATACCAGCCAGCTGCAATGATGCATAAAAGAAAGGAAAAAAAGAAAGGAGGGGAAACTATGCGACACGACCAAGGTCTTTAATACTAGAAGTGGAAGGAAAAACACCGATGGGAAGGAATTTGAGAGAGCATGCAACTAAAATGTATATGCATGAGTCTGTTCACATAGCAACAACCGAGTAGTATAACAGAGCAGCTATCAGCATAATAAAAAGGAATTTTAGTGCACTTGTGTGTTGTAGCTATTCAATACATGCTGTCTGAGTTTACGCTTAAAGGATGATAAGGACAAGCAGCTTTTAACCTCTGTTGGGAGATCATTCCAATATTTAGGACCTGTATACATAATTGTGTTTTTAGCGAAAACTGTTCGAGTTCGTGGAAGGTGATAAGCGTCACTCTGGCGAGTTGGATAGTGGTGGACAGAATTGTTTCTTATGAACATCTGTAAAAAGACACCAGGAAGATCTTTTCAGGAAAGTTTATACATAAAAATACCTAAATTATAACCAAACAAATCTATCAGTTTTAAGATCTTATTTTTCTGAAATAAGGCGTTAGTGTGAGATAAATACCCAGCATGGTTAATAATTCTGATCGCTCGCTTTTGAAGAAGAAAAAGTGAATCCAGTAAGTATTTAGATGCGTTACCCCACGCAAGAATTCCATAATTAAGATATGGGGAAATCATGGTTGAATATACAATCTGCAAGATATGGTTGGGCAAAAAATGTTTCAGTTTGTTTAGGATTCCTGTATTTCGTGACAAAATTTTGCATAAAAAATTAAAGTGAGTTTTCCAGGAAAGGTCACTATCGATGTAAAGTCCTAAAAACTTTGTACTATCTACTCGGGTTAGGTTAATATCATTAATCTTAACATCAGGAATAACTTGCAAGGAATTGCTAAATAACATATAATGTGTTTTATCAACATTTAATGATAACTTGTTAGCGTAAATCCAGGACTGAACAGATTTCAATTCATTATTCATTATACTTACGAGGGTATTGGGATTGCGGTGAGATAGAAATAAATTTGTATCATCAGCGAAACAAATAAAAGAAAGAATCTGTGACGAATTTTGGAGATCGTTGATGTACAGGATGAATAAAAGTGGGCCAAGAAGAGAACCCTGGGGGACACCGCAAGAAGTTGACGTCATACCTGACTCATAGCCATTTATATAAACAAATTGTTTTCTGTTTGTGAGATAGTCTTTAAACCACTCTAAAGCCCTCCCACGGATACCGTAATGGCTTAACTTATAATGCAAAATTTGATGGTCAATGGTATCAAAAGCCTTCGAAAAATCGAGAAAAACACCGATGGTGTGGGAAGCATCATCTAAAGCATGAGCTACTTTATCAATGAAGGCTAATAATGCGTGAGTTGTGCTATGCTGTTTTCTGAATCCAAATTGGAAATTAGAAAGAATATTGCAATTAACAAGAAATCTAAGAGTTCGTTTATAAACAAGCCTTTCAAGAATTTTTGAGACTGAGGTTAAGAGAGATGGATGAGGTTAAGAGAGATGGATGAGGTTAAGAGAGATGGACTACAGATGGATCTCACGGCCTGAAGCAAACCCGATTTCCTTGTAAAATTTCTTCAAACTTACCTTGTTCCTATAAGCATCTCGAACAGTAAGGGAACTCAGACATGGTAGATGTAAAACGGAGTGAAGAATACTAGCCGACATGGAAGCTCCGAGCAGTTCCATTCGCTGGATCTAATTAAGGATCAAAATCGACACTGATCGATGTAGTGCTGATCGTGTAAGAAGTTACTGCCAGTAAAATCTCGATTACATGATAGAAAAGTAATTTGGCACTTTGTGGTGCTTGATAATTCCACAGATGATACCTTATATTTTACTCATATTCTGGTATTTCCTTTGCACTAGAAAAAAAAACCCAGTACAACTGAATAAGTCTTTAATATTCGTCTCATTTTATGTTTTATTCTAAAAAGCAGGGGAAATGTTACGTCCGCCACAGTGGCTAATTGACTGGAGCTTTGCAGAAATATATGAGGAAGAAAAATGATATTATGGGAAAAGATTAATATATCCTTTTGATTCCGACAGAAATGCACATATTTGGTTACAGATTGCAAGAGGAGGGTACGAAAATTTTTAACACTTAGTTCTGGGGGCAGTGGGCTTTTAAGGCAAAAAACAAAAAAAAAATAAAAACAAAACAAACACACAATAATGACCTGCTACCTCATCCAATTACGTCATTGTCTATGATACAACTGTTCTGAAAACTAGAAAAACGTTTGAAAGAAATGAGCTGAAGTAAAAAAAAAAAAAAATGAGACAACCCTGCCTCTCATGCTGCTGCAGGACGAATGCAGAAAATGTCGTGAGAATAGTGATAACAAACAATCATCTTTAGTGTCATTAGCTTCCCTTCATCCCTGAGACTTAGATACATTGCGTAGACTATGAGGTGGGTGATACACTTTTGGCTGAGATGGGTCTAGAGGTTTCCAAACTTTTTTTGATGATTATTTTTTGAGATAATAAGAAACCTCCTATAAAATATGAAAGAGTATATAATTCTGGCATGGTGCAGATACTCTTGGCGTAAGACGCTGATGCAGCAGGGGAGATGTCAGGTCCCTCCTGGTGTGTTATTGATTGAAGCTTTGCAGCAAAATAATATAAGGAATAAATTAATGATATGACCATTACAAAAAGATATGACCACATTACTCTGACCAGTTCTCCTATTCCCTCAATGGCTCCCCAAACATAAACGTATCAGCTTTAAAAGATCCTCCTTATTGTTTACAAGATATGTAATAATCTTGCCCATCTTTTCTTAAAGATTTGATTTCCTTCTGCTCATCAACTTCAACCCGTTTTCTCCGTTCTTTCTCCACTCTCCAGTTATCACGTGGTCCCCGCACCTATACCCGCAGCGTCTACGGCAATATGGCCTTTTTTCTGTTATTTCCCTACCTCTTTGCAATAAACTTCCTATCTATATTTGTAATGTAAGTGTTCATAAGTTCAAATCATTCTTGGAAACTTATCTGTTTACTCAATTCTATTTTTTTTTTTTGCTGCTGTTGTTATATAATATGCATATAATGCTGTACATTACCTCATTTTCCCCAAGGATTATTGCGCTTAAAAACATCAGTATTACGCACAATACAAGGAATCAACTTCAGTGTCATTACTAATCTAGTATCTACTTATCTAGTACTTTCCTAAGACTATATGATATGGCAATGCATTTAGAGAAACAAATTATTCTTTATAATCCAACAGGGCGAAAACATCGTTTTGCATCTCAGTCATGCCTGTGTTTGTTCTTTTGTTTTTCTGTGTGTATGTGTTTTATATTGCAGAAATATTTCCCAGTCATTGGAAATCAAGCAAAGAAAGAACAAACCTTTGCTCCTGCTGCTGATGTATCAAGGGCAAGAAAGAAATCGTCTGCTATCTCGACACGGTGAAGCTCTAACGTCTGAAGGTTTGGCATGGTGCAGATACTCTTGGCGTAAGCCTCTGATGCAGCAGGGGAGATGTCAGGTCCTACCCAGTGTTCTATTGATTGAAGCTTTGCAGCAACATCATATAAGGAATAAATTAATGATATGACCATTACAAAAAGATATGACCACATTACTCTGACCAGTTCTCCTATTCCCTCAATGGCTCCCCAAACATAAACGTATCAGCTCCTTATTGTTTACAAGATATGTAATAATCCTCTGATGCAGCAGGGGAGATGTCAGGTCCTTCCCAGTGTTCTATTGATTGAAGCTTTGCAGCAATATAATATAAGGAATGCATTATTGATATGATGAACTTATCAGCTTTAAAGTCCTGCTTATTGTTTACAAGACATGATCCTTTCTCATATTTTCTTAACAATTTGATTTCCTTCTGCTCATCCACTTCAACCCGTTCTCTCCGTTCTTCCTTCACTCTCCAGCGGCTACATATACGGTGATAGGGCTTTTTCGGTTACTACAGTATTTCCCCATCTCTTTGCAATAAACTCCCTATCTATATTCGTAATGGTATTGTTGACCAAGTTCAAATCCGATTGTTGAAAACTTCTCTGTTTACTCAATCCTAATTTCATTATTGTTGTTGTTGTTGTTGCTGTTAATACACATAATGCTGTATCTGTCCTCATTTTTTCCGGATTAATGCACTTAGAAACATCAGTATTACGCGCTAAGGAATCAACTTTAGTGTCATCAATGATAAATGCTACATTCATAAAGCTAACGCATGTTTTATGTGCGCTGTACAATGGAGATACAAAATATAAACAAACAAATGAATAACAAGTATAACAATCAATCTAATACATACAGTAATTAACCAAAAGGGTTATGAATATCTATCTTCATTATGGAAAACGGAAAAAACGGGTTTTCTTTCCATCCCTTCATCATCTCATTTGCATTACGTGATCGTGTCCTATATCAACCTGTCATAAATATAAAAAGGTGAAAACTATAAACATAAAATACTATTCTTTTTAGTCCAAAATGGCGAGAACATCGTTTAGTATCTCAATCACGTGTTTGTTTGTTTGCTTGTTTTTTTAATTACAGGAAGGTTTCCCATGCATTGGAAACTAAATGAGGTAAAGAAGATACCTTCGCCCCTGCTGCTGATGTAACAAGGGCAAGAAAAAAAAATCTGCCATTTTGACTTTGTATAGGTGTAACGTCTGAAGGTTTGGCATGGTGCAGATAGTCTTGGGGTAGGACTCTGATACAACATGCAGGGGAGATGTCAAGTCCGCAAAGGTGTGTTATTGATTGAAGCTTTGCAGCAACAACATTTAATTAATACATTAATGATATGACCACATTACTCCATGCAGTTCTCCAATCCCCCTATTTACTCCCCATACATCAACGTATCAGCTTTAAAATCCTACTTATTGTTTACAAGACATGAAATAATCTTGCTCCATCTTTTCTTAAAGATTGATTTCTTTCTCCTCATCCACTTCAACCCGTTCTCTCCGTTCTTCCTCCAGTCTCCCGTTATCACGAGGCCCCCGCACTTATACCCGCAGCGGCTACGGCGATATGATTTTTTCTTTCTTTCTTTCTTTTTTATTTCTCCATCTCTTTGCAAGAAAAAACTCCCTATCCATATTCGTAATTAAGGTGTTGACCAAGTTCAAATCCTTGTTGAAAACTTATCTGTTTATTCAATCCTAATTTTGTTGTTCTTGTTGTTGCTATTCGTATACCATATGTACATGATGCTGGTACTTTATACCTCATTTCTTTCGGGATTAAAGCCCTTACAAACGTCAGCATTACGCGCTATATAAGGAATCAACTTTAGTGTCATCAATAATAAATGCTACATTCATAAGCGCATCAAAAACACATGCTTCTTTAATTATGCGCTGTACAATTCATATACAAGATACAAACAAACAAAATGAATAACAAGTATAACAACCAATCTAATATATACCATAATTAACAAAAAGGGGTTATGAATATTCATCTTCATGATGGAAGACGGAAAAACATGTTTTCATTCCATTCCTTTATCACTTTATTCGCATTACGTGATCGTGTCCCATATCAACCTGTCATAAACGTATAAAGGTGAAAACTATAAACATGAAATACTTTGCTAGGACTATGTAACATGGAAAGAAACAGACTATTCTTTTTAGTCCAACACGGCGAAAACATCGTTTAGTATCTCAATCATCTGTTTGTGTTTTTTTTTTTTTGGTTGTTTGTTTTTGTGTTGTGTTTTATTGCAGGAAGGTTTACCAAGCATTGAAAATCAAATGAAGCAAAGAAGATATATATACCTTCGATCCTGCTGCTGATGTACAGAGGGCAAGAAAGAAATCGTCTGCTATCTTGACATCGTAAAGCTTTAACCTCTGAAGGTTTGGCATGGTGCAGATACTCTTGGCGTAAGCCCCTGATGCAGCAGGGGAGATGTCAGGTCCTCCCTCATGGTGTATTATTGATTGAAGCTTTGCAGCAACATAATATAAGGAATACATTATTGATATGACCATTAATAAATATATATATATAATAATCTTGCTCATATTTTCATTAAGATTTGATTCCCTTCTGCTAATCCACTTCAACCCGTTCTCTCCGTTCTTCCTTCACTCTCCAGTTATCACGTGATCCCCGCACCTATACCCGCAGCGGCTACATCCGGTGATAGGGCTTTTTCGGTTACTACAGTATTTCCCCATCTCTTTGCAATAAACTCCCTATCTATATTCGTAATGGAAGTGTTGACCAAGTTCAAACCATTGTTGAAAACTTATCTGTTTACTCAATTCTAATTCTGTTGTTGTTGTTGTTGTTGCTGTTATGTCATGTGCACATAATGCTGTATCTGTCCTCATTTTTTTTTCCAGATTAATGCACTTAGAAACATCAGTATTACGCGTTAAGGAATCATTTTTAGTGTCATCAATAATAAATGCTACATTCATAAAGCTTATCATAACGCATGCTTTATGTGCTTTATGTGCTTTTATGTGCGCTCTACCATGGAGATACAAAATATAAACAAACAAATGAATAACAAGTATAACAATCAATCTAATACCAGTACATACAATAATTAACAAAAAGGGCTATGAATGTTTATCTTCATGATGGAAAACGGGAAAAAAAGGGTTTTCTTTCCATCCCTTCATCATCTCATTTGCATTACGTGATCGTGTCCTATATCAACCTGTCATAAATGTTGAAAGGTAAAAAGTATAAACATTAAATACTATGCTAAAACTATGCAACATGGAAAGAAACAAACTATTCTTTTTAGTCCGACACGGCGAAAATATCGTAGAGTATCTCAATCATCTGCTTGTTTGTTTGTTTGTTTGTTTTTGTGTTGTTATTTTTTTATTGCAGGTAGGTTTACCATGCATTGAAAACCAAATGAAGCAAAGAAGAAAGATATACCTTCGATCCTGCTGCTGATGTACAGAGGGCAAGAAAGAAATCGTCTGCTATCTTGACATCGTCAAGCTCTAACGTCTGAAGGTTTGGCATGGTGCAGATACTCTTGGCGTAAGCCTCTGATGCAGCAGGGGAGATGTCAGGTCCACAAGAGTGTTCTATTGATTGAAGCTTTGCAGCAACATAATATAAGGAATACATTATTGATATGACCATTAATAAATATATATATATATATATAATAATCTTGCTCATATTTTCTTGAAGATTTGATTTCCTTCTGCTCATCCACTTCAACCCGTTCTCTCTGTTCTTCCTTCACTCTCCAGTTATTTCAAGATTCAAGATTCACTATTATTTTCACCTCCATCAAAATGAATAAAGAAATTATGTAAATTGCATATGCACGGGATATTTGTGATACAGAACAAAATTTGAAAAGGTACATAAGAAAATTATGAAAATGAGAAGTAGATACGATTACATCTTTGTTAAATACATAAAGCGTATAATACAAGTCAACTAAGGATAAGAATGGAAGTGGAGGGTCCCATTAAGAAGCTAAGAAGCAAAGCTTGTACGATATGGGACCCTCGTTATCATGTGATCCCCGCACCTATACCCGCAGCGGCTACATACGGTGATAGGGCTTTTTCGGTTACTACAGTATTTCCCCATCTCTTTGCAATAAACTCCCTATCTATATTCGTAATGGAAGTGTTGACCAAGTTCAAACCATTGTTGAAAACTTATCTGTTTACTCAATTCTAATTCTGTTGTTGTTGTTGTTGTTGCTGTTATGTCATGTGCACATAATGCTGTATCTGTCCTCATTTTTTTTTCCAGATTAATGCACTTAGAAACATCAGTATTACGCGTTAAGGAATCATTTTTAGTGTCATCAATAATAAATGCTACATTCATAAAGCTTATCATAACGCATGCTTTATGTGCTTTATGTGCTTTTATGTGCGCTCTACCATGGAGATACAAAATATAAACAAACAAATGAATAACAAGTATAACAATCAATCTAATACCAGTACATACAATAATTAACAAAAAGGGCTATGAATGTTTATCTTCATGATGGAAAACGGGAAAAAAAGGGTTTTCTTTCCATCCCTTCATCATCTCATTTGCATTACGTGATCGTGTCCTATATCAACCTGTCATAAATGTTGAAAGGTAAAAAGTATAAACATTAAATACTATGCTAAAACTATGCAACATGGAAAGAAACAAACTATTCTTTTTAGTCCGACACGGCGAAAATATCGTAGAGTATCTCAATCATCTGCTTGTTTGTTTGTTTGTTTGTTTTTGTGTTGTTATTTTTTTATTGCAGGTAGGTTTACCATGCATTGAAAACCAAATGAAGCAAAGAAGAAAGATATACCTTCGATCCTGCTGCTGATGTACAGAGGGCAAGAAAGAAATCGTCTGCTATCTTGACATCGCCAAGCTGTAACGTCTGAAGGTTTGGCATGGTGCAGATACTCTTGGCGTAAGCCTCTGATGCAGCAGGGGAGATGTCAGGTCCACAACAGTGTTCTATTGATTGAAGCTTTGCAGCAACATAATATAAGGAATACATTATTGATATGACCATTAATAAATATATATATATATATATATATATAATAATCTTGCTCATATTTTCTTGAAGATTTGATTTCCTTCTGCTCATCCACTTCAACCCGTTCTCTCTGTTCTTCCTTCACTCTCCAGTTATTTCAAGATTCAAGATTCACTATTATTTTCACCTCCATCAAAATGAATAAAGAAATTATGTAAATTGCATATGCACGGGATATTTGTGATACAGAACAAAATTTGAAAAGGTACATAAGAAAATTATGAAAATGAGAAGTAGATACGATTACATCTTTGTTAAATACATAAAGCGTATAATACAAGTCAACTAAGGATAAGAATGGAAGTGGAGGGTCCCATTAAGAAGCTAAGAAGCAAAGCTTGTACGATATGGGACCCTCGTTATCATGTGATCCCCGCACCTATACCCGCAGCGGCTACATACGGTGATAGGGCTTTTTCGGTTACTACAGTATTTCCCCATCTCTTTGCAATAAACTCCCTATCTATATTCGTAATGGAAGTGTTGACCAAGTTCAAACCATTGTTGAAAACTTATCTGTTTACTCAATTCTAATTCTGTTGTTGTTGTTGTTGCTGCTGTTATGTCATGTGCACGTAATGCTGTATCTGTCCTCATTTTTTTTCCAGATTGATGCACTTAGAAACATCAGTATTACGCGTTAAGGAATCAACTTTAGTGTCATCAATAATAAATGCTACATTCATAAAGCTTATCATAACGCATGCTTTATGTGCTTTATGTGCTTTTATGTGCGCTCTACCATGGAGATACAAAATATAAACAAACAAATGAATAACAAGTATAACAATCAATCTAACACCAGTACATACAATAATTAACAAAAAGGGCTATGAATGTTTGTCTTCATGATGGAAAACGGAAAAAAAGGGTTTTCTTTCCATCCCTTCATCATCTCATTTGCATTACGTGATCGTGTCCTATATCAACCTGTCATAGATGTTGAAGGGTAAAAAGTATAAACATAAAATACTATGCTAAAACTATGCAACATGGAAAGAAACAAACTAATCTTTTTAGTCCGACACGGCGAAAAAATCGTTTAGTATCTCAATCATCTGCCTGTTTGTTTGTTTGTTTTTGTGTTGTTGTTTTTTTTTATTACAGGAAGGTTTACCATGCATTGAAAACCAAATGAAGCAAAGAAGAAAGATATACCTTCGATCCTGCTGCTGATGTACAGAGGGCAAGAAAGAAATCGTCTGCTATCTTGACACCGTTAAGCTGTAACGTCTGAAGGTTTGGCATGGTGCAGATACTCTTGGCGTAAGCCTCTGATGCAGCAGGGGAGATGTCAGGTCCTTCCCAGTGTTTTATTGATTGAAGCTTTGCAGCAACATAATATAAGGAATACATTATTGATATGACCATTAAAAAAATATATATATAATAATCTTGCTCATATTTTCTTAAAGATTTGATTTCTTTCTGCTCATCCACTTCAACCCCTTCTCTCCGTTCTTCCTTCACTCTCCAGTTATCACGTGATCCCCGCACCTATACCCGCAGCGGCTACATGTACGGTGATAGGGCTTTTTTGGTTACTACAGTATTTCCCCATCTCTTTGCAATAAACTCCCTATCTATATTCGTAATGGAAGTGTTGACCAAGTTCAAACCATTGATGAAAACTGATCTGTTTACTCAATCCTAATTATGTTATTGTTGTTGTTGTTGCTGCTGTTATGTCATGTGCACATAATGCTGTATCTGTCCTCATTTATTTTTCCGGATTAATGCACTTAGAAACATCAGTATTACGCGCTAAGGAATCAACTTTAGTGTCATCAATAATAAATGCTACATTCATAATAATAATAATAATAATAATAATAATAATAAGGTCTTATTTACCCAGGGTAACCTCTTCAGTGTTGCCACTGCTCTACCAGAGGGCCTTGCTATTATTATTACCCTAGCGTTGCCAGGTACCCATTTGTACACCTGGGTTGAGAGGGACATTGTGGGTAAAAACATCTTGTCCAAGGATGTAAGCACTGGGCGGGATTCGAACTCGCGGTCCTCCGTTCGGGAGTCGGGAGTCTTATCCACTATGCCACAGCGCCCCCATAAAGCTTATTATAACGCATGGTTTAATGTGCGCTGTACAATGGAGATTCAAAATATAAACAAACAAATGAATAACAAGTATAACAATCAATTTAATACATACAATGATTAACAAAACTTGTTATGGATATTGATCTTCATGATGGAAAACGGAAAAAACGGGTTTTCTTTCCATCCCTTCATCATCTCATTTGCAGTACGTGATCGTGTCCTATATCAACCTGTCATAAATGTAGAAAGGTAAAAAGTATAAACATAAAATACTATGCTAAAACTATGCAACATGGAAAGAAACAAACTAATCTTTTTAGTCCGACACGGCGAAAAAATCGTTTAGTATCTCAATCATCTGCCTGTTTGTTTGTTTGTTTGTTTTTGTGTTGTTGTTTTTTTTTTATTACAGGAAGGTTTACCATGCATTGAAAACCAAATGAAGCAAAGAAGAAAGATATACCTTCGATCCTGCTGCTGATGTACAGAGGGCAAGAAAGAAATCGTCTGCTATCTTGACACCGTAAAGATGTAACGTCTGAAGGTTTGGCATGGTGCAGATACTCTTGGCGTAAGCCTCTGATGCAGCAGGGGAGATGTCAGGTCCTCTCTCGTGGTATATTGATTGAAGCTTTGCAGCAACATAATATAAGGAATACATTATTGATATGACCATTAATAAATATATATATATATATAATAATCTTGCTCATATTTTCATTAAGATTTGATTCCCTTCTGCTAATCCACTTCAACCCGTTCTCTCCGTTCTTCCTTCACTCTCCAGTTATCACGTGATCCCCGCACCTATACCCGCAGCGGCTACATGTACGGTGATAGGGCATTTTCGGTTACTACAGTATTTCCCCATCTCTTTGCAATAAACTCCCTATCTATATTCGTAATGGAAGTGTTGACCAAGTTCAAACCATTGTTGAAAACTTATCTGTTTACTCAATCCTAATTATGTTATTGTTGTTGTTGTTGCTGCTGTTATGTCATGTGCACATAATGCTGTATCTGTCCTCATTTATTTTTCCGGATTAATGCACTTAGAAACATCAGTATTACGCGCTAAGGAATCAACTTTAGTGTCATCAATAATAAATGCTACATTCATAATAATAATAATAATAATAATAATAATAATAATAATAATAATAATAATAATAATAATAATAAGGTCTTATTTACCCAGGGTAACCTCTTCAGTGTTGCCACTGCTCTACCAGAGGGCCCTGCTATTATTATTACCCTAGCGTTGCCAGGTACCCATTTGTACACCTGGGTTGAGAGGGACATTGTGGGTAAAAACATCTTGTCCAAGGATGTAAGCACTGGGCGGGATTCGAACTCGCGGTCCTCCGTTCGGGAGTCGGGAGTCTTATCCACTATGCCACAGCGCCCCCATAAAGCTTATTATAACGCATGGTTTAATGTGCGCTGTACAATGGAGATTCAAAATATAAACAAACAAATGAATAACAAGTATAACAATCAATCTAATACATACAATGATTAACAAAACTTGTTATGGATATTGATCTTCATGATGGAAAACGGAAAAAACGGGTTTTCTTTCCATCCCTTCATCATCTCATTTGCAGTACGTGATCGTGTCCTATATCAACCTGTCATAAATGTAGAAAGGTAAAAAGTATAAACATAAAATACTATGCTAAAACTATGCAACATGGAAAGAAACAAACTATTCTTTTTAGTCCGACACGGCGAAAATATCGTTTAGTATCTCAATCATCTGTTTGTTTGTTTGTTTGTTTGTTTTTGTGTTGATTTTTTTTTATTGCAGGAAGGTTTCAACATGCATTGAAAACCAAATGAAGCAAAGAAGATACATATGGGTCAGAATTTTGATCGATGTACAATTGAGCCAAAACAAGGCAAAATTTAAAAAGTAGGAAATTCTCCAAATCATTCATCTTACCTGAAAGAATATAACTCAAGCTTTAATATGAACCCAATTATACTAGGATTTTCCCAGAGGAACAAGTTTTTATTCACCGCTGAAGTTTACCATGTCCAGAGCAGCGAACGTCCGTGAGGAATAGTACTGCACATACATTTGAATACCATTTAACATAGTTTGCAAAGATCTGATTCAGTTCAAAATCCTAACGAAATATTTTAAGGGACATGTGTACGTGCTTACAGAATATCAAACTTGTACTCTTAACCTGTACGTAATGGTAGACAACTGATGATTTAACTAAATTCGTCATTTCTGTTGAAATATTGCTCTCCCGCTAAACACTTTCTCCACTTTAAGCGCATTTTACAGAAACTCAATATTTTGACCTCTTATTTCACTATCCCATACTTTAATCCTCACTCCCAAATAATAACATACCTTTTTAAGATGTATCTGATCTAGGCAGTCTCTATAACCCAACAAACATGGCATAGTTTTCATCACGGAGGTTGGCACGTAGCTCACGGACGTTCGGAACAAGCAAGATATTGAACCTATGCAGCTCTCTTGAGTTGGAAACGCATTCTACTCACAACAAACAGCAATTTCATGTCGAGAACATATTCCTCTGCAAAATCCTGAATAGATATTACCAATTCTGAATTATATAAGCTTGTTGATCTAGTCATACTAAGGAATCAAAGAAAACAATTTTTCCATCTCTCGTAAATGAACGTACAAACGTACGTGTAATCTCAGTGACGTAATCCATCCTTGAGAACGAATATATTTATGGAAATCTCGTAATTATGAAGTAAAGATTCAGGTCCTAAACTTGTTATATAAAGTCTACAATGCAAAATTTGCTGATAACGTACATGGTCACAGCTAGAATTATGACAAAGAATAGAAATACGAAGTTTAGCTGGGGAGGGCAAACGAACACGTTAGGAAGAAATCCCTCTGTGTTTGCTCCTTGAGTTACACACTGTACCGAGGAGAATTTGTGTTATTATATTAGTCAGAAATGATGATAGGTTCCATATTGCGAAGTTTCGTCATAACAAGACACAATAAGTCCATATAACTAGGATGGATGTTTGTGACTTCGATATTATACAAAATGGTTTGTTATAACAAACATTTTGTAGCGCGTCATTTCGGGGGCTCGTTATTCATACAGTTTGTCAATACGAAAATTGATAGAGTTCGTATAATTATGAAGCTTTTTTATTCGGTAAATGATAGGAATCTCCGAAGGTTAATCGAAAGGTTTATTAATTGGAACATGAAAAATCATGTTCGCTTATCCAAATGTGGAGAAACAAATTAACAACTAAAATCCTCCAAATTTCAAAATCTCATAATAACCGCTTTCACCTAAACGAATATCAGGCCCATTCCACTTTTAGAAGAACAGACCTAGAAATAGTGATCCTTAATAGGCCTATCTATTTTTCGGACTAACAAACTTTCGGAATAAGAACATTTTTAATAACAAACCTCCTGAATTACCTACAAACATTTTTTTTTTCATTTTCGGAATAACAAACCTTTGGACATCGGAGTAATGAATCTCTGGAAGAGCGAGCGTATCAAAGTGCAACCTTAAACCTATTCTTAATCATTACTTTTTTAACACGTGTTTTCAAAGTAAGCACAAAAGCACAAACAAATTGACTATCTCTCTGTCTTTTGAATGTAAAATGAAAAAAAAAATCTTGGAAAGAATTACAAATGAACATTGCTTTTCAGTGATGAGTATAAAATAACACCATGTGATGATAAGCGGAGTATATTGTATACTGCATTATTTTTGTTCACTTGTGACGGCATTTCGATGAATAAAAAACATAAACAAACAAACAAAAACTTCTCCAGAGGAATTTGGTATAACGGGAGTGCACTGGCAATTCTCTTCTCTGTGTGTTGGAGCTCGATCCCTTCTCTGTTTCTCAGTCATTTTCATTCAACTGTTTCCACGTCCTTTTGAAACGTTTCCGTTTCTTATTCAACACATGCCCATTACAGACTTCTTCCGTCATTATCCTGAATGTGATTGCGTAGCACTTTTCAGATTTGTTTTCGTTTGTTTTGTTTTGTTTTTGTTTTCTGTTTGGTCGCAGCATGTTCAGGCTATTGAGGGAATGAGAGAAAAATCGTCATGAAGAGAAAAATAAGAATGAATTAAGGCATTTAATATCATGACAATTACAGCGAACGTCCGTTATGGAGACCAAAACTAGATGTGTTCTGTTTGAGACGGCAGATACCATACTCAAAAGATAAACACTTGGAGCACCTGTCACTAAAAAGTGGCACTGATCCTCTTTCTCCTACTATGTAATCCACTGACTTATTCTACCAACGAACATCCGTGACCAAAACGTTTTCCGTTTGTTATTACAGGTAAATTTAGTGATGAACGTTATTCACTTTTGGGTAAGAGCGGCTCCGTGATTTGGTAATATTTTCAACTAACATTAACTTTATGTGCAGTGATGTATTTGTAATTATCAGAAATTTCCTTTCTCGGACAGAACGTCCGTGAGCGAAACTTTCAGAACCTGTAACAGTTCAAATTGTCTCCAGAACCTCATTAGAAAGAAATTTAAATGGACAGAAATTACAGATTACGCAAAATTCCATTTTCCTATAACTTTGTTTTCAGTGTTTAGCTGTTTTTGTATAATTAGAGGGAAAACAAGCGTAAAATTGTGAGTAAATTGTCAACTATTTGTTCCTCATGATCACACAACGCCTTAAAAATTCTGAATCTACTGCTCTAAACTTTTTGTTTACTTTGTAAAACTTTATTTGTCGCTATTGGAGCCAAAGGTTTTAAAGAATATAGGACACTTTCGGGACAAGTTATCCCTATCGGAGGGATTGCATACGTCACGGACGTTCGCTGGAATTGTCACGGACGTTCGTTCTACTACTAGGGTCATGTTCCAGGACTGATAACTAATCGGCAGAGAGTACCTAGCCTTCCTAACTCTTTCAAAAATTTTAAAAGGTATTGTCAATGCAAATTATAAGAAATTTGACATCCTTACAACATATGTATTGCTCGGAGGGAGATCAGGGGGTGAATTTTCAGGGAAAATATTAATTATTTGTGACCGTGTACCTCGAAACGAACATAAAGTCGCACACACTGATTTTGCGTGAGGACTAAAAATAAGTGAAATGGGTCAACCTAGCCGAACTTGACTTTTTCATATTTTCTGAAAGAGCGGGTCTTCTTTTACATTATGATAACATTTGTTATCATAAAACGGGCAGGAAAGTGTGTTTTTTCAACAGTTTATCTTGAACATTTTTGGTAGAATAGTGTGATTAGGTGTGTCTTTAGAATCCTTTTTTCATTTCTGAAAAACCTTGTCCACACTCTTCACTTTCAACCTTAATAACTTTTGAAAGGATAGTGCTACTGCTTTGAAAGTTGGCATTACTTATGGACAATGTGTTAATGAGGCATGCTTAATTTCAGCTCAATCGAACAATCCCTTCATTGTTGTTACTATGGTGGTTTACTTCCTGTTTTTTGTCCCATTCATCGCACAGACAGCACGGTTTGGTAAAGATTAAGCGCTTGAATAGGCACTGTACGTTAGAGCCCCTTTTTTCAGTACACACTTTTCCTGAGTTTGTGCTTTCTTTCCAATATTTAGATAGGTTAGGAGAGTCTATTAGATTTGAGTTATACATCATTTTAAAGCTTAAAGTCTGCTCTTTTAGAATATGGTCTTAACTAAAAGTTCATGTCTGGCGACTTTTTGTTTGTTTTGAGGTGCAGGGTCACTGAAGGTTTGGCATGGTGCAGATACTCTTGGCGTAAGCCTCTGATGCAGCAGGGGGAGATGTCAGGTCCTCCCTCGTGGTGTATTGATTGAAGCTTTGCAGCAACATAATATAAGGAATACATTATTGATATGACCATTAATAAATATATATATAATAATCTTGCTCATATTTTTTTAAAGATTTGATTTCCTTTTGCTCATCCACTTCAACCCGTTCTCTCCGTTCTTCCTTCACTCTCCAGTTATCATGTGATCCCCGCACCTATACCCGCAGCGGCTACATGTACGGTGATAGGGCTTTTTCGGTTACTACAGTATTTTCCCATCTCTTTGCAATAAACTCCCTATCTATATTCGTAATGGAAGTGTTGACCAAGTTCAAACCATTGTTGAAAACTTATCTGTTTACTCAATTCTAATTTTGTTATTGTTGTTGTTGTTGTTGCTTTTAATGCACATAATGCTGTATCTGTCCTCATTTTTTTTCCGGATTAATGCACTTAAAAACATCAGTATTACGCGCTAAGGAATCAACTTTAGTGTCATCAATAATAAATGCTACATTCATAAAGCTAACGCATGTTTTATGTGCGCTGTACAATGGAGATACAAAATATAAACAAACAAATGAATAACAAGTATAACAATCAATCTAATACATACAATTATTAACAAAAAGGGTTATGAATATTTATCTTCATGATGGAAAACGGAAAAAACGGGTTTTCTTTCCATCCCTTCATCATCTCATTTGCATTACGTGATCGTGTTCTATATCAACCTGTCATAAATGTAGAAAGGTAAAAAGTATAAACATAAAATACTATGCTAAAAGTATGCAACATGAAAAGAAACAAACTATTGTTTTTAGTCCAACACGGTGAAACATCGTTTAGCATCTCAATCACGTGTTTGTTTGTTTGTTTGTTTGTTTTTAATTGCAGGAAGGTTTCCCATGCATTAGAAACTAAATGAGGCAAAGAAGATACCTTCGCTCCTCCTCTGATGTAACAAGGGCAAGAAAAAAAAAAACCATCTGCCATTTTGACTTTGTATAGGTGTAACGTCTGAAGGTTTGGCATGGTGCAGATACTCTTGGGGTAGGACTCTGATACAGCAGGGGAGATGTTAGGTCCGCAAAGGTGTGTAATTGATTGAAGCTTTGCTGAAACAAAATATAAGGAATTAAAAAAAACACGTGATTGAGATACTAAACGATATTTTCGCCGGGTTGGACTTCAAAGAATAGTCTGTTTCTTTCCATGTTACATAGCCTTAGCAAAGTATTTCATGTTTATCGTTTTCAGCTTAATACGTATATGACAGGTTGATATGGGACACAATCACTCAATGCGAATGAGATGATGAAGGGATGGAAAGAAAACCCGCTTTTTTCGTTTTCCATCATTAAGATACATATTTGTAATCCCTTACTGTTATACTTGTTATTCATTTGTTTGTTTGTATTTCTGAATTGTACAGCGCATATAGAAGCATGTGTTTTTAAAGCGCTTTATGAATGTAGCATTTATTATTGATGAAACTAAAGTTGATTCCTTATATAGCGCGTAATACTGACGTTTATAAGCGCATTAATCCGGGAAAAAAATGAGGTAAGAAACAGCATCATGTGCATATGATATAACAATAGCAACAACAAAAACAACAAAATTAGGATTGAGAGTAAACAGATAAGTTTTCAACAGTGATTTGAACTTGTCAATACTTTAATTACGAATATAGATAGGGAGGTTTTCTTTTTTGGCAGAGAGATGGGGAAATTACCGATATAAGGAATACACTAATGATATGACCCTTACAAAAATAAATTATATGACCTCATAAATCCACTTCTCCAATTCCCTCACTAACTAAGTGTGTTCTATTGATTGGAGCTTTTGCATCAATATATACATTAATGATATGACCAAGGAATACAATAATGATATGACCATTACAACCACCGTAATCGCCCTAACTATGCGATCTGCCAAGTTATATGAAAACGGTATAAGTATAAAGATTCATGCGCAGTTTTGATGCACATTGATTTAACTTAATAAACCATCGATACGTCATAATACCGTTGAAATAAATGATTCGTAAATTTCCCGGCAAAGTTTCTACATTTCCCGTCAAAACTCAATGTTTTTACAATTTCCGTCGATGCCATTTCCAAAATTTGTACATTTCCCGGGGAGGCGTTAGTTCATTTCCCTCCCGTTGTACAAATCTTCGTGTTTGTATTATACAAGGCTCCCCATGAATGAGGGCTACACACTTCATGGCAGAGGTATGAAAAAAAAGATCATTTTGTATCTCATTTTCATTATTCAGTTGTCACTGATACCACCGTTGTGAAAACATTAAAAACTACCATTTTATATTTTTGCAGATTTTTTGCAACATTTTCATCCTTTACTTTTACACACTGCCTCGTCCTCTTTTGTTGTTGTTGTTGTTTTTTGGCAGTTAGCATTGACATGCGTTGGACATTTCCTTCAATAAAAATGAGCTCAAGTAAAAAGAAAAAAAAATCGGCAAAAAAAATAAGGCGTAGGGAGAAGAATAAATAAATGTATTGTTTTTTTCCGAAAAGAACATTCTCAGATAACTGAATTGAAGATATGGCAAAGACCTGTACACTTTTAGTGCTTTTTTTCTCTCCGGGGTTGGTATGATCTGTATATTGTGCTACAAATGAACTTTAACCTGTCTACTTAGGTTTTTCTGCTGAAAAAGATGGATAGCCGACGATTACAGACCGGATATAGCACGAATAGATTCATAGACAGTCAAATTCAATACCGCTTTTATGCCCTCTAAATTCAGCAACATTTTTTTTTTCTTTTCAAACGGATTAGATAGCATTATTTCACAACGTTCATGGGGCTCACAAGATAATAGGGTTACACATGCCCAAATCATCTGGTTTTACGGTTTTGTGATATAATAACATAGAATATTCTGTAACTCTTCTTTTCCTATCTCTCTCAACATAGGCCTAATATTTTCTATGATTATGCAGAACACCTAAAAATTTGATCTCAAGTGTACTGTAAAAAAAAAGTCACATCTTTGATATATAATTATGATGAGTTTTTTTTATTGTCTGTTGTTGTACACGTCAGTCTTGTCAGTATATGAATGATTTTAATTTTCAGTATCTTTTTTTTTTCTTGCATAAACACAGACGAATTGTATGAATATAGTTTAAAGGAATGAATTATTAAGTCGGGGGGGGGGGGGGGAGAGAAGGGAACTGGGGTAAAACAACATAACCTTGTGACTGTAGTTCTTTTGAACGCAAACTACATACCACATGGAATACCAAGGAGGCAAATCCTGAGATGGTCTAAGACCATGGAACAACGAGTAAATACATATCCCCTCTTTTCATGACAAAACAAGCTTTACCGATTGTGAGCAAAATGACCTTGCATCACAAAACAAACAAAAAGTCACACACACTGATTTTGTGTGAGGACTGAAAACATCTTGACTTTTTCATATTTCTGAAAGAGCAAGTCTTCTTCTACATTATGATAAAATTTGGGATCATAAACGGGCAGAAAAGTGTGTTTTTGGCATATTATCTAATTTTCTTTTGTTTGCAAAAAGTGTGATTAAATATGGCTTTAGATTATTCTTTTCATTTCTTAAAATCCTTGTACACACTCTTCACTTTCAACTCCTGTAACTTTTGAAAGGATGATGCTGCTACTTGGAAAGTTGACATTAATTAAGGACGGAGTGTGTTGATAAGGCAAGCTTAATTTCAGTTTAATCTAATATTTCATTCGTTGCTGTTACTCTGGTGGTTTTCATCCTGTTTTTTCTCCCATTCATGGCACAGCCAGCACGGCTTGGTGAAGATAAGCGCTTGAAAAGACACGGTACTTCAGAGTCTCTTTTCTCAGTTCACACTTTTCCTGAGTGTGCGGTGTCTGTGCAATATTTAGATAGATTAGAAGAGTCCATTTGATTTGAGTTATACATCATTTTAAAGCTTAAAGGCTGCTCCTTCAGAATATGCTCTTAATTTTATGTCTGGCGATTTTCTGTTTGTTTTGTGATGCAGGGTAACAAACGATCCTCTAAGGTTCGAAAGCACGATTCTAAAACATTATGTTTTTTCTTTCATTTAATAAGGCGTTCATAAGGTTCCACTGTTTCCACAGCACATGATTCTTCTAACGTATACTTATGCATCAATCATCTTTGATCTTATAACTGTATATCATCATCTCCTGAGTGGAAGTTAACTCAATTCTTACAAATTATTTCTACGCTGTTAAAATTAGAGAAAAAACACATAATAATGTATCATACAAGCACTTTAATAGATTCATTCGAACCTTCTTACAGCAATCACAGCTGATGCCAAAATCGACAAAGAAAAGTAAAGAAAATAGTAATACTCTTTGAACAGAAGATTCTAACCTTTGATTGTGAGGCCATAGAAGCCATTCCTGTGTAGAACGCGTCATGCAGCTGGACGTCGTCCAGTCCCATAAATCTGAGATTGGATAGTGAGCAAATGCCTCGACCAGCAAGTCGAGCAGCAGAAGCAGGACTATCGTCCTCTGAACGCTCCGATGCCTAATGATTGAAGAAGTAGAACATTAAGACATTCAGTTCTGCGTTTGTGTTACACTTGAAATGTGCAATAATCTGAACAGAAATGATGGAAAGAGGAATATTTGGTATTTTTCAGTGAAAATTGTGCTAACAACTTGCAGAGATATCAATTCTGAATGCATGATCAGTTGAATGTCACAAGTTGGGTATGCGATTGACATCCTCGTTTTCTTTTTGATCCGGCCTCTCATTGTGCGTGTGTGTATGTGTGTGTGAGGCACACAAAATACAACAAATGAACTTTGACTGCAGAATTAAAACAGGTCATGAGAATTATAAGAATTCCCGTATAATCATAACTCTCGTGAAAATAAAGCTATAATGATGTACCCTGCTGCTGTGTATGCGGCATAACAGTAATATAGAAACGTAGTGATGTGAAGGAAAGGTGAACAATGCTTACAGAGTAACTACAGGCCTGAAGTACATACATCCATCCAGAAGTTGTATGTTCAGATCCTCTAATCAGCAATAATGAAAGTGTGTTAAGATGAAGAATCAGAGGCTTGGCGGCATCCAGATAATTGCATTCAAAGGCGACATTAATGACAAACAACAGTTCGTCCTTATCCTCAACATTCAACATCTCACATAAGAAACCTAGGACAGCCGTTCCAACATCTAGTCCTTGTGCTGCAGTGAAGTAGAGGAGGTATCGATACAACTGGTAGTCATCAATCAGCTGCTTTGTCAGCTTGTTGAACTCCTCCAGGTTGTTCTCATACAGCCATGCCAGATGTATTCCCGCTAGATACTCATGAAATAACTTGTGGGGTATTCGGTATTCAACTACAAGTTCTGTTTTCCTCTTGTTGTTTTCGCACTTTGAAACAAAACGCTTCTCTCTTGTGAGGACCCCAATATCACATGCCGTCTGTAAATCATTTTCACCTGCAGTGAGGTCTTTTCCTCTGAATACAAGTTCGTTACGAAGGAGACTATACAAAGCATCTTTGCCAAAATTCTGTAAACAGTCGCCACCTTCCTTTAATTTCTTTTGTTGGTCTTCTTGGTCAGTCACCTTACTAGCATAGTGCTCTTTAAGAAGGAGGATCAATTGGTCGAAGAGTTTGGAAAATGTCTTTAGTTCCTGAATCACACTGCGGCTTCCTTCGTTCTGCCAAATGAAACAAAGCATGCTGCAGTAAATGGGGTAGGGTGCCATATTCTCTGCTACAAGGCTGTCCTTCTCTGTCATCAATCTAATGAGACTCTCTCTGGCCTCTTCGTCGTTTTGGAAGAATTTCGAAATGTAGCAGGAAATATCACTTGGCTGGAAGCCCTCAATCTTAACAAATGCGTACTGCTTCTTCAATTTCTCATCGGCTCTTATTCGATCAGCTTTCCACGGTCTAGTTGTAACAATAACTCTGGAATTTTTGAACTTCTCGCACTTGATCACTGCAGGGGTGGCATCTCTTGAAGCTTTTACGCTAATATCCTGACCGTACTCATCAAGACCGTCATAGAGAATCAGTACTTTCTGCTGGTTCGTTCGAATGTATTCGTCTAATTCAACCCAATCACAGTCCAGGTCGTCAGACAAATTGTTCATGATGGTATGACTAAAGCATGCACTCTCCTCGATTTCCCTAAGATGAATTAGGAAAAGGAGATCAATGGTCTGCAGACATCTTCCCAAAGCCCAGTCAAGTGCAAGTTTAGCAAGGAAAGTTGTCTTGCCAACACCCGCTTCTCCACAAACTGCAATACGTTTGCGCATACCTTTTTTAGAGCCAATCTGCTCCAAGTGTTTAATGAAATTATCATAACTGATTTCCTTTTTTTCATCCCTCTTATCATTAGAGAGCATCACTAAATTTGTGTAGATATCCTGCAGCTTCACTGATGATTCCGGATAAAGAGGGGAAGTGCACACACTGCTGTACATGCTGACATAATGTTCCTGTAACTCCTTCTTGATTTGTTGAACTTTACTTGCTGGAACTGAACTTGGTGAGCCTGATGAATCTGAAAGAAAGCAAATTTGAGATCATCAATTCCAACTAAATCTGGAATGGACAATGCAACAAGGATTCTTCTATGTATACCAAATCAGGGATTTAGTCATCTCATTATTAGGCCAATACAACGCTAAAATGATTAGACTTCACGGATGTCACATTGTTAATCACAGACCCCCCTCCTGCGGCGCAGGGAATGGGGGGGGGGAGGATAACGGGCTACAAAATATTGCTGCCATTTCTAACATCCGTTTGGCATTTGTTGTACCATTACCCTCCTTTGGTTGATAAAAAAGCCTTGAAATCCTCCAAACATCTTCTTACTGACATAGTACAGCATGGACACAAGAAGACTGTAATCTTAATGTCTAATAAAGTCATTCAAAATCATTCACTGTTTCACCATATTTTAATTATAACCACACATGCAAAAAAAAAAAGAAAAGAAAAGAAAAGATGACTGGAATCAAACATTTTGGCCAGTTCCGGATAAGTTGATCTCCAGAGCTGTGGTCGAATCGAATGGAGCAACATTACGCTAATTCCCTTTTCATGAAGAAAAAAAAAAGAAATCAAACAAACGAATACATAATTACAATGTACACACCATCGCACAATATTATGCTGCCGCGAACTAGAATTCAAAGAGTCAGTATCTGATAGTTTGGCTACACATTTAATCTTTAATCTGATTGAAAAGTCTGCCAGCTAATTCATACTATTACTTTTCTACTTTGATGTAATTTCAAGTCTGTAACTCCCAAATGAGTGCCAATGAATACAGTGTACTAGCAAGAATGCAATTTTGTATCTTTGGGAAATGATATTCTAATATTTTAATATGAGTATCATCTTGGCCATTTCATGTATAAATTTAGTAATAATTTGTTACCTCCCACTTTTACTGGGACGTTTGTGAGAAACAACTCCTTTCACAGATATCCGACTCTTCATCTAATGAATTTCATTTACCTTTAACCAGAACGATATTCATTCAATCCACATTTACTTTCCTTGGACCAAAATTTTGGAATGGCCTTAGTAATAATTTATAAACCGCCACAAGTTTGAATTGTTTTAAAGTTAAGTTAAAGATTTTTTTTTTAAAGATAATTCTAAAAACAAAATTCTTTTGAACGTTATCATTAAACATATATATTTTTCACATTTAAATTGAAAAGGTCAAATTTTGTTGACTTTTCAATGATTTCAGAATTACTGGAATATTCACTCTCATTGTTCCCTTCATATTTTGCGTATAGCTTAGCGGTTCCGTTCACTCTTCACTTCTTGTCTTCTCAATGGACATAATTCTTTCTTTCTCCTATTCTCCAACCATATTATTTCTTGTTCTTCTTTTTCTTCTTCTTCATCTCTCTGTCTTTTCTTTCCCGTTCTGTTTTCTGCATGACAGCGACGTAGTGTTTGGATTTGTCTGGGTGTCTGTGTAGGGATAGTTAGGTTTTTATGCCTCCGCCACGAAGTGGTGCCGCAGGCATTATGTTTTCGGGTTGTCCGTCCGTCCGTCCGTCTGTCCTTCCGTCCGTCCGTCCTTCCGTCCGTCCGTAATGAATTTTGTGGCAAGCGTAACTACAATTTTTTTTTAGAAGTATCCTAATGAAACTTGACATGTATGTGTATTAGGGGGTGAAGTTGTGCCTGTCAACTTTTGGGTGCACATGCTCAAGGTAAAAGGTCAAAAGGTCAAGGTCAAATACATACGATTTCACTATTTCCTCCATATCTATGCATTGCCTGAAGATATTTTCTTGAAACTTAGTGTATACATGTAATACCTAATTAAGATTCTCTGGTGAAAGTTTGGGGTCATGAGGTCAAAGGTCAAAGGTCAAAAGGTCAAGTAAAAATATTAAAATTTCACCTTTTTCTCTGTACCTTGGAAATTGTTCAAGGTATCTTTTATTCACGTTCCATATTCCACATTTCGTACAAGTTTTATATTCCATTTGATTTGAAGCAGAAATGTTTTTCACACAATGGTCAGTTTGAACCAATAATGCACAAATGTATAAGGACATATAATTAACGTGTAATATGAGGAACCCACTAAAAAGCAAAGCTTGTAGGATGTGGGTTCCAAAAATATAACATAGGGTTTTAGTACAGTATATCAAAGTCAGAAGTGACGTAACCTGCAAAATTCAAAATATCGAGAATATTACAATGTTTACGGGATGTAAAAAGTATAGTATATAATGTTTTATGATTAACTTATGGTATAAATACTTAAAAAAGTAGCAAGTTAATCAAACTGGTGAGGTCATCCGAGCGAGGCATCATTTAAGTATATGCAAAAAAAAAAAAAATAAGCGATTACGGCAAAATAATTACACATAGGATTTTAGAAAATTGGCTTTGAGATTTTTCTTAAAGGAGCTTAAAGAACTTGAGTGCAACCGACCCGAATCTTACTCATTCCAGAAAGAAGGGCCGGCGGTAGATGTAATTGTCTTAAGGGCTAAAAATGTACGAACAGGGGAAAAATGATAGGATTCACTGTGTCTTGTAGGGTAAGTATGACTATCACTGTTTTTCACAAACATTGAGGAAAATATACTAGGAAGGTTACCAGTATTCAACTTATACATGAAAATTCCAACATGATATAAATACAAATCAGAAATTTTTAACAATTTACTAGAAACAAACAATTCATCAGTATGATCAAAAAATTGTGCTCGATTTATAATCCGCAAGGCCTTTTTCTGAACCAAAAGTAACGAATCAATTTTAGTCTTTGAGCAATTCCCCCAGGCTAATATTCCGTAATTCAAGTAAGGTAATAATAAAGTTGTATAAAGAGAATGCAATATTGGCTTTAGGAAGAGATATTTCAGTTTGTGAATAATTCCAACATTCTTGCACAACAATTTACATAAATAATCAATATGTACTTTCCATGAAAGGTTACTGTCAATATAAATACCTAAAAATTTTGTTGAATCTATTTGATTTAACTGTAAACCGTTCATTAAAACTAAACCTGGAAGAGATTTTATTGTGTTACTGAAAACCATATAATTGGTCTTATTCATGTTAAGCGACAATTTATTTGCCTGAATCCACTCAAACACTAACTTAAGTTCATTATTCAGAGAATCGAGTGCTCAAAACATAAGGATCTGAGTGAGAATAAAAGAGACTTGTATCATCTGCGAACAGAAGAAAAGACAGCAGAGAGGATGAGTTACGGAAGTCATTGATGTATAAAATGAATAAAAGAGGACCTAAGAGGGAGCCCTGTGGAACACCACAACAAATCGAGTTTATATCAGATTCATGATTATTTACGGAAACAAATTGAGATCGACCGGTAAGATAACTTCTGAACCACTCCAAGGCCTTTCCACGAATACCGTAATGATTTAGTTTATACAAAAGAATTTCGTGATCTATTGTGTCAAAGGCCTTGGAGTAGTCCAGAAACAGACCGACTGTATGCGACTTGTGTCTATAGCCATGGCTCGACACTAACTTTTTTTGTTTGGTGGCCCGATGGGCCACTAAAATCTTAAATTTCAAATTTTTGGTGGCCCGAGAGAAAAATTTGGTGTCCCGAAAAAAACCAATAAAAAACATTAAAAGTCCTTTTTTTTTTAATGAGTCAAATATTTAAGTTTTATGATAGTAAGAATTAGAAGTTAGACATATCTACTCATAAATAAACTTCAACAAACTTGCAACACTCACTCTCAGGCACTCATTCAGTCCTTTTCATCCATCCTTTAAACAAATTTAACTGCTAATTTCCGGCGCAAAAAGTTACGAATTTATTGACACACTTTTCAAAAAATTTTGGTGGCCCGAGGCGGGCCACCAAATTTGCCCTTTTTTGAAATTTGGTGGCCCGACTTTCATTTTTGGTGGCCCCGGGCCACCGGGCTACCGTTAGTGTCGAGCCCTGCTATAGCTCTTACAATTTTCTCAACCAGTAGTAATATAGCATGGGTGGTTGCATGTTTTTTTCCGGAACCCGAATTGATTATCAGCTAAAATATCACAATCGTTTACAAATTTGATTAAACGATTATAAATCACCTTCTCAAGTAATTTAGAAAAGAATGACAGAAGCGATATTGGTCGAAAATTTCCTAACTCATCCTCTCTGCCTTTCTTATAGATTAGGATAACTTTAGCAATTTTCATTTTAATGGGCACAATACCAGTCAATAAAGATAAATTCAAAATGTGAACTAAGGGTGATAGTATTTCGTTTACAATACATTTCATGAGGTGATTAGAAATCCCATCATGACCTGTACTCTTCTTGGGGCTAAAAGAATTGACAATATCTACGACCTCTGTTTCAAGTACTGGGAGAAAAAAATAAGGACTGTGGATTGGAATTTAAAAGGTAAGAATGAAAGGGTCTGTGTACAGATGAAATATTGCGGGCCAGATTCGGACCAATATTAACAAAAAAAGAGTTGAATGCTTCAGCAATTTCCACATCATCTGTTAAATTCTTCCCTTCACAAAGGATATTATCAATACTACCCTTATTTACACGTTTATGAATAACACTGTTTATTACATGCCAGGTAGATTTTGCATCTGACTTGTGCTGTTCAAACAAAGAACAAAAATAATCTTTCTTTGCTTTACGTAACAGGGACGTAAGAGTATTCCGATATTTAATGTACTTTGATTTATTCAAAGCTGTATTACATGATTTATATCTGTAAAATAAAGTATCTTCATGGAACATACTGACTGGCAGTGATTGTCTAGCAGATTTAGGGTTCATGGGGTCAAAGGTCAAGGGCAACACTTCAAAATTTTACTATTTCCCTCATATTTATGCAATGCCAGCAGGAGTATTTTTTTTTTACACTTGGTGTATGCATGTATAACACAATAGAGATTCTCTGTTAAGTTTCTTTTCTTCTTCCTTTTTTTGCCTCAAAGGTCAAAAGGTCAAAGATCAAGTGAAAGTGCTGAACTGTTTCCTCCATAATGCTATCTAGGAAATGGTTCAAGTTATCTTGAAACTTACTACATATTTATGCATGTTCTACCTGACAGTGATTATCTTAATATGAATTTTAGGGTCAAAGACCAGATGAAAATGGCAACAATTTACTATTCAATACAGAAATTGCACTTTTTCTCCATACCTTGAATATTACTCAGTGCATAAACTTATGGATGGATCAAAGTCAAGTTAAAGTTCTAAAATCTCCAAATACATGCTCTAATACATGTATTCTTCCAATTAAACCTAGGTCAAGGAAGGTGAGCATATAACACGTTTGTGACAAACTTGTCATTTTAATATTTTGCCAATTTTGTGAAAATGTAATCACACATTGTCCACATGTACTATAGACCTATTAGGAGAACCATGCATTATGACGGAGGCATACCAGTCGCCGTAGCAACATTTCTAGTTATTCGTAATTTGTGTTATTCATTTTTGTAGATTGAATTTCGAATGCACCCTACAAGCATTGCTTCTTCAGCATTCCTCCCCATCTCCTGCATTCTCTAAACTTCAAAATGTTTTGTGTTTTTTCCACCCTATCATTTGTTTTTCCTTAAATATCATACTTCATATTTTGTAATTATTGACACATATATGTGCTTATATTTTATGTGATATAAAATGTATTTACAAGTTCTGTTGGCAATGAAAAAAAATGAATGAATGAAAGAATGAATGAATGAGAGATGAGAGAAATATATAAATATGTCTAGCAGGGTATACATCAGGTAGACAAGGCATCCCTAAGACGTGTGTGGATTCTTTCGATCGATTCCTACATTTTGGTAGTTGAAACACCCACAATGTCATCCTCAAGACAATTGACAAGTTACTATAATATATAGCTGAAGGCAAGTGTCAAGTGATAAGCTGAAATACCACGGGCCATTATTTTTATCTTATTCTCTCAGTTTGATTCATTCATGCTGGGAGTTATAATACAGCTTACCTTCTCTCTTCGTATTTTCTTTCAAATTGAAATTAATAGAAGAATATTTTATTTATGCTTTATAATTCCTTGATACTAAAGAACATCTCCTATTGTGACATTGTTTGGGCAACTGCAAAAAGTCACATTGACAGTACAGTATGTATATTGCTTCTACAAAAGAAAGCTATACGTGATACACCAATTCAGGTTATCGGGACCATTCAGATCCTCTGTTCGTAGAATTAAAAACACTAAAGGTAATTTACATTATCATTATTATTTTTTGTGCAAATTCACATTTCATGTTTCGTTTGTATAACGGTCAGTTGTCATCTTCTTTTTTTCCTCATTATTTCAGTTGAATAAGGACATACATTCTTATCCCATTAGGCAATCTGATAAATTTCATGTACAAAATCTGAAAACGGTGATGGCTCTGAAATCTATCAGACACACTGGACCCGATATTTGGAACTCTCTTCCTTCTGAAATTCGAACTTTAAAGTCTATGTATTCTTTTAAGAAAGTTGTAAAGACAATGCTGCTCTCTGAATGTCAGTGATCTTATAATGTCATTGTAAATGTATTGTACATGAAATTCCCTCGTGGAATTATCGCCGTTCTGAATTTATAGCGTAGTGTTATGTAACCGACCATGACCTGTAACCGTTCACCTGTACCTCGGTGAGAAAATACTTTGCCATTCTTACTATTTAGCGATGCAGGTGATCTAACGTTGTGTATTAGCGAAAGCAGACAGACCTCTCCTCTCTCCTTTCTTCTATCCCATGTCTATGCAAGTCATACCTCCCTCCTTTTTTCCTATAATACTAGTAATGTATTATGCACGAGGGCTGCATACAAATCAAGCAATGCTTAAGCTGTAGCCCTTCTGCGTTGTTCATTGCATTGCTGATATGTTCTGTTGTACATTGTAAAGGCAACGAAAAAACTGTATTGCTGTATAGTATTCTAAAGTTGATGAAGAAACTTACTTTGTTAGCAATTAATGTTTATGTATATATGTATATGTATATATACAATTATATATATAAGTATTATATATATATATATATGTGTGTGTGTGTGTGTGTGTGTGTGTGTGTACATATATACATATACAGGGTAGCCCAAAAAGAACGGAACACCAAAGATCTTTAATTACTGCAATATTGTTGCAAATATTTCATTATTTTATATACTATTGGAAAGTCCGTTCTCTTTCTAATAGAATGACACCAAGTTCTTTAATTTCAGTTAATGCGTTATGATTTTAGGACCATTTTAGTGAACCCTTGCAATTTTCCAAATGTGATCATTTTGCACTCTCAGAGATACCGAAATCAGCGATAATTCGGCTTGCCATAGAACCAGTAGCGTTCACAATGTGTGGAATGTGGATAACAGCTCTTTAATGTGAATGGAAGAAAGAGTGGGCGGGGCGGACGGTGTGATTGTCATTGTCCGTTATCATTGTGAATGAGACAACATGTTGGGCTCAATGAAATGCTAAATTTAGCTGGAAAGTAGCGAGGTTTATTCAAAGGCATGATTGGCAGTGCTGACGTGAGTTCATGAGTGGTTTCGGAATAAAGCACGTACTTTTAATTAAGTATACATTGATAAGCACAGTGAGAACTAAGAATTGTGCTATGTCGGTTTATGAACGAATTAAGAGGTATCTCACCTGGCTTGAAACTATAGTTCGCGACTGCAGAGCAGTTGCAGAGATGTCACCGCTTACGACTCTGAGACGTCTATTGCGAAATTACGGTATCTCCGAGCAGTCGCAAGAAATTTGAAGACATGATTTATCAATGTGGCTGACCGATTTTAAAAATTCTCAGTCTCAGCTCTCTGACCTTTATGATTATGTTCAGATGGACGAAAACTATAAGGAAAATCAAGCATAATGAAGATCATGAACCACCGGGGTGGTGGGGGGGGGGGGGGGGGGGTGAGGTTTGCTGGTTAAAAAAAAAAGGTGATGAAAAAATTTGCCCTCCGGCCTCCGTGTACTTGCACCCCTGTTCACAGAACCACCTAGTGTGCATTTTGTAGAACTTGCCTGGTACGATTCAAGTTTTACTAATCCACTCATAGATACAGATTCTCACTGTATTTATCAATGCATACTTACAATTAAAAGTACGGCCTTTATTCCAAAACCACTCATGAACTCACGCCACTACCAATCATGCCTTTAAATTAACCTCGCTACTTTCCAGCTAAATTTAGCATATTTTCATTGAGCCCAACATGTCATCTCATTCACAATGATAACGGACAATGAAATTCACACCCTCCGCCCCGCCCACTCTCTCTTCCATTCACAGTAAAGAGCCGTTGTCCACATTCCACACATTGTGAACGCTATTGGTTCTATGGTAAGCCGAATTATCTCTGATTTCGGTATCTCTGAGAGAGCAAAATGATCACATTTTGAAAATTGCAATCGTTCACAAAATAGTCCTTAAATCATAACGCATTAACCAAAATTAAATAACTTGGCGTCATTCCATAGGAAAAAAAGGCCTTCCAATAGTATGCACAATAATGACACATGTGCAACAATATTGCTGTAATTAAAGATCTTAGGTAATCCGTTCTTTTTGGGCCACCCTGTATAATTTATGGCACAATCAATGTATATAACATATGTTTTTGTTTCTGCATGAACAATGATATAATGCAGGAACCAATAAAATCAAATCAAATCAAATCAAATAAAATCAAATCAAATCAAATTACAGAAGTTACTGCAGATGACTCAAATATTCATTGTATATAGTATATAAGAAGCATTCTTCATGGTGACACGTTACCATTATTTCTCCTAATACATTGCTGCAAGAATATCCTTTCTTGTTATTAAAGTTAATGCAGGCAATTGCAGTTTTTAGTTAAATTATAAATAAAGCCCTTACAAGTTGCAGTTTTGAACAATTGCAAAAATTTCCTTCAAAATGTTTGATGGCAAGAGATCATAAAATATATGCATTCATACAAGTTTGCTAGATGAGGAATTGAAATAGGGCAGACGGATTATGAAGGTTGATTCGGGGGAATAAATTGTACACTAACCCAAGGTAACCCAACCTATCGTCATTGTCCCTGTTACAAGTCATTCCTCCCCTGATCTTTGCTTATATTTATGTTATGTAGCTTCTGAGGTTATTGCCATGAAGCCAGAATATAATACTGTTCTTGTTATTGATCCTGTACGGCACATAAAGTGGTGAATTCTTAGCATTATTTTATGTACCAATACTTGCCTCCTTCAGCAGAATGCTGCTTGTCACTGGCAGCCTGTTATTTTATTCAAGTAATTCTAGACTAAACTTTAATTGACAGGTGGAGGAGAGGTAACAGAAAGCTTGGGAGGAGCCTGCTACCAGCCTGAGCAGCCATGGGAAAGGGAGAGCATGAATGGAGAGAAAAACAGATGAAAAAAGGGCAGGATATGAAGAGGCGAGTTCTGAGGGTCTCTGCTATTAGAGAAAGCAACATCTATTTCATTTAACGAATATGTTGCTTGTAGTTTGCATTGAAGCTGAGATGTTCCGGTAGTGTTTTTTTTCTTTTTTCATTTGCTTTTGGTGTTGTTGCTGTTGTTTGTTTGTTTGTTTGTTTGTTTGTCTGTTTGTTTGGTGGGGGTAAAACATGAAGGAAGGGGTGACAACAGATGGGAATGAGATACCTCAGAAGTTTCTAATCGCATAGGCCAAATAGAAGACATTGTGCTATGGTGATGAGTTTCCTCACCTCTACATTTGTCTACCCCAACATTGGTGTTTGTGATGCTCATTTTCTGCCGCTAACCTTCTAAATACAGAGTGTGATTTATTGCTTTCACTCATTGAGAGCAACTTTAATTTGCTTATACTTTCACTAAGCCTTGTGATACTTAAGTCCCTGAAATTATGTTCGCGTGATTGATTGCAACATAATTATTATGGTATTGCGCGCATCATCCGTCTGTCCATCCGTTATCTCCTTGCTCCCTCACTAATTTCTGCATTGTCTTAGTTCTTGCATTGATGAATTATACTGATGAGCACGTGCGCATAAACAGAATAAAGCTTGGGTAAGTCGAAGGTCAAAGAACATGGGTCATTGATCTGAAAATATATTTCTTAAAGATATCTTATACTGTTCAAGACATCGACTTCAAACGTGTCACATGCATGCATACTTGTGAATCAATTTACTATAGGTTTTCCCGGTCAATTTCATACTTTTGTCATTCAAGTTCCTATTCCGAGCATTCGATTTCACGCATTCCACGCTCGCAGCACTGAATCAGCAATCAAATTCAAAATCCGGTCATTCGAATTCACTATCCGAGCATTCAAATTCACTGTCGGAGCATTCAAATTCACTATCGGAGCATTCAAATTCACTGTCGTAACATTCAAATTCACTATCGGAGCATTCAAATTTAAGAGAGGAGCACGCATTTCATCAATGAGCATTCAAATTCATGTCAAGCTGGCGACGGAATCTCGTCGGTCATTCAAATTCGTGAATAGGCAACCATGTTCCAAATAACTGCATTCAATTTAAAAGAAGTCCTGAATTTAGTTAGTTTGGGGCCGTGTGTGCATGTTTCTCATTTGGCTTTGAATATATTGGGATTTATGATGATTATTTATTTTGCAGTAGAGGTCCACCTGTTCATTGACAATTTTGAACTCGCGCTTAGCAAATAGGAATATTTAGGCACATGTCCCTCGGACTGGACATAAAATGGAGGTCCCATAAGTGTTAGAGAGTCACAACTCATGCACGTAAAAGATCCCACTTCATTTATTCATCGCAAAGAGCAGAACATCTAGCTGGACCCCATATGGAAGACCAGCTTTTGCAGCTGAATATGGGTTATCCAGCCATCTTCTTTGATATGGAAAATGAAACAAACAAACAAACAAACATTAGGCACTGTATAGGCCTACAGACGAGCATAATACGGTGGGTTGGTTGACACTTTCAAGGAAAAAAAAAACAATTTTCGACTATATTGAAACTGATAAATGAACATTTTATACGTGTTGTTTGTTGTGTATTGCTGTCTTATTGATTTACTTTTGCGGGACTATGTGAGATCATTGTGTGTCAGCTTGTCTTTAAATTGATGAATTGTCATTATGTGGTTGGTGTTGGGGCGTTGTCAGCATGCAGTATCATCAAGAAATATGATTACTAGTCGTTGTGTTGTTTGGATGCACTGCTGATTGGACATTGCAATTTGAAATTTATTGAGATGAAAAACTAAGAATACATGAGCAGAGGACAATGTAGAACCTGTAAACAATCTTAATTACACTATATGCAAGCCTTCATAGGTTGTGTTGGCCCTTTTTCCTTTTTTAAAAGTCTACTCCATTTTCCTCGTTAAATTGATTGCACGAAGTAGGAACTTGATCGCCTAAAAATGAATTTGAACGCTCCAAACAAGCTCATTGGGACTATCACGTGACTATCGCATGAATATGAATGCACGAGTAGGAAAGTCGGTGCTCGCATTTTGAAATTGAATGCCCAATCGTGAATTTGATTTCATGAAAACGAAATAGAACGCCCATAAATGAAATTGATCGCTCGGATTCTGAATTTGAATGCCCGAATATTTTCGCACGCGTGCGCTGCGTGAATTTGAATGCACATTAATGAATTTGAGTGACAAAAGTATGAAATTGACCGGGAAAACCTATATTTAGCTAATTGCACTGAGATCATCCATAATGACTGCAGGACAGTCTCGTTACAATTTTAATTACTATAATGGTGATTGCCCTTCATAAAAAGGCAATTCATTACAATAACATGGCGTCCATTATGATCATAGTGGAATTGGCATATAAGCGTCTCAGCGAGATCTTAACTTTCAGGGCCACATTTCATATGAGAAAGATGTTAAGATAGCAAATCGTGCTGGAATGGCTACTTCCCATAGAAACAGCCAATCAGAAATCTGGCACAACTCAACACAGGAAAACTGAGATGATATTATTAATCCTAATATAGATGTATGTTATATAAAGTACACTGAAAGGCAAATTATATTACTGCAATAAATGCACACTTGTAAGAGATTGGATAGAGGTCTTTTTCTGATTGTCCTGTATAATCGTAGAGCATGTGCCAACAGGTTGGCCAAAATACACTATCCTGCTCGTGTGACGCCAGCAAAGGGTAAAGAACCCTCTACTAGGGTTCTGCCTGCACAGAAATACCCTTCTTTCCCTAATCTGCTTGCAGGTGTTTTGTTGCTCTGAAACACTTACGAACGGCTTACAAACACATTTGATTTTTAAGAGCAACCTGAACCATATCTGTCGTAAAGGTACAAGCACCTTCTTGAACTTACAAACAACTCAGATCTTTATGAAACAGCCTCAGTTGATAGTAATTTTACGAACGAATCTATGAAGGACTTAACAACTGGGTGCACTTACAAGCAACTTGGTGCTTTTACGAACAACTTGGGCATATACGAACAGCTTTATGAAACACCCCCCCCCCCCCCCGTTCTATTAATAATTGCTGTTATGACATTGTTAAAACAGTGAGGTGTATATGAATGATTCAAGACCTTTAGCTTTTGTTTTTATTTGTCATCAAGTGTGCTTACTTTTTAATGGTAAGCTGAAGAGGGGATAGGGGACTGGTAATTAAAGTAAAGGACACAAAGGGTTATGACAGAGTGCACAAACAGCTGTTGGAATTCAACCTCACTTTCCAAACAGAATGATGACACAATGCCGGATAAAATGCCTATACAATGTATGACTAAAGTTAAACACACGATTTGTTTTGCCATGAGCTATTATTATCATTTTATTGATTGATTGATTGATTTTACCATGTAAATAGCATCTACACTACGTAACATAAACATTACAAACATTAAACAAAAATGAGAGTGAATATAACAACACACTCTGTATGCATTTAACACAAAATGGTAGAGGAAAAGATCGTGACAATATTACGGTGTATATCTATTTAATTAGGACTACTCTTTTAATGATCAATGTCATGTTTGTCTCCTGAATCACTCTGTCTATAGGAAAATTACCCTATGCATCTGCACACAATACTTTTCATCACTTTTAATCTTTACAGTATGATGACCTACCCGATGGTAGATATGTCTCAGCAATCCGGACAAGTTTGGCTGTCATCAGAGCTTCTCTCAGGTCTGATCGAAGTGACGACGAGCTTACCCTTTGGCTCCACTTACGAAGCATGCTGACAGTTCCATCACTGGTTACTTCATGGTAACGATTGTTGGTTTTGATAAAGTTCTGGATTTCTCCCAAAGTGAAACCCAATTGTTTCCCAAGGTTCTCGATGTCTTCATTGTTTGAGATATCTAATGCAATACCTTTCAGAAGGGTATCCACATCGTCTGACATCCTGTGATAAATTGAGAGGAATGGGCCCATTTTGAATTCTGTATGATTATATACATTAATTACATGAATAATGAAGTGCCCCGATCAGTTCTGCTTGTTCAAGTCTGATGTAAATCATATTTTATCCCTGATTGAGTCCCCTGCGGTATTATAGGGGTTGAAGCCCTAAGTGAAAACAATGCATGGGTGGCAGTAAATGCATTAAATCTGTAATATTGGGTCATCAAGGATAGATTTCTGCTGCAACTGATTGACGATTGCCCTATATCGACAAAAATAAGCACTGAAATGATTAGTGTTCTAGTAGCAGCCATGATAAACAATCATGGGCGTACGTGCTCGAGCAGGATTCGAAACTAAGACCTCCTGAACTCCAGACAGGCGTCATCTCCAATAGAACATCGAGCTTAAAAAAAAAAGAGAGAGATTTCTAATTGATAAGATTCAGTCTTTTGTTGCGGTGGGGTTACTTACATGCCTCTCAATTTGCAAGGGAGATGTGTGATACAATACATCCAAGATCTGCTGTGTGAACTAAATGTATTCATTTCTGTCGTATAATCAGCTTACATTAGTGTTTCGTCAGAGTGTTATGACTGAAACATAACGAATTTAAACATCCATTTATTGTACCTTTCTAACAATTATGAGACTACAAAATCAAGGCCTACACCATCGAGTAGGCCGGTATACTCACCACAATAGACAATAGCACATCCATTTACATTGCAGTGATTAAAGGCATCACATGGTTATTTCTGTTAATGATGAGCATCTTTTGTGTGTTCGAGCTATTCATTCATTTTCATTCGGACACTTATTGGCATGCAAGGAGGTAGTTCAGACATTTCTTTTTAAATTTCTGATCATCAATGAACCAAGTTTGTAGTTGTTGTTTTCCTTTTTAATCATTTTTTTTTTGTGCACTAGTACTTTGAAATGAGTAACCCTCGATGGAGGCCATAACCAGATCTTCCCTTCTTCGTGAATACCTGACAATTCGTCGGCGTTTTCACGAACCGACGCTATTTCGATTTTGGTCAAAATTTTCAAAATCGAGATATTGGTACCAAATGAAAGTGCTTTCAAAACTCTACCAAATCCCAAAATTTTAGATCACAAAATTAATTATTCTTAATTTTATCAAAGAAAGAAAAAAACGACGGTACTCAAAATATCGAGAAATTGAGAAAAAGGGGTTTCACGAACCGACGCAGTAAAGATACGCCGGTTCGTGAAACCCGAATTGCTAGGGTGAAGAGCAATGCGGGTTTTACGAACCGTCGCAGTTGCATTATTTTGAGCTTTGTTTAACTTACTGGCCTAGAATTAGGTTTTGGCCCTAATCCAGATCTCAGAGTGAGAACCAAACCTTCTGAAAGATGAATGACGACCTAAGCCAGCCCACTGTCCACGAGTGAAGTGAATGGTAAGCTATAATCCTATTAAAATCATGCTCAAAATAACAGTTTCAGTTGGACTACCATAACCATTAATTGCGGTAGAGTGTAGTCCCATGTATTCAATCGCGTGATGCTTATGAAGCCTAGTCTGTAAACGCCATCCAATTTCAAATTAGATCCCAAATCATATTATTTATAGTTTCTTTTCAACTTATGTCGTTGCTTCTGAGACTACTGAGTACTGTAGTCGTAACGTCTGTGTGCAAGACATGCAAGATGTCAAAGTCTCGAAGACACTCCTGGCTATGCCTTGACTTGAGTTGAAAATGAAATCATGAGATTGACAAAGTAGGCCTACTAAACTAAAAAAAAAGTAAAAAGTCTAAAAGTAAAACTCAAAGGAAGAGTAAAGAATAAAGTTAGACATGTTAGACTTTAACTTTCAAGTTTAACTATTAAGTCTAAGTTAAGACTTTTACTTGTAATGCCAGTTACTAAAACTAAGATCAGCTGAAGTCTAAGACCAAGTCAAATTAACACAGAGTCTATAGTCTAGCTCTAGATCTACATCTAGACTAGTGGTAATAGTAGGTAGAGTCCACCCATTTTTTCCCCCAATTTTTACTGGTCCATTCCTGAAAAAGTTACTGGTCAGTGTCCAACAGTGATTTTTCCTGGTCAGGGACCGTCGGACCAGTGCCAGTGTGCAGCGTTGGTGTAGGCCTAGATGTCATCTATGACAGTATGTGGTCTAGTGATACTACCTAAACACTACGAGTAGTACAACTAGTACTCTACAGGTTAGGTGGCTTTCCTGTACAGTGCAGTGTTATAGTATACTTGTGAATTCAGCCCTAGTACCGTACTGTGTGTAGATATGTGACATTATGTCTAACGTTATAGTTCGAGTTGAGTACCTTTGAAGCACAGCGGTGGGGCTTTTTTTCCCTAAAACTTGTGAATGCGGCCCAACCAAATGGCGTTTACATATTCACGCGTGATTGTTAGTGATACAGTAGCGCTGTCGATTTCCACAGCATCCATGCATAATCTTTTGTCCTTTCTTCTTTCCTTTTTTCCCTTTGTTCTTTCACCCTTTTTATTCTTGGAATCGAAGGACTTCTAAGAAATGTCCCTCGACTGATTTAACCAGGACTCTTGAGTCCTGGTAAACCTAACCTAACCGAGTAACCGTTAACATTTGTTAGGCCTAACATAACAGTAACACTGACTTAGCCCTGTATTGACTTTGTCTTTGGCCGACTTACTGAGATGGCGAGTCTAACTCTTTAACGTTAGTCTAAACGTAGTCGTTAGATCTGTCAGTGTCAGTGTCACCGGTTATTGTATATGGTGCCATCTCTAACGTACGTTAACAAGTTGATGTTAGTTATCTATGTCAACTTACTGAGTCAGTAATAGTGGTACTGTCATCCTGTTGGATATCGCCGCAATATCATCCGTGACGTGTAAATTTCGTGTCACAAAGACAAAAGTTGCCAAGATCTAATAGTATAAGATGTCTAGATCTAATAGTATAAGATGTCTAGATCTAGATGTAGTCTAGCTCTATAATATAAATTTTGTGAACGACTGGTAACTTAAAAGTGAAAGGTCTAGACTTCACTTAGTCTAAAATTAGACCAGACATTCATGAGGCAAAGGCCTATTTAGTAGATCTATTCTTATTCTATTTTAACGTCAATTCCTACTAACTCGCCACGTGTTATTCCTAAGGCCAAGGACTTCCGGGTTAGTGATTTTTTTTTTCATAAATACCAAACAGCAGACGTGTTTCATTTGCATTCTTGTGCAGACTTCATGAAAATATGTGCAGTATCAAAGAAATATGATGCACATGACAATGCCAGTGTTTTATAGGTGAATGGTTAATACCTTTAAAAGCTGAATGATAATGTAGAGTCTAGGTCTAATTAAGATGTTACAGTCTCTGATAAGAAACAGGTTTGATTGACATAGACTGTTTCCCAAATGCAGGTACATGTAGTAATATTCAGCTATTTCAATGCAATGCCTTGTTTACAAATACATGTAGATTTATATTCATGTGAATGATAATTCAATTTCTACATGAGACATACCAAGTGCTAAACGTAATATCTTGCATCAGTAAAATGTGTAAATGAAGAGACAATTTGAATATGCATCAAATACGAACAGCAGCATTTTTGACATTCTTTGATCCTGCATAGGCCTACCATTTTGTTTTATGTTTAATATAAATAGAGCAAAATAATTTCAACTTCAGTTTTGTTGGCTGATTTTTTTTTCTTCTCAAAATTAAAGTTGTATCTTGTGCCATGATGTTTGATTTTAATCAAAAGTTCTTAATTTCTTTCTTTTCTTTCAGATGACTGGTGCCATGTAGTAGCGAAGAGCTGGACTGTTTCAGAGAAGAAGAAAAAAGTACAGCATCGTGCTGATCATCAAGGAATGTGAATACAATGGCTTAGGAAAGAAGACAATCTACAGATAGGATAGAAGGGAGAAATTGGGATGAAGGGCGACAACATAAGGACGGTATATCTACAGTGAAATGTGATTGTAAAGTGGAAACATGAAAGGAGATCCTAAGATTGAAGGTGAAAACAATGCATTCCATTCTGTGATGTCGTAATTACAATTTTGCTACACTTTAATAACACTACAGAGAGACATTTATATCAAGGAAAGCTTCATGTGGATATGGAATGTTAGATTTTTTTAAGTGTTCATTGGTATGTATTTCATGATAATAAATCTTGAAGGTTTTGTGTGGTAATCATAACCTTGTGATAAATCTTGATAGATTTCTAAGTGCACATTGGCAATATTTAGATGATGCTGTAATCAGATTAAGTTCTATTCTCCTTTATTCTTTTATTTATTATATTGTTGTCTTCAACCCACTTTGAATGTGTCACGTATGATTCTTATAAACATGGGAACATGCACTCCATGTAAATGATAGGACTTATAACAAATTGACATAATTATTCAACCATCACTAGACAGTTCTGTTGTAAGATGTTCTTTATCTAACTAAAATTGTAAATTATGATACGTGTATGTTCCCATGCAAACTCACAACAAAATACAGAAATTTGATTTCTTTTAATAATAATTCATTATGTCTCTAAATTTACAATTAAAGAAAGTGATTGCAATAAGGATGTCAAACATTGTATATTAAAATAATAGATTATTCATTTGTCTCCATCCGTAGTAACGCACGCAACTGCAGTGTGCAGTTTGTAGGATGCTGTGGAAAAAAAAAAAAAAATCAGAGGCAGCCCAAGCAGGATTCGAACCCACGACCTCTGGATTACTAGACCAGCGTCATAACCACTAGACCACCGGAGTGCCCTGGCGCTACCTTTACACATGAATAATTAAGCATAGAAGGGCTTGGGGGCGCTTCGAAGTTTACTGCTCTTATTAAATATGTACATGTCATTTGCAACTCAACTAAAGATGATTAAACACACTGAAATTCTTACTTTAAATGATATTCATAATCTGTTTTTTTTTTCTTTAATAGCTTGGGATGTACACTTTATACACTGTATCGGTCTACATTTCGCCTACAATATGGAATTCTTTACTTCGAGACGTTTGTTTTTAACAAACAAAAAATTAAGAGTCCTTTAAAGGTGCTGTAAAACAGTGGTGTTTGTTTGTTTGTTTGTTTTTTGGTGGGGGGGGGGGAGGGGAGTCAAATTAGCCTTGGCCCCTCTCCGCCGTCTTTTTTTTTCCTTTAGCTGCATTTTTTTTTAGTCATCACATGAAAATTCGTCTGCATCCACCCCGTAGTTTTGCTGATGACCTTTCTTTTTAATTATTTTAGCCACACACAATTTTGGCTGAATTTCCCCACCCCTCTTGTGAATTTGCTAGTACATGTACAAACACATTCTCAGAATGTGTTATAGTACTGGTGGATTAAGGATTCACAGGGAGGGGGGGGGGGGTCGGCCAAAATTTCTCTTTTCTCATATGTAACAAGCCTTCGGGGCGAAAGGCTGATATTATGGGCTTTCTACACACATTTTTAGATGCTAATTATTGGTTAACATGAGCATGATCATTTATGTTGTGATTAATTTGTTTCCTTATATATGTATGACTTCTATTAGAGACTTAATTGGCTTGGCACTCCTTACATCGACCTATTTTAGACACCCATTTCCCTCTCTCTCTCGTGCTTTTTCTCTACTGTCCTGTGAATAGTGTAACTACATGTACATGCAGTACCTCTTCTCTTTTGTATGATATACATCAAGTTTTTATCTGAGCATATGGGTGTTGCAGCACTCTCAAGCTTCATGCATATGCAGCAACATCTTTGTGTGGTCATATACATACATGTAATTATGCTTGATGTATTAATTTGAGAATGTTATTCTTTCTCTTGTATATGTTCCGTCCGCACTCTATAGATGTAAATGTACGATGTAAGATTTGGTGTGCATATTCGAACTGTGTTCCTCTTTTTGTGAACACACAAGAACTGATATAATAATGAACTTGAATTACACATATTCTTGAATCTTGATTCCATCTCCATTTGCCATTAGATATGTATTGATTTATGGAGCTCTTCCACAATTGTTATCCTTCCCATTGTCATTACTCATCTCTGAATAATTCAAATTTGATATTTTATTGAGGACCTATGTTTCTTCGATTACATAATGTACCTCTTCAATATATTGCTGCAAAAGGCATAATAAAACATGACCATTATCATATATCTAAAATGAAGCTTGAAATTCTGATAGTGTTGATATTCATGTATTTTTAGGAGTTTATCAGTTTCGAAGAGTGCATGCAGGATGAGTTTTATGTTTTTATATGATCAGGTGCAGCTATCATAGAATCTGTTGAGCAGGAAAGAGAAAGATGGAAAATGAGGAATTATGAGTGATTTCGCATGCGAGCCAAATGACAATAATGACACTGATAAAAATTGTGACAAAGTAAATGTCACAAATATGTGGAATAATAAGAAATAAAGAAATTAATATATTATTTCAGAGAAAGAAATAACAGAGTGCATGCATGAGTATGAAAGATGAGTAAATACAAGTAATTATTACTGACTGGCACGTCTTTTTCCCAAGATTTAGCGGTATCCTTCATCTTAGAACAAACATTCATAATTATTATGAAAGAAGTGAACTGAATTTGAATTAAAAATAATGTGAAAAATGAAAAAGTAAGTTAATTAAGTAAAAAAAAAACAGTAAAAAGTAAAAAATATGAAACACAGCATACCGAATACATGTATTACCAAATGATAGATGTCCAATTGCAAAAGTGTTAAATAATAATATAGGCCCTATCCACAAAAAAGGGGGGGGGGGGGCAAAGAAATCTTTGGAACGGTCAACCACAGCTATAATAACAATGCATGCGTGTACTAAATGAAGATGAAAACAATGACAACACTCTTTTTAGAACAATTAAGAGAAACTGGCTTGTATTATCATCTTAATTATCACTAAATGTATTGTAATCATCACAACAATCATTACATGACAATTAATTTCAATTAATAAGGTTATTGTTGATAAGCAGGTATAGCCCTAATAGTATTTGTATGTAAACACATACGAAAATGAAATAGCGACGGTTCGTAAATACACGCGTATTGCACGTTACCTATTGTACAGGCCCTACAGCGCGGGTCTCACGAACCGGCGTAATACAACTTACGTCGGTTCGTGAGACCCGCGCTTAAGTACATAACCTATGGTGTGCGCATGAAACGATGGATTTACGAACCGACGCAGTGAGTTTGAAGACAGAAATATCGTAATTTTTTTGAATTCACACTAAAATTACACTATGGATAGGAAGAACAACTTCCACTCTCATCACCCTGTCAAAATTTTCACACACAAGACAGGAAAAGTCATTGAAAACGTTGTCTAAAACTTGTGAGATCTTTAAACGCGATTTTCTCAGAACTGCATTTTCGCTCAAAAACGAAATAGCGTCGGTTCGTGAAAACGCCGACGAATTAGGCAATCTCCTATGTGACGACTCACAAACAGGAGAAAGTCGATGTAACGTACACAAATGGATATAGGTTTCCCAGATGCTAATCTTATCATGCAATCAAAGTAGTCGATCATTTTGTACAATGCAAAACAAAGTTCGAATGGCTGAGAGAATAAAACCAGCCCTAATCCAGATGATCAGTTAAGTCTGCGAATCATTGTAATCATGAGTCGAAATGTGCCTATTGAAAACTCATGTCAATCACGGTGAAAATTCCCGACTGGTTTTCCTTTTGTGAAGCAATCATTGCAAAATGTTTTTCAACTGAACTGAACATGATTTTACAAAGGTCAGAAACATACACTTGGAACTTTCCATTCTTTTTTTTTAAGAAACCCGGTATGCAAGCTTTATCCACTATCCTGCCTGCCATCAAAACTGAAAGTCATACGGACGATTTGAAGACATTCCTATCTGATTAAAATTTCCTGTTTTGACTGTGATATGGTTTACCTCTTCTCATGAACTTGGTGTTGAAACTTGACATGTTTTTCAGCCTTAGCTGGCTGTTCTTCCTTCTCACGCTGTTTGGGCATGATTTTCAGCGAAGTATTGCCGCCCATAATGCATGAAGTCGAAATGGAGGATGGTGCAGGGTTGTAGTAGGTTTGTCCTATACTGGCGATTTCACGTCGTAAGGTGGTTAGACTGGGAGAAGTTCGTGGTTAATCGATGAACTGATCATCAGAACACCTCACCGGACTGAATTCTTAGTTCATGACCTGGAATGAAAAAGGCATATGATCACTCTTTTTGCTGTCATTGATCAGTGTACTTTATATTTGTGTAGGATAGAGAACTGTCTCCTGGGCACTGTTGCAAAAAGGTTGAGATCTTCATTAAACATAAAACATTAAACATACATAATTATCTAAGTACAAAATTCTGATTGACCAATATCTGACTTGAGTAAGATATTCTGACTTGCATTTGACTGCATGTGCTCATCCAAAAGAACGCAGAATTAAAAAAAAAAAAAAATGGATTCGAATAGTTTGATTACTATCATGATTATGAAGTCTACTTTTAGTTGTATATAGACCTACCTGCATCGTTTGTGTAAAGAAATAAACGAATAAGAAAAAAAAAACGATCAAGAAGGCCGATTACACTCAGGAACTAATCATAGTCCCGGAGCCTTTTCTGTTTGCGTGCTGCGCTCACTTGTGTGTGTGTATGTGAGTGTGTGTTTGTGTGTGTGTGTGCATGGATGTGTTTCAGTTTCAGTTTCAGTAAGTTTTATTTATCCATTGTATAGAACAAAAATAAGTATGACAATATCACATATTCGAAAATCATGGACATATAACCAGGGGTTCGCAGTATAATTATGTAAATAATACATTCTATATTTCATGACGACAAATCTTTATTGGTATAAAGGTGGAGGAGTCCGTTTGTTAATTTATTTGTATAAAGGTGGAGGAGTCCGTTCGTCAATTATCAAATCGCTTGAATTGGACAAGGGCGCGTAAGAATTACGACTTGGAACAATTCATTTTTTTTAACAGAAGGAACACAACACATACGTATATATAGAATATCTAACACAAAACTTTCATGTATTTTGAATGTCACTTGACCGAAAAGGACAACACGAGGTGGAAAATACAAAAGGAAAAATAAGAAAAACGAGAATAAGGGACAAGAATAAGAGGGTACTCAAATAGCAAAAGTAAAGAGAAGAGGAAAGAAGGGAAGGGGAAGAAAACGTATTTAATGTTCAGGAGTTGGGAGCTAAAAACGGCATATTTTTAATTCGAGTGATATATATATATAATCTTCTGCGCTGCAAAAGCTTCTGATGTGTTTGATGATAACGAACAGTTAAATGAAAAGATGTGCTTTGAGCCGTAAATTAAAGACTGCTATTATGACGGTTGGGGATTTCCGGACTTCTATTGGTAGAGCTGCACAGGCTGCACAGGCAAATGCTCTGTCTCCCAGTGTTACTTTTGTTTTACATGTTGGAATTTGTAAGAGAAGAGTGTCCTTAGAACTGCGCAAATTGTGAGTGTGTCTATGGGATTTAAATACGAATAATTCGGATATGTACCTGGGGGTTTGACCAATGAGTGACTTATATACAATCAACAAAATCTTAAACAATATTCGTTTACGAATCGGAAGCCAGTTTAAGTCTTTCAGAAGAGGAGTAATCCTTGAAAACCTGGATTTGTTACAAATAAGCCTTGCGCAGGAGTTTTGGACTCGCTGCAGGCCCCAAACTTGAGAATCAGGGAGTATATATACAATAATCCAATTTACTAATAATACATGCTTGGACAATCATTTTCATACTATTCTCATCGAAATATTCCTATTATATTTTGGATCATAAATTTGTCTTCCATTAATTGGTTAAAAGAGCTTCACGTGATTATAGGTATTTTGAACTATTTTAGAATGTTGGTGTGTTTGACACTCCATGAAGTACTATTTGCAAAATGACGTCACTTTTATGATGACATTTTGCAAATAGTATACTATTTTGCAAATAGTATACTATTTGCAAAATGATGTCACAATCACCCTTCTTTACAATACTGTACCCGACCGGTCCCGAATTCTAGTGTTCAGGTTTGCAGCGGCCATACGATCGCTTGGATACATGCGACGGCCAACTCTAGCGGTGTCACGGCTACTACGTTTTTCAATTTCCGATCTCTCGCACTGTTGCGTATTGAAGGCGCTGCGCTGCCGCCGCAGTGCGGCTAAGCCTATATAATAATTTTCACTTTTTATTCAAATTTTTGATCGAAAATATAAAACAAATATACTTTGCCTAGTTTCGAGTTTCTTGTTAAAACTATGGGCCTCGGTGACTCCAAAATAGTACTATTTTGGAGTCACCTCTGCCCACAGTTTTAACAAGAAACTCGCAAGGCCAAGTATATTTGTACAATACGTATAAGATTATATGACATAATTATGGTATAATGATTTACACACATTTGCGATGTGTGCTTCCATGTTAAAGGTTCTGTTTACCTTTGGGAGCAGTGATTTAAAATATTTTCAAGATATGACATTATGCATATGTGTAGGTCTGTTGTACCACAAAACATCCTATCATATAAAGTTTGGGTGATGAAGCCTAAAATATACGATCAACGAGCGCTCTTCTATGCAAACAGGAAAGAGCTGAAGGGTACGAACATCTGTTCATGAGAGTCTCACCGGTGAAAGGCAAGGATGGCTGAACGAATATCGTACCCTGCACCAACCAACAAAGTGTGGTCACAGAATGGTAAGATAAACAACAAACTTCTGATGGTCGTGTGTAGAGCAGATCTACAAAAAGCTGAATATCAGATAGAAAATCATTGACTTCCGGAACTTTGAACCCATGCACGTTCCAATCCCAATAGTGCATAACATTTTTCTTTCTTTGCACTTCGGTAATTACTCAATCCTTGTAACCATTGTTATTGTCCTAAGAAACTCTCAATTTTCTTTATTATTTGTACCGTTTTTGTCTCGCCCACCGGAGGTGAAGGCGAGACTAAGGGATCCAAATGGCGTCCGTCCGTCGTCCGTCACAAATGTTAAAGTTTACCTGCAAGACTCTCTTATGATGCATAACATGGCAACTGTTACAGCAATGGCAGCCACACTTGGATGATAGAAGCACTAGGGGTATCTTCATGTTATGGTGTTGTCGGAGGTCATGTGATGATGTCAAAGGTCATTTGAGGTCATATATTAAAGAGTATGTGCAAGACTCTCTTTTCTATGTTAAAGTTTACCTGCAAGACTCTCTTTTGACAAATAACTTCATATAAGTTGCTTGGATTACAACCTAACTTGGGTCATAGATGCACTGGGGGTACCTTCATGTTATGGTGCCGTTGGAGGTCACAGGATAAGGTCAAAGGTCATTTGAGGTCATACGTTAAAGTTTACTTGCAAGACTCTCTTATCACACGTAACTCGACACATATTGCTACAATGGCAATGAAACTTGGATGATGGATGTACTGGGGGTACCTTCATGTTATGGGTGCTGTAAGAGGTCACATGATAAGGTCAAATGTCATTTGAGGTCATACGTTAAAGTTTACTTGCAAGACTCTCTTATCACATGTAACTCAGCACATGTTGCTACAATGGCAATCAAACTTGGGTGATGGTAGATGTCTCTTGGGGAGTTGAAGGTAACCACAAGGTCAAAGGTCACAGACAGGGGTCAACAAACTTTTAGGGCCCAATGTTATGTTTTTAGGGGCGTTTTGATTGTGGCTCATAACTTTTGATCCCTATGTCCGTTTGTGACCAAAGTTGGACGGTAGATGTCCCTTGGGAGTTGAAGGTCATCACAAGGTCAAAGGTCACAGAAAGGGGTCAACAAATTTTTAGGGCCCAATGTTAAGTTTTTATGGCATGTTTTAATTCGATTATGGCTCATTACTTTTGATCCCTTTGTCCGTTTGTGACCAAACTTGGATGGTAAATGTCCCTTGGGGTGTTGAAGGTCACCACAAGGTCAAAGGTCATAAGCAGGTCAATTAACTTCTGGGAGTTATAGAAATATTAATTCCTTGTATGCGAATGGGCGAGACACAATTTGGCACTTGCCTTGTTTATGTCCGTGAGCTATAATTAAATGTAACATATGTTTAAAAGTAGTACGAAACAAGAATGATAAGTATAACGCCAATGCAAATGCGGCAATGTGTGCCATGAAAATTGTTTCCGACGTAGATGCCGAGAAATTGTCCTCTCGAATATGGTTATGCTCCTTCTGTATGGCAGCAGAGTTCCCAACCAGAATAGTAGATGATGATGAATTCCAGTGTACACTGAAATTTTTTTTATAGCAATGTTAACATTGATACCTCTAAACTTAGTGCCTCTATCTGTCTATTGTGAATGTCCTCTCAGTTGATGAACAGGATATTGAATCTGATTGCAATTTGGAAGATTTAGACAGTCCCTGTCACCATTACTTCAGTGACACATTTAATGCTAAAGTTTCGAATTTACAAATGCCACACACCTTTTCACTTTTTCATTTGAATGCTCGAAGTCTTGCCTCAAAATTCCACCGAGTTGAAGATCACCGCCAGACTTTAACTCATCAATTCAGTATATATGCATTCACCGAAACATGGTTTGATGAAAGTGTTGCTGCGATGTACAATTTAGCTGGATATAACTTTGTTTATAAAGCAAGAGAAAAGAGAGGCGATGGTTGTTGTCTGTATATCCAAAATGATTTCGCCTTTAAAAACCGATCGGATCTGCAGTTTGATTCGTAGAATGTTGATACCCTCTTTTTTTTTAGATTGAACAGGCGTCCAGAAAGGGCTTGTGCCGAAAGAGTGGGTTGGGTGGTGGCGCGTCGCGTTAATGGGAACACCACCCTTCGTCCAAAGCCCCCCCCCCCCCCCCCGGTTTTGCCGAAAGGGTGCGTTGGGAGCGTTGGGTCGCGTCGCGTTGACTGGAACCCCACCCTTCGTCCAACCCCCCCCCCCCCCCCGGTTTTGCCGAAAGGGTGCGTTGGTACCATAGAGATGTATACTAATAATATACTAGAGCGCGGACTGCGTGTGGCGCGTACGCAGTGCTCGTGTGCCGAGTTGAAAAGGCCGCGCGCCATCTTTGTCCGGGCAAAAACAAATACCGCGTCCGGGCAGCGCAGTAGTGGTGGACACGTAAACAAGTACACAAGCGCTCACGCATACTAGTATAATGCATATAGGCCCTACTTGTCTTTCAGCAAGAAGATGAGGGGGTCGGAGATGAGAGAAGGAAACAACTCAAAAATTGAAGTTGCTCAGCAATCTCTTATGAGTGGTAAAGAAAATGAAAATTAAACAAAGTTTTACCTTATTCTCCACGAGGTAATACTTTCAAGCCGACCGAACACGACCATGGTCCATGCAATATAAAGGGTTCTCTCGGTCGATCTCCAGACAGCCGGGTGCCCCTTGTGATATGATAATTACCGCAATTACATTAAATTGTCCTATAAGCTGCGTCAATCTTTGTATTTTTTTTTTGCAATTATATATTTTCTGTATGAGGGGACTGCATTCTATAGTCCTGACATCTGTGTATACCAGTGTTTCATTGTATGTCTATTTTTTTTTGTTGTTGGTGGAAATGAAATAAATCATTTCTATAAGTACGCGTAGGCATATTGGTTCCATGACATAATGTCCAAGCTCGAAATGCTAATGTTGAAGCTTACATAAACCCTAACCCAAATCATAACACCTAACCCTAATCCTAATCCTCACCCTGGGGCTGCCTTGAACCAAAAGCCCAATCATACCCATGATGCTATATAACTCTATTTTCAGAAAGATATCAATGCCGGAGCATAATATGTCCTGTCACCAGGCATATTATTACGTATTCTAGCTTTTCTCACACTACCATCATAGTCAAATTAACTGCTGTATAGCAAAGGGTGGAAGAACGATTTTTTTATTTATTTATTTATTGTTTGTTTGTTTGTTTGTTTGTTTGTTTGTTTGTTTGTTTTTTTTTTATTTGGGGGGGGGGGGGGGTCAAGGGCCAAATAGGGTACTTAGATAAGAGCACTTTTTAAACTTAAAAGGGGATTTTTTTTAATTTTGGAAAGGGCGCAATTAATGCCCCCCCCCCCCGTTCCGCCGACCTTGCATATAGTTATGTACTGTATTAGCTATCTAGTAGCACTAGATCGAGAATGGCTGAGGGAGGGCGGATTGCCCCCTGATGAATTTTGCAAGACCTTTTCTTTTCTTTTTCTTTTTTTTTTGTCTTGAATCAATCTGTTTAACACACACTATAAATGTCATTTTAGTTACTTGTGAAAGGAAACTCCGCTCCCCTTCTTTTCTCCTGTTTCTACATCCAAAAGCAACACATATTTTGCAACATAGATCTATGCTACTTTAAGTAGAATTTGCAAATTTAAGAACACTTTCAATTTCCAAACTCCGATGGAGACTTTGGCATAGATGCTAGCCTACTGCCGTTACATCCCGTCGTCGATCTCCCTGCATGCTCCGCTAGCACTATACGTTATCGGTACGGTCGCTAGTCGAAATTTGCCCGGACCAAAATGGCGAACGCCTCCTTCTATCGGTCACAGGGATTTTACGGAGTCCGCCCTCTAGTGTTCTTAGTATACATCTCTATGGATAGGACACACCATAGAGCTGCAGTGCTATATGGGACACACACAAAAGAAGAACAAGAGCCTTGTCCAGTGTGTTACACGAAATTTTCCTTTATTTACTGCCTGTCCCTTGACATCTTGTATTTGTCCTTCACTAAAGATTCACTGCGCATTACAGTTATTACCAACCGCAAGGTCACTACCATAATGTGAACGCCGTGTGTTATGAATATACTATGCTTACCGACTGAATGTTATTCCTGAAACTCGTTTCTAAGAGACCTACGGTGTTCTAAGTCATGAACATGTATTTCCGGTAATCAAGTTATTATTCAACTTGTGTTCGTTCACCTTTGATAACGGATGAGTTCATAAACGCTATGTTTTCTCCTGATAACGATGCAAATGATTATCAATCAGCTGCACTAAACCCCCCCCCCCCCTAAATTCTTATGACAGTGAAGAAGTTGAAGATTCCGATTTTATTACTTCTTTACACACAGAAACCAAAGATCTGAAGCTTGATTTTGACACTTATGGTGCGTCTGCTCGAAATGAAAGCCAACTTTCTCACCACCACTTGGAAAAAGAAATAATTACATTTTCTCATTCACACTGCAATGAACTTTTTGTTTCACTGTTTGAACATTAGAAGAATTTCGATCAATTACTCTTATTTCTCAACGAATTACAATTTAAACACAGCATTATCGGTCTCAGTGAAACCTGGCTCAAGGAAACGTCAACTTCTTCTCTATTTACCATCGACAGTTTTAAATTAGTTACCAAAAACAGGACTTTCAAAAGTGGTGGTGTTGTAGGTTTCTACGTCACGCAAAATTTAAACCACAAACTGTTAAATGAAAATTGTATTATGTCTGAATGCCTTGAGAGTATTTTCATTGAGGTCATGACCCCAAACAAGGGGGAAATCATTTTGGGGGAAATTTATAGACCTCCACATTCCAACCTTTCTGAATTCATTGAGCTATTTCACAATCTTCTCTCTGTTGATCACTTTGACAATAAGACATGCTTCATTATGGGTAACTTCAATATAAATCTTCTAAATTGTAATGATACTTTAATCTGTCAAGACTTTCTTAATTTTTTGTTGTCAAAATCATTCATTCCTCTTATCGGGAAACCTAGTCGGATATCTGATGCTACTTCTACTCTCATCGATAATATATTCGTTAATAATCTATTTACTGATGTTACTTCTGGTATGGTAGTTTCTGATCTTACCGATCATTTCCGATATATGCGCTTGTACCACACTTTTCTACTATGAAAATGCCTACCCTTAACTAATGTTTTCGTGACACGTCCGAATGTAATCGTGGATTGAGGTCAGTTGATTGGTCCTCTGTTTATAATCAAAGAAATGTAAATTCGTCCTTTGATGTTTTCGTGAACATCCTTATAGATACTTGTACACGTAATGCTTATATGGTCAAGTCAATCCAGATCGAATTATAAGAAAGTACCAAGACAACCGTGGATATCAAAGTCCCTACTTAAAGGGGATGGCTAGTACCTCATCAGTGGGAATCAGTGGGAATGCTGGGGGATGATTGTTCCAATCCTTGTGGGATTCATTGAAGAGTTCATTATTTATATCTATTGTTGTGTGAAAATATTATTTGCTTCAGAATGGTCTCATATTCTGGTAATGTGCAGTTTAATCGCCCTGTCACTGTACAGGCATGCTTACCTGGAAAGAATGATCCAAGTCCAGGACTTGGGCCATTCTTACATTCATATTATAGCGCCCTCTCTCATCACTCCTTGTCCAGGCCTATTCATGTATACAAAAAATGAACATGACTTGCTGGACAGTGATGAGGAGTTATGTTGGGAAAAAACAAAGGAATTAGTTAGAATGGAAGCAAAATAAGAGCAAAAGGCTTTAGAGCAGTTGGAGAAAGGTACAAAAAATGCAAAAGAACCAAGTTCCTGCCATTTGAATTACACAAAATTATTGGGGAAAAATGAAGAAATTTGTGTTTTCATTTCGCATGTTAGTTATAGGACGATGTATGGTCTGCATTTAGGAGTAACTAAAAATGTAGCAATCAAACCATTTTAGAGGATGGGGAAACTAGTGAAATGGCAGCATTTTTTACCTTACCTTTGAACAAATGGCCCAACAGATTCAGAGAATTGATGTCTAGTAATACGTGTGTATTATAACTTCAAGAAGTTACTTTCCCGCACTGCAGAGACACGGGGAAAATTGTGACATTTTGCAATTTTAACTTTACCAATAACCTTTGACCCTTGACCTTAGTTATGTGCAACCATGGGTTCATGGCGACAGCTTTATCCACTTATTTATGCATGTGCAAATATTCAGCTGCGGTTCCTTAGTTATATCGTACACATATTATTCCTCATAAGAGACAGATGGAAGACATTTCCACGCATTTAACACATATACATAATACACATTATAGCTCCATGTATACCCATAGACGTGCACACACACAGATGCACACACATGATGAATTATATAGTATAGAGATGAGGGACATTATACTATGGTAGACAACTACATTTTTGTATTCCATACGGACTAAAAGCTGAAAAAAGTAACAAACCTCTCTTATCTTTTGCTTAATTTTAACCATACCATTGATATAGCAGCCTATCCTGTATGAATCAAAGAACGACCCAAGTCCATATGATTCAAAGAACGACTCAAGGCCATCACGCAAACAGACCTCTCCACAATTAATGTAAATGTTAATTGTGATAGTAATATATGTACTAATTTGTATTTAAAAATGTTGCCTTCCCATCACAGTTAAATAGAATATTATTGGAGAAATAAAAAAGATATGAAGTCTTTTTTTAAGTTTTCTCGAAATGATCTTCCATTGACTTGGATCGTTCGTATATTCAGATACTCAATTCTCTACAAGCTATTCCTGATGATGTTAAGATAAATGGTATTAATCTAACCCGAGTAGAGAGTACAAAGTTTTTAGGATTTTACATCGATAACGAACTCTCCTGAAAAACAAAACACAGGAATCCTAAACAAACTGAAACATTTTTTGCCCAAACATATTTTGCAGATTATGCATGTATATTCCACCATGATTTCCCCATATCTCAACTATGGAATTCTTGCTTGCGGTAACGCCTCCAAATATTTGCCGGATTCGCTTGTTCTTCTTCTAAAGCGAGCGATCAGAATTATTAACCACGCCGGGTATTTATCTCACTCAAGCGTCACAAAATTTTCAAACTGACAGATTTGTTTGATTATAACTTAGGTATTTTAATGTATTAACTTTTCCTCAAAAGATCTTCCAGATTTGTTTTTTACAGATGTTCATAAAAATTAAGCAATTTTGTCCACCACGACTATCCAACTCGCCAAAGTGACGCTTGTCACCTTCCATGAACTCGAACAATTTTCGCTAAAAACACAATTATGTATACAGGTCCAAAATATTGGAATGATCTCCCAACAGAAGTCTTGCAAGCTGTTTGTCATTATCCTGCAAACGTAAACTCAGACAGCATGTATTGAATAGTTACGACACACAAGTGCAATAACATTCCTTTTTATCATGTTCATGCTCATGGATGCTCTGCTATATACTGCTCGGTTCCAAGTGTTGCCATGTGAACAGGCTTATGCATACGTATAGTTGCATGCTCTCTGGAGATTCCTGTCTATCGGTGTGTTTCCTTCCACTTCTGGTATAAAACCTTCGGTCACGTCACATACCGTCATAGTTTACCCTTCTTTCTTCTAACTCTTTTCATGCGGCATTGCAGCTGGCTGGTTTATCACATAATACACATTGTTAATTCATGTCTTCCATTTTCTGACTCTTTCCCAGTGTATTAATTTTTCAATGGAAGCAGGAATTTTACAACCATAGAATTATGTCGTATTCACATCATCACTCCCCTGTCAAATTGCTCTTGGAGCAAGAACTGCTATATAGTGTGCAGCATGTGGATACTTGTTCTCATTTTATATGTGAGAAGAATCGTCTGCGCCCCCTTCGTATTGATAGTCATTCTCTTTTGTTTATTCTTATTTCGGTCTTTAGTTGTACCCGTGCTCCTCATCCTGTTCTCCACACTCAGCTTTTGTTAAGACCTACGCTCAACAAGCTTTGCTTTCTAGTAGGTTAAATCGTATTTCTCTTTAGCATTCTTTTACTTTGATTGAAAATGACACATCGACCGGTATGTACAATGTTGTTGGTTTTTTTTTTTTGTATATATCCAAGCTGGACATTTTGTATGATCATATTTTGTTATATTTTATGCATTTTCCATCGAGAAACACAAAGTGATATTGAAATTGAAATTCAAATTGAAATACATTTATATAGAAACATTGCTTTTTGCCATGCATGCATGTATGAATAACGGAAATTTTAGTCTGGGTGCCAGAGGCTGAACCTTGTATTATCGTCTACACAAATTATTTTGATGCTTTTACCCTATTTTGAGGTGCTGAATCTCAATCTGAATGATGCAACCCTTGCATCCTTGAGGGTTTGGAGATATTCAAGATGGCTGCCAATAATAGTCGCCCAAACCGGAAATTCTCATGTATTTCCTTCTAGTTGTGAGAAATTGAAAACATTTGATGGTTCTACCCTATTTCAAGGGTGCTAAATCAGAATCTGGATGATGCAACTCTTGCATCCTTGAAGGTTTTGAGATATTCAAGGCTGCCGCCAAAATTGCCGCTGAATTAGCCTCCAAAATGGCCGGAAATTGAAAATATGAATTAATTTTCACGTATTTCCTTCTAAATAGTGAGAAATTGAATGGATTTTACCCTATTACGAGGCTCGGAATCCGACTCGGGACGATGCAACACCAGATCCTTGAAGATTTTGAGATATTCAAGATGGTCGCCGAAATGGCAGCAAAAGACTGAAATTCCTGTGTATCAATTTCTTCTAAATTTTGACAATTCGAAAGCAATTGGTGGTTTGTATATATTCTATTTTGTATGTGTTTAGATAATACAGAAGGCGGCCAAAGTGACCGCCAAAAAAGAAAATTCACATGTAGGCCCCCTATTTCCGTGTAAACGATGTAAAATTGAGAAAGGTTGGTGGTTTCACCCTATTTTAAGTTTGCATAATCTGAAACTGCAGGATACAGCTCTTTCATCCTTAAGGGTTTTGAGATGATAAAGATGGCAGCCAGAATGGCCCACAAAATGGCCGTCAAAAAAGACAATTTCTACGTAAGCCCCCCATTTCCTTGTAAATGGTGTAAAATAAAAAGCAATTGATGGTGTTGCGACACGGATTGTCGCCCCCGTCACGGATTGTCGCCTGGCGACAATCCGTGACGAGGGCTGGCGGCACGGATTGTCGCCCGCCCTCGAAGCACATTTTGTTTGGTAATATCGTTCTGGACATAATCATTGAAATACTAACACATAACTTACATGGCTACATCCATGCAAACATGCCATGTAAAAAGTCATGGTGAGGTTTCAAGGAAGTGTGTATGTGCGCGTGCACATGATAATTTAGTGTCCGTTTGTGCGTGTGTGTGTGTGCGTGTGTGTGTGTGTGTGTGTGTGTGTGTGTGTGTGTGTGTGTGATGGAAGAATGTGTTTATTATGTCAGTTTTTTGCGTATGTGTTTTTTAGCTGCGCGTGGGGAGGGATACCTAGTAAGCTGTTGCTGGCATAAACGTTGATATTGATTTTATCAGCAGCTTTGAATTTGATGAGTTTGTTTGGCAGATTTGTATATGAATTTGGAGTGGAGCTTGCGTGCGGGCGGATGCTGCTTTTCTGCATACGGTCCATTATGTCTTATTCATCAACATTGGGAAATTGTTTCATCAGGAAGGAATGTGGTATCGGTTCGCGTGTGCGTCGGTATGTGGGAATGGGGGTACATTTCGTTATTGCAAAAGTTTGTTATTCTGAAGGCTCATTCGTCCGAACGCTCAGGAGGGGGTGGTCGGGTTTTTTTTATGACTGATTTCATTCTAGATTTGTGTAATGTATTTGTGTTTTTTTTATGTATATGCCCTTGTAAGTAAGAAGGTGTTCCGTGTTACATGATCCAAATCAATATATTAAAGGAATATAGGTTTGGTAGGGCCCTATACATGTCAAAACTTTCTCGTGAAGAAATTATTAGTAGGGTTGGTCTATAATCGAGTTATCTATGTTGAAGTGAGATTATTTGTGGTATAAATTGACAAATGGATTTGTTTGTGTTTCGATTTGCCATTTGTAACTTTTTTTTTGTTCATGTTACTCCCAGAATGGGTGGATTCATGAATGATTTGAATGAAATCAATAAATATCAAAGAAAAATTGTTGAGTTGGTTTATTTGCATTATGAAGATTTGTTTGAGTGTTTGTTGGTGTTTGTTTGTATTACGTATGTATTAGCGGTGTGCAATGGCAGTTCGTTTGTGCTAAAATCAACTAACGATTGACAAATTTTTTACGGCGTGTGGAAATTATTCGCTCATGCATAGAGCATGCCAAACCTATTCTGGGACAAAGAATAGTGGTATGGACGTTCTAGTTTATAAGACTGATGGAAGAAAATGACTGCAGTGAAAAATGAACAAAGACGAATAACATTTGGGGAGGGTACCTCCCTCGTATGTATTTTCTCTCGGTCTCTCTCTCGCCTAGCCCGCCTCACCGCTGATATTGGTTGACACACCCATACTATTTTAGATCAACGCTGGTGTGAATTCTTTAAACACGTGCTTATACACTCTGAAGGCGTTTGTATTGCCACAGTAGCGCCACTATATTCCACATACACACGCAAGCATACAGGCACACGTATACACACAGACAAACAAACCACTACCACTATACAACCACCACACATGCACATTTCCTACATATTGTATTGTTATACTCCAAACACACACACATACACACACACACACACACACACAACAAATCATACACATCACATATCATGCAGCTCACAATACACACACACACACACACACACATCAAATCATACACATCACATATCATGCAGCTCACAATACACACACACACACACACACACACACACACACACACATACGCATAACTTACCAGTCATACCCATCCCACCAAAGCGTAACACCGGAGAAACCACCCCAAGCCCGAGGCGACAATCCGTGACGGGGCGACAATCCGTGTCGCAACAAATTTTTTGCCAACACGGATTGTCGCCTTCGAGGTCAAAAACTGGGAACTGCAAAAGCGTCACGGATTGTCGCCCCGAGCAGGAGGCGACAATCCGTGTAGGGGCGACAATCCGTGTCGCAACAGATGGTTTTAGCCTATTTCGAGGGTGCTGGATCCAAGCCTGGTTGATGCCACTTTTGTGTTAGCGTTTTGAAGTGTTAAAGATGACCGCCAAAATAACTGGCAGGAGTTGAAATTCCAATGTTAATATTTTTTTCTTAATGGTGAAAAATTGAAAGTAAATTGATGGTGTTACCCCATTTCGAGGGCGCTGATGGTTTTTGAAGGTTTGGGGACTTTTATAAATATCCCGCTTAAAGGAAATTTTCTATTATGTTGTTATAAATGGTGAAATATTATGGTCTAACGCGAAGCGGGGTATTAAGCCCAGGGTAAAGAGCAGCAATTCGTATTCTCAAATTCAACTCAGTTGAGCGAATTTGTCAAATCAGCCAAAATTAATGGCATCCAAAATGATTGTCACAATGTTTTTGTAATAAACTAAGATATCCCGATATGTCTCAAACGGACCTTTAACACGTACTGAAAAGAAAAATGATATTGACATCATACTGACACGTACAAACACAAAGATACGAGTGAATTTTTTTTTAAAGGCATAATGGTTATAAAGTAATGCTTGTGGTCATTGATTATAATGTCTCCACAGATGTGAAATTAATCCTTTTCGGCTATCAATAGAGTACAAATTAAATATGGCATGCTGGTATTTGGTGTTGAAGCTTGTTGCATATTCTGATTTCGTCATTAGAAATGGTTACATCCGTGACCACTATAATACATATCAATATAAACTTCAAAAGCACTCTGCGTGATTATGATATTCGTAAGAACCGGAAAATGAACTATTACCATACATGACTACTGTGGTCATTTTGTTTGCTTTAGTGTTTGTCTATTTTAACGGCGCGTTGCCCGCCACTTTTTTTTTTACCGTTTGTTCGTAATATGTAATAATGTTGCAAATTAACGTATTGGCTCCAATATAACGAAGAATCAAGAAATAAACTAGTAATGCATTATTTCGCCAATAAAGAATGAGTTTAAAGGGGATGGCTAGTAACTGATCAGTGGGAATCAGTAGGAATGCTGGGGGATGATCGTTCCAATCCTTGTGGGATTCATGCAAGAGTACGTTATATACATAGTGTTGTGTGAAAATTATTTGCTTCGGAATGGTCTCATATTCAAATAATTTGCAGTTTTGATGTTTCCAGGTTAGCTTGCCTGTACAGAGACGGGGCAATAAACTGCACATTACTTGAATTTCCGATTTGGGCGGCCATTTGAAATCGAAGTAGGGTAGAACCATTAAAACAAAAACAATTGTTCTCAATTTTGAAACACTGGACAGAAATAGTTCACTCCACAAAGTTACCATCATAATGCTTTCTCCGACAAACACAAAAAACATGTCTTGCTCGTCTCCAGCTCAATGTCATCAAGTACACAAAATTTGAGTTCAATAGCTTCCAAATTGTGGAAGTAGTTCACTGCACAATATTTTCAAGAGAATATGCCGTTGCCATGGCAACGCCTTGCCGCGTACAAACACAAAGGCCCGAATTTACAAAGGTGGTACAAATTATGAAACAATGGTTTAAACCATGGACAAAACCATGGAGCGCGGAGTGTCGCATGGAATATTTCGTTATGAAATTGGTCACTTCGTCACTGAAATGATTATTTTGTAACGACATGACAACGTTTTGTAACTATACGAACATTTCGTTAACGAAACGGTCATTTTGTCAACGAAATAACCAATTTCGTAACGAAATATTCCGTGCGACACTTGGCGTTCCATGGTTTTTGTCCATGGTTTTAACCATGGTTTCATTTGTACCACCTTCGTGAATTCGGGCCAAAGTGTGTCTTGCGTAACCACACCAAAAGATCATTATACCACCCAAATTTAAAGTAAATCGCGTAAATACTGTGGAAGTAGTTAAATCCACAAGGTTTTTGGAAAAAATGGTCACCATAATAATGGCAACGCTTTTTCTGATAAACACACACACACACACACACACACACACACACACACAACATGTCTGCACATCTACACTTCAATGTCATCTTGTACCCCAAGTGCTTCAAAACTGTAGAAGGATTTCGCGACGCAAGATTTGCAACTGACGCCCGACCTACCGTCAGACCGCCCGACCACACGGCGATTCCTATTCCCCTTTATGCATTTTGTGTATACTGGGGTACATTATTAATCTTAAACTCCCTCAGCAGCTTACATATAAACTTGACAAGCCTTGCTTCCGGTTACAAATACGATAAAGAAACGGTAATACGTGTGGATGCAAGTTTTCGACCTTGACTTCCATCAAAACTGTAACATTTGCATTCTATGTTGACTATTTGCTGTAGCAGGAAGTGTCTGAGTGTCTGTGTGTTGTTACGGTCATTTCATGAGGCTAAAAACAAGTGTGTGTTTCTTGTTGAAAGAGTACATGTCCGACTATAAACATAAAAGTGCTGGTTTGCATGCACTGCATAATAAAGACGTACAGACGAGGTGACGTGACGTGGACGTGGACGTGTCTTGGTTTTTGGTTTTTCGTGAAGATTCATAAGTTTCACAACTAGAATAAGTCTTTACTTTTCCTGAATATTGTGCGTGCTGGTGTAAAGAAATATCTCCATGCTGTTGTGTAACTTTTGAAAAAAGGGATCATGCCTGCTGGAGGGAGGAAAGGGCAAAAAACTGGTCGTCGAAAACTGAGGTCAGAACCTACCGAACGTGAACGGAGTGGGGCTGTTTCGACGCCGGCGGAGTCGGGGACAGACGAGCTTAGCTCCGGTACCGATGAGGAAGCGGGCCCTGCTGTTCACTCGGGTGCTCGTTCCAGGGGACCGAGTCTGGACAATACACTGCGGAATGCTATTGAAGAACAGATTGCCCTTTCACTTCGATCGTCGAGCCTTGTCAAACGCATAGCAGATGATGTTTATGACGTAATTGCTACAAAGCTTGAAGAGCGAGTTGTGGAGAAAGTGTATCAAGCTGTCAGTTTGGACTTGAAGAAATACACAGATGAAGTGGGAGCCATGAAACAGAAAATAGCTGAAATGAAGAAGGAAACAAAAGTGCTACAGGATGAGAAAGACAATGCAGAACAATACAGTAGGAGAAATTGTCTCCGGATATATGGCATTCCCGAGGGACCAGATGAGAGGACAGATGAACTCGTTCTAGATATCTTCAACACGAAGCTCGGTCTCGCAGTTCAACCGGACGCGATAGATCGCAGTCACCGCATCTCTGCACGCCCGAAGAAAGACGCTGATCAGGGACGGGAGTCATCGACTTCGGCATCGAACGGGAGGCAAGATGCTGATCGGGGATGCGAGTCATCGGCTTCGACATCGTACGCGAGTGCTACGAGGAGGAACAAACCGAGACCTGTAATAGTGAAATTCAGCAGATACAATGTCCGACATGATGTGTACAGAGCCAGGACGAGATTGAAGAATGCAGATGGACCAAAACTCTGGATAAGGGAGGATCTCACAGCCAGGCGAGCAACTCTCTTTTGGGAACTTGTGAACAGTAACAAGTCGAAGTCCTGCTGGACCCAGGATGGAAACATCTTCGCACTAAGGACACGGGACTCAAAAAAGATCAGCATTAGGACTAAACAAGACTTTGAAAACTTGTAAGAACTCCTTTTTTTCAGTTTTATTTTCATTAGTTGTTTATGAATTATGTCTCGATCAACTCACGTGACTTATATTGAATTTCCATGCTTAAGTTGCCGTAAAGAAGTAAAAGAATACCATAATGCCTTATTATGTGTACAGTGTAACTAATGGGCTCATCTGAGATGTTCACGTGCATCTACTGATACTTTTAATTCTGATGGCGATTGGATGTGCGATTTTTGTATCTTTAAAGAACTCCCTCAGTACGTTGATGATCCTGTCACTTCTTCTCGAAATGCTGTTGCATATAATTATGAAAGTGTAGAAAAAAGCTTTGAAAAGCTGAATTTATTATCTGGTATTAATATTTGCCATTTAAATGTCTGCTCTTTGATGAAAAATTTTGATGAGATTCGTAATATTTTAGCCACGACAAACATTCATGTTTTCTCTTTGTGTGAAACTCGATTAGATAATTTTATTTCTGATGCCGAAATATCTATATCAGGTTATAAAAATGTCAGGTTAGATAGAAATAAAAATGGTGGTGGAATTATAACCTACATTAAAGACACCATACCATTCAGTATAAAAAATGAATTCTTTGTTGATGGCTTAGAACTGATGTGCTTGGAAATCTGCTTACCAAAGCAAAAACCCTTCTTAATTGTTTATTGGTACAGACCCCCAAATTCTCACAGTTCGCTTTTCGTGAAATTTGAAATTCTTTTACAACTTTTAGAGTCATCTTCGAATGAATTTGTTATCTTCGGGGATCTTAACTGTGATTTGATAAAAAGACCTTTGTCAAGTCAATCAAAATCTTTGAAGCGTCTAAGTGAAGATTATGATTTGAAACAATACATAAATAAGCCAACAAGAGTAACCTCTGTGACTGAGACATTAATTGATGTGTTCTATTCTTCCAGTCATGAGAAGGTTTCTTTCAGTGACGTCATCCCACTCAGTTTGAGCGATCATTTTATGACAGTTTGTAATCTTGGTAAAGTAAGAACCATGAAAATGCAACATAAATATACATATGGTCGTAACATGAAAAGATTTGATTTAACTCATTTCAAATTAGATCTCTGTCAAGCTCATTGGGATGATGTGCTTTCTGACCCTGATCCAACAAGTGCTTTTGAAAAATGGTGCTCTAAGTTCAATTTAGTTTTAAATAAACATGCCCCATTAGGAAGAAAAAGAGTCCGTCAAAAAGATACACCATGGATGAATAATGAAATCTTATGTAAAATGCGAGAAAGAGATCGAATGAAAAGAAAAGCTAAAGGATCAGGGTCAGAGAATGATTGGATAATGTATAAGAAACTTAGAAATTCTGTCACATCAATGATTAGGGGATCCAAAAAGAGATATGTTTCGGAAAGCATTTTGAACAATGAAGGTAAATCAAATGCAATGTGGAAATCTTTGAGACGTATCATGCCTAAAAATGTTACTGAAAGTGGTATTCAAAAGATAATTATTGATCATGAGGAAATTGCTGGGTCAAAACATATTGCATCTTGTTTGAATGATCACTTTGTTGATTTAGCAGCTAAGCGGAAATGTAATAAAATATTTGGTGGTAATATGGATCAGTATATGAGCCAAGTAAATTCAACGTTTAAGTTTAAGGTAGTAACAAACAATGATGTTTTGAAATGTATTCATGACATTGCAAGGAATAAGGCCACTGGCCTCGATCAAATACCAGCTAGTATTGTAAAGGATTCTATAGAGTACATTGTTGAACCGCTAACTCACATTGTCAATGCGTCTTTAAGCAAAGGGAAAATTCCTGGTGCGTGGAAAAGAGCACGGGTAACGCCTATTCACAAAAGTGGCGATAGAGCAAATCCCTGCAACTACAGACCAATATCGGTCTTACCTGTCCTATCTAAAGTGTTAGAAAAACTTGTGTTTAATCAAGTGTATGACTACCTCTCTGAGAATGACCTATTATGTCATAACCAACATGGATTCCGTCCAAAACATTCCACTTTGACTGCACTTTTATCTCTCACTGAAGATGTCTGTAGAAATTTAGACAATAGGAAAGTAGTTGGTATTGTAACGCTGGACTTAGAAAAAGCGTTTGATCTGATATCATTTGAGATTTTGCTGAAAAAAACTACGATACTATGGCTTTGATCAGAATTCATTATGCTGGTTTCAGGATTATTTTCATGATAGGGAACAATGCACTTCAGTTAACGGTACCATGTCACAGAGCAGACAAGTAACAAGCGGGGTGCCCCAAGGAAGTATCCTTGGGCCATTGCTGTTCATTATCACTTTGAATGATTTATGTAAGTCAGTAAAAAAATTTTCCCTTTCTCTGTATGCAGATGACACTTGTATGTACTTTGCTGCTAAAGATCCAAAAACTTTAGAGAAAGTAATCAATGAGGATCTGAAATCCGCTATGACATGGTTTTCAAATAATGAATTGCTGCTTAATGTTGACAAATGTCAGTTTATGTTAATCGGTTCAAAGTCAAATTTGAGTCGTTTCTGTAATGTTGATATTCGTCTAAATAACAAAAAATTATTTAGAGTCATGGAATGCAAATATCTTGGGGTCTTGCTGGATTGTAATCTCTCATGGATTCCACAAATTAACAATGTGAAGAAAAAGGTTTTAAAGATGTATTTTGCTTTAAAGCGAATAAGACAGTTCACTGATGAAAAGATAGCGTTAATACTTTACAAAACCTTAATCCAGCCTCACTTCACTTACTGCAGCACTATTTGGATGAATGGTCGACAAACTCGGTTAAAACAGCTGCAGACTTTACAAAATAGATGTTTAAGATCTGTACTTGGAGTGAATAGTAGATTTCACACTGAAGCTCTCTTTGAAACCCTCAAGATTGATCAGCTGAAAGAATACTGGGTCAAACAGGCTTTGGTTAATCTGTTTAACTGACTTCATAATCTCGGCCCACCTGTTTTATCTTCATTGATCGAATTCAATAGTGATGTTGGCTATGCCCTTCGTCATGCTAACTCACAAATTGCTCTTCCAAGACCTCACACAAATTTTCTTCAACTTAGCCCATTATATCATGCATCAAAGCTTTTTAATACATTGCCCAACAATCTCAGACTTATAACAGATTTGAAATTTTTTGGTAAAGAGATCTGTAAAATTGAAAATATCGGCTCTCTTCTTTCATCATGTAGATATTGAATATTAACCTATGTCCTCTTATGTCACTACATGGTTACTACGGTTTCTTTTTCTTGGTTTTTTTTTTCCTTGTATTTTTCTTCCTTTCAATACTGTAAATGTGTTCAATCTTGTTTATGTTTTGTTTAATTGTATTTCATTGTTTTTATCTATTGTTTTAATGTATATCACGGCCTCGCTGAAAAACAGCTATTAGCTGAATGCGGGCACACTCTGTATGTGTTTTTAACCGTGAATAAATAAAATAAACAAAAAAAAACAAAAAAAAACAGTGTGATGGACTAAAGAGTCAGAAAAAAAAACATTAACATTAAACATTGTTGCTTATAGAAGGCATGTACATGTCTAAGGTAGAAAATGTTTCCACATTGTGTTTCTATAAGAGACTACTTAGTTAATAGAATGGTAACTTACAATGACACCATTAATAATTATAAAATAACTGAGCAACTTTCACGGTTTTTTAGCATTACAGCAGCATTTGCTCTGATTGTTTGTTAAATTGCTGTAACTGGTCTTTTCAACATCCAAGTGGGGCAGAATGACTGAAACAAAATGGTAAGGAAGACCTTTTGATATTCAGGAAGAGATACAGTTTCATGCATGAGAAATAAGACACAGAAACTGAAATTTAAAACTTGATTAAATATACCATCATTATACACAGTCAAAGAGTGGTGAGTGTTGTCAAACAGAAATATGGGTCCTGCAACTAGTGATGCAGTTTTTTGTGTTAAGAGAGATAATCTTATTGAGGCTATGACAGAGACATATGTCACATTATAAAGAATGACGCAGAGGAATGTACGCATGCATATCAAAGTGGGGGAAAACTGATGAACATTACCACTTTCACCCGTAATCTTTTCCCAGTAGGAGCAGAAAACTAGATGACCGTCACGGCATAAATCTCCTTTGTGGTATCCAACTACCTTCATGTGACATGCGATCATGCAGTTTCCAAGTTAGAAGATAGTTGTTCGGCCAGTAGGAACTCTCTCCCAAGTGCTAACAGTAAAACGTAATATTTTTTTTACAATTTACAAACAACACAGGCACTCCCTACTTCGCTGCGCATAGAAAATCATCATCTGAAAACAAGTTTGCAAACTTCCACCACCGAGCTACTCAGTAGTCTGGTTTCCAGACCCTTTGCCGACTGGACTCTGCGACGGAAGTCGCCGCCTTTGCCGAAGTCAAAGGCACAGGACAAAACCACCTTAAACTATACTAGTTTTTGACGTTGAGGACGCCAATATCCTGAATGGCGAAATAGTAGTAACAAAGGGGCTGAAAATCAGACTACCACTGATCAAACATTGCTCCGTGCCTGTGAAAACTGTAACCCGACTTGGAGGGGAAACGCTCAACCCGCAGAACTTCCTGCTCTCGCAACCACTCATTCCTGAACACCTTTCACGTTAGTATCTATTCACCTCGTATAATTTATGGTAGCACAATAATTGATTTCTTTACAAGCAAAAGATACGAAAACTAAGGGGAGTTCGGTTTAAAGTAGTATCGAAGGTCACATGTTACGTTTTGTCATGTATATTGTGTTGTTTGTATTATAGAGCATGGACATCTCAAAGAAAGAAATTGAAAAAAGAAATACATAAATTATATCTGCCTACTTCTTTCAAGTACCACTGACTACCAGCATGTTTTCAAACCTATCTCGATCTGGAATTATATTTAAAGGCATATCAATTAGATGACTCTAGAATTAGTTCTAAATGAGCTGATACAGTGCGCTCCCATTACAACGAACACATAACGAAATTTCATTATAACGAAGTAAAACTTCTGGTTCCAAAATTATCGCCATTAAAGTCTACGATACAAAAATCTCTTATACTGAACACGGTTATAGCGAAATTTTCGTTATAACGAAGTCTTTTCCGAGCATCGCTGACAAAGAAAAGCAAAAGAAATGCGCCCCGTTATAACGAAATGCTAATTGTGTGTTTTCGCTTGGTGTGTCACGCACACTTTCCGAGGGGAACTTGCGCTATTTTAATAGGCCCTACAATAATCTGAAATTGATTAACCATTTGCTTAATTGTTCACATAGCTTTCCATTGTTTGACGAGAATCCAACAAACAGAATATCTTATATGCTGGCTTCCTCAATTTCGTTATATATGAAGAGTTTGTTTGCAAAAACCGATAAGTCAATATTTGCCTAAGGTCAAGAAAAACAAAGAGACTAATAAGAAAATGTTTGCTTCTTTTGACCATAACTTAAAGACACTCAGTCGTGGCGAGTGGTTTGTGCGGCACGGAGACGAACGCAACACGCTGCCTCCCCCATTCTGTATCAAATGTAGTGACCCCCGAATGAGAATAGCGATGGCTCAATGGGTCAGCGAAAGTACGATAGGCTACAAGAGGGCTCCCTGTGCTTATCTCCCAACCCAAAATGGCGGTCAAAGCGAGCCACGAGAGCTTCCGAATGGACGCACACTCTCAGTGCGCATGCACATGAAGAGAGGCCGAAAGAGCCACGCGTCTTCTGGCCTCTCTCCTCCAATCACCGCAGCTCGCGGTGACAATATTTGTGTATGATGCGTACACGCACACACACACACACACACACACACACACACGCCGCAGCGTCTTCTGGCCTCTCTCCTCCAATCACCGTAGCTCGCGGTGACAATGTTTGTGTATGATGCTTACACACACACGCACACACACACACACACATGTCTCAGTGGTAGCATTGCGCAATTGCATGCACAAACTTCGGTCGTTCGGAGTTTACGTACCATTAGGGATGGCGATCGGCTGCCTTTAAAAAATATACCTTTATATGTAGTGACCAATATATCATTTAAAAGGTATTGTTTTGCACTTTATGACAGAGGCCGTACTTTAAAATCTTCAAAAATGGACTTATCGGTTTTTGTAAACAAACTCTTCATATTGTATTTGTTCGATTATAACGAAATTTCGTTATAACGAAAGAAAACTGCCGGTCCCGAGCATTTCGTTATAACGGGAGTGCACTGTACTCTGTTTGGAACAACTGACTATGAGTAAAATCGACTCTTTTCATCCTGATCCCGCGTACACTCGAATGAAGATGACAACACGGCCACTTAGCATCGATTTTAGCAGCTTCACCCATGGAAAGTAACAAGGGATCAGTATGCATGTAGTTACAGGAGAAGAAATCTCTAAAAGCACATCAGCGCAAGAAAATGGCATTGAAACACAAGTATGTGAATGAATAGTTAACAGAAAGTTGGGGATCATATACCGTACAGTTCAGCTGTAATTCAAATACTTTATTATCTTCAAATGAATTACTTGTTCTATCTTTGATACAGAGCAAACTTTGAGAGTGGTCGAGACCCCTGTACTGGAGAAGCGGCATTTGCTGCCTATCATCGGGGGAAGAAAATCGTCGACATTTGGGGTAGATTCGCGGATTATGAGAGCAAGCGGAAATGGCTGCAATACACTATCTCCATTTTCTTCTCATCAACAAAAGGTGAATTCCATTCTTTTTTATAGTTGAAATGGTCACAAAAACATTGTTGATTGTCTGGTTTTCAATTGATAATATTCATGTAGAATCAAAATAGCCGCACTGTGATACAGACCCTACAGTTTCATGCATGATGATTGTGGTAAACATGTCTTTATAAAGCATGCTAACAGAATTTGGAAATCAAAAGGATCTTGATCGGAAATACTGAGCTGAGGTTCAGGAACACAACCATGACAACAGTGACGTCAAACGATACAAATGACCTTTTTTGTTTTGTTCTTTCTTTTGTAGCAGGAAAAGCTGCAGGAAATTTCAGGAGAGAAGAAAAAATTCTCCCCATGAACTGTGTGCAATCATGTCATGCCAAACTAGCGTTCTAATTCTAATTCAAATAGTGAGCAGTGTCGTTCTCACACAAAGGCCAATTCTTGAAATTGAGGTGGGGGGGGGGGGGTAGTGTCACCCTGCTGCCCCCTGCTGGGAGTGAAGAGGCATGCCTGGAGTTATATTCCAAAAATTGTAGAGGGGAGTGGGGGACAGAGAAGGAAAGTCTTATTGCACTTGTTCGGTGGGGTAAAAGGACAACACCTCTTTACTCATATCCACCCCGGCCTCGTCTCCCTCATGGGGTCCGGGGCCCGGGAGAACGATGGGTTTCAGTTGGTTTTTGTTGCTTCTTTTTCAGGTTTTATGAAGCCCCAGAGCCCACCATCCCCTCATCACTCTTTTGCGCCTGAGACTCTTACTCTATGTCTTTATACTGCATAAAGAAAATAGACCCCCTGTTTCTTATTCGATGTTTTGTTTACACGTGAACCGGGTGCAGAATTTGAACAGTTTGATCGGTTTGCGCTCATTAATCACTGGATATGACCCATCTCATCAATCAGTCAAAGACGCTGTTTCTTAAATCCACATTTCCCTTGTTGTACATAGTATTTATCATTCTTTCTCCCGACGTAGGAGTTGCGTCAGTGTGCATTGCCATGCTTGTAGATCGAGGTTTGCTGGACTAAAACAAACCAGTTGCCCTCTATTGGCCGGAATTCGCACAGAAGGGCAGAGAGAAGATTACCGTCAAAGACAAATGAGTATATGAATATAAGAAAGACCCAATGACTGTCCAATTTTTGGCCAAATTCAGTTTGACATGGGAAATTGTAGCTTATACATGGACTCATCTTGTGTATAAATGATAAATCGTAATTACCCCCGGAAGTGCCTGAAATAAATGAGTTAAATCTTATATGAATGTAAGAGTGAGGGACTTGGGTCATTCTTACATTCATATTACAGCGCCCTCTCTCGTCCTTCTCTCATCTCTATAGCAGAATATCATGACTTGTATGAATCAAAGAACGACCCAAGTCCATATGAATCAAAGAACGACCCAAGTCCATCACACAAAATGGCCTCTCCACAATTAATGTTAATGTTAATTGTCATAATAATATATGTTCTAATTAGTATATACAATGTTGCCTTCCCATCACAGTTAAATAGAATATTATTGGACAAACAAAAAAGATATGAAGTTTTTTTTTAGTTTACTCGAAATGGTCTTCCATGGACTTGGGTCGTTCTTTTATTCATATACTCAAATGATGAAGCATGAGGTCATTAAACTTTATATATATATGTGTGTGTGTGTGTGTGTGTGTGTGTGTGTGTGTGCGAGTGTGTGTGTGTGTGTGTGTGTGCGTGTGTGTGTGTGTGTGCGTGTGTGTGTGCATGAAGGGCCTGATGCAAAATACGTGACAGAAATTTCCTAGCACTTTACAGTTAGTCGTATAAGGAATAATATTTTATAAGCATAACAGTGAGAATTTTATTACAATCGGATGAAAAGAGAAGTTATGATAAATTATTAAGCTATAAGAATATCATAATTGTTATGTTGTTGTTGAACCACGGTATCACCATGGGTATTTTGTGTACCTTTAGAAATACAGAAGATAACATAAAGACTATGACATGCTGCGGTACAATTAAAGACCCTGTGGTTGTAGTACATGGTATGATGGTTATTACATGGTATCTCCATGGTTATTCTATGGTACAAGTAGGCCTAGTAGTGCCAGAACCGTGCGATGGTATGATGGTTATCATACATGGTATATCAACGGCTAATTTATGATACCTGCAGCGATACTGAGGATATGCCCTAGATACCATGGTTATTTTATGGTACAAGTGGTAATACCGTGGTAATGCCATGGTATGATGGCCATAACATGGCATCACCATACGTATAGTTATTTTATTGTACCTGTAGTTATACCAGGCAAATACAGTAGATGGCACGGTTTTTCCATGGTACTGGTAGTAATACCATGGTAGTGCTATGGTATAAAAATTATAACAAATTATTGCCATGCTTATTTTGTGTCGCCTGTGGTAAGACCATGGAAATTACATAGACTTCACGGTTATTCGATGGTATACGTATCAGTACCATGGTCGTGCCATGGTAATGATAGTTTACCATGGTTTACCTGTGGTATCACCATGCATCACCATGCTTTTTCTGTGGTACTCGTAGTAATACCAATGATACCATGGTTGAACTATGGCAATTGAGGTTTTACTATGGTAATACCATAAATTTCATGGTTATTTTTTATAAGGGACACAGTTTAAGGGTGTTGATTTGTCAAACAGAAATGTTGGTCCTGCAACTAGTGACGCAGTTTTTTATGTTGAGAGAGATAATCCTATTGAGGCCATGACAAAGACATATGTCACATTATAAAGAATGACGCAGAGGAATGTACGCATGCATATCAAAGTGGGGAAAAACTGATACACATTACCATGCACTTTCACCCGTAATCTTTTCCCAGTAGGTGCAGAAAACTAGATGACCGTCATGACATAAATCTCCTATGTGCTATCCAACTACCTTCATGTGACATGCGATCACGCAGTTTCCAAGTTAGAAGATAGTTGTTCGGCCAGTAGGAACTCTCTCCCAAGTGCTAACAGTAAAACGTAATATTTTGTACAGCTTACAAACAACACAGCCACTCCCTACTTGGCTTTAGAATAAATCATCTGTGAAAACGAGCCTGCTTTACTTCCTCCTTGCGAGCTTCCACCACCGATCTACTCAGTAGTCCGGTTTCCAGACCCTTTGCCAACTGGACTCTGCGACGGAAGTCGCCGCCTTTGCCTAAGTCAAAGGCACGTGACAAAACCACCTTAAACTATACCAGTTTTCGACGTTGAGGGGGTCAATATCCTGAAGAGAAAAATAGAACGAGTAGAGGGTCTGGAAGCCAGACTACCACCGATCAGACACTACAGACAGATTTGGTAGCAATCATTTCCCTATACTCACTGAGAGTTACATATGGGAGATGATTTTAGACATAAGGAATTTGATTAAAATATCACATGCAATATGAAAAATATGAATTGGTATAGCATGTTTAAGATGGAGTGTGAAAACCACACTAATATATACGAAGATGGTATGAGTGTTATAGATCTTTATGAATCTTTTCTCAAGAATCTTAGAATTATACTTGATAGGACAGTAGGAGTGAAACAAAAAAGAAAGTTTTGGCGAAAGCCAGTCCCGTGGTGGACAAAGGAGTGCTCTTGCATAATAAAAGAGAGAAAAGACTAAAAAATAAAGTTTTGAAATTTTGGTTTCAGTATGTTACTTGTTGAAAGAGTGCATGTTCGATGAACATAAAAGTGCTGGTTTGCATGCACTGCATAATAAAGACGTACAGTGTGATGAACTAAAGAGTCAGAAAAAAAAAATTAACATTAAACATTGTTGCTTATAGAAGGCATGTACATGTCTTTGGTAGAAAAAGAAGAGTTTGTTTGCAAAAACCGATAAGTCCATATTTGCCAAATGAAGTTATTTGCGATTAAAGGTCAGGAAAAATAAAAAGAATAATAAGAAAATGTTTGCTTCTTTTAACCATAACTTCAAAAATCTACCTGTGATGACCAATATATCATTTAAAAGGTATTATTTTGTACTTTATGACAGTGACAGTACTTCAAAATCTTAAAAAATTGACTTATCGGTTTTTTCGAACAAACTCTTCAAATGTTTCCACATTGTGTTGCATAATAGACTACTTAGTAAATAGAATGATAACTTACAGTGACACCATTGATAATTATAAAATAACTGAGCAACTTTCACGGTTTTTTTTAGCATTACAGCAGCATTTGCTCTGATTGTTTGTTAAATCACTGTAACTGGTCTATTCAACATCCAAGTGGGGCAGAATGATTTAAACAAAATGGTAACGTAGATCTCATTTAGGAAGAGTTACAGTTTCATGCATGTGAAATAAGACACAGAAACTGAAATCTAAAACCTGATTAGATATGCCATCATTATACATACACAGTCAAAGGGTGTTGAGTTGTCATTCAGAAATAGGGGTCCTGCAACTAGTGATGCAGTTTTTTGTGTTAAGAGAGATAATCTTATTGAGGCTATGACAGAGACATATGTCACATTATAAAGAATGACGCAGAGGAATATATGCAAGCATATCAAAATGGGGAAAAAACTGATAAACATTACCACTTTCACCAGTAATCTTTTCCCAGTATGATAGGTGCAGAAAACTAGATGACCGTCACGGCATAAATCTCCTATGTGGTATCCAACTACCTTCATGTGACATGCGATCATGCAGTTTCCAAGTTAGAAGATAGTTGTTCGGCCAGTAGGAACTCTCTCCCAAGTGCTAACAGTAAAACGTAATATTTTTTTACAATTTACAAACAACACAGCCACTCCCTACTTCGCTGCGCATAGAAAATCATCATCTGAAAACAAGTTTGCAAACTTCCACCACCGAGCTACTCAGTAGTCTGGTTTCCAGACCCTTTGCCGACTGGACTCTGCGACGGAAGTCGCCGCCTTGCCGAAGTCAAAGGCACAGGACAAAACCACCTTAAACTATACTAGTTTTTGACGTTGAGGACGCCAATATCCTGAATGGCGAAATAGTAGTAACAAAGGGGCTGAAAGTCAGACTACCACTGATCAAACATTGCTCCGTGCCTGTGAAAACTGTAACCCGACTTGGAGGGGAAACGCTCAACCCGCAGAACTTCCTGCTCTCGCAACCACTCATTCCTGCACACCTTTCACGTTAGTATCTATTCACCTCGTATAATTTATGGTAGCACAATAATTGGTTTCTTTACAAGCAAAAGATACGAAAACTAAGGGGAGTTCGGTTTAAAGTAGTATCGAAGGTCACATGTTACGTTTTGTCATGTATATTGTGTTGTTTGTATTATAGAGCATGGACATCTCAAAGAAAGAAATTAAAAAAAGAAATACATAAATTATATCTGCCTACTTCTTTCAAGTACCACTGACTACCAGCTTGTTTTCAAACCTATCTCGATCTGGAATTATATTTAAAGGCATATCAATTAGATGACTCTAGAATTAGTTCTAAATGAGCTGATACAGTGCGCTCCCATTACAACGAACACATAACGAAATTTCATTATAACGAAGTAAAACTTCTGGTTCCAAAATTATCGCCATTAAAGTCTACGATACAAAAATCTCTTATACTGAACACGGTTATAGCGAAATTTTCGTTATAACGAAGTCTTTTCCGAGCACCGCTGACAATGAAAAGCAAAAGAAATGCGCCCCGTTATAACGAAATGCTAATTGTGTGTTTTCGCTTGGTGTGTCACGCACACTTTCCGAGGGGAACTTGCGCTATTTTAATAGGCCCTACAATAATCTGAAATTGATTAACCATTTGCTTAATTGTTCACATAGCTTTCCAGTGTTTGACGAGAATTCAACAAACAGAATATCTTATATGCTGGCTTCCTCAATTTCGTTATATATGAAGAGTTTGTTTGCAAAAACCGATAAGTCAATATTTGCCTAAGGTCAAGAAAAACAAAGAGACTAATAAGAAAATGTTTGCTTCTTTTGACCATAACTTAAAAAATATACCTTTATATGTAGTGACCAATATATCATTTAAAAGGTATTGTTTTGTTTATGACAGAGGCCGTACTTTAAAATCTTCAAAAATGGACTTATCGGTTTTTGTAAACAAACTCTTCATATTGTATTTGTTCGATTATAACGAAATTTCGTTATAACGAAAGAAAACTGCCGGTCCCGAGCATTTCGTTATAACGGGAGTGCACTGTACTCTGTTTGGAACAACTGACTATGAGTAAAATCGACTCTTTTCATCCTGATCCCGCGTACACTCGAATAAAGATGACAACACGGCCACTTAGCATCGATTTTAGCAGCTTCACCCATGGAAAGTAACAAGGGATCAGTATGCATGTAGTTACAGGAGAAGAAATCTCTAAAAGCACATCAGCGCAAGAAAATGGCATTGAAACCCAAGTATGTGAATGAATAGTTAACAGAAAGTTGGGGATCATATACCGTACAGTTCAGCTGTAATTCAAATACTTTATTATCTTCAAATGAATTACTTGTTCTATCTTTGATACAGAGCAAACTTTGAGAGTGGTCGAGACCCCTGTACTGGAGAAGCGGCATTTGCTGCCTATCATCGGGGGAAGAAAATCGTCGACATTTGGGGTAGATTCGCGGATTATGAGAGCAAGCGGAAATGGCTGCAAGACACTATCTCCATTTTCTTCTCATCAACAAAAGGTGAATTCCATTCTTTTTTATAGTTGAAATGGTCACAAAAACATTATTGATTGTATGGTTTTCAATTGATAATATTCATGTAGAATCAAAATAGCCGCACTGTATATACAGACCCTACAGTTTCATGCATGATGATTGTGGTAAACATGTCTTTATAAAGCATGCTAACAGAATTTGGAAATCAAAAGGATCTTGATCGGAAATACTGAGCTGAGGTTCAGGAACACAACCATGACAACAGTGACGTCAAACGATACAAATGACCTTTTTTGTTTTGTTCTTTCTTTTGTAGCAGGAAAAGCTGCAGGAAATTTCAGGAGAGAAGAAAAAATTCTCCCCATGAACTGTGTGCAATCATGTCATGCCAAACTAGCGTTCTAATTCTAATTCAAATAGTGAGCAGTGTCGTTCTCACACAAAGGCCAATTCTTGAAATTGAGGTGGGGGGGGGGGGTAGTGTAACCCTGCTGCCCCCTGCTGGGAGTGAAGAGGCATGCCTGGAGTTATATTCCAAAAATTGTAGAGGGGAGTGGGGGACAGAGAAGGAAAGTCTTATTGCACTTGTTCGGTGGGGTAAAAGGACAACACCTCTTTACTCATATCCACCCCTCGCTCCCTCATGTGGTCCGGGGCCCGGGAGAACGATGGGTTTCAGTTGGTTTTTGTTGCTTCTTTTTCAGGTTTTATGAAGCCCCAGAGCCCACCATCCCCTCATCCCTCTTTTGCGCCTGAGACTCTTGCTCGTTGTCTTTACTGCATAAAGAAAATACCCCCTGTTTCTTATGATGTTTTGTTTACATCTCCACGTGGACCGGGTGCAGTATTTGAACAGTTTGATCGGTTTGCGTTCATTTAATCACTGGATATGACCCATCTCATCAATCAGTCAAAGACACTGTTTCTTAGATCCACATTTCCCTTGTTGTACATAGTATTTATCATTCTTTCTCTCGACGTAGGAGTTACGTCAGTGTGCATTGCCATGCTTGTAGATCGAGGTTTGCTAGACTACAACAAACCAGTCGCCCTCTATTGGCCGGAATTCGCACAGAATGGCAGAGAGAAGATTACCGTCAAAGACAAATGATGAAGCATAAGGTAATTAAACTGTGTGTGTGTGTGTGTGTGTGTGTGTGTGTGCGTGTGTGTGTGTGTTTGTGTGTGTGTGTGTGTGTGTGTGCCTGAAGGGCCTGATGCAAAATACGTAACAGAAATTTCCTACCACTTAACAGTTAGTCGTGTGAGGAGTAATATTTTATAAACATAACAGTGGGAATTTTATTACAATCGGATGAAAATTAGAGAAGTTATGAAGTTATTAAGATCTATAAATTTCCTAAAACAATCTCTTCAACAGTCCATGATTATTAATATGCAAATTAATGGGTTAATTTTTTTCAAGATCACCTCAAAACTTGTATATTATGGTTTGTAAACAAAATTTTAAAAACATCCAGTTTTTAGTGTTCACACGTTATTAGGACCCAGTTTTAAATCCTATTATATTTGACTGATCTTTAAAGTTATTCAGCAAGGAAAACCGCTTTCTTTTTAACTTTTATACCAGGAGAAACAGGTTTCTTAGGTGAGGTTTGTTTGTTTGTTTGTTTGTTTTTTGCAAGATCAATGGACAATCTTGTAAAGTGACACTATCGTTATCATCAATTATTGTGCTTATTCTTCTGAGACTATTTGTTGAATGGTCTTAAATTCAAAATCTAGTGTCTAGAATCGATGTCACTTACCCATGTAGAAGTTACCTTATTATCATAGGTATTTACTTCTAACCCGCTGAAAGATTTAACTCCCGTCATGTGTGTAAGATGATAGAGTAGCATGTTTAGTGTATTTTGATTTTATGCTATATTTATTTTATTAGGGGTGAGGGTCAGCGGTCTTTTTCTTGTACTAAAGTTCCTTCACGCCGGACAAAAGATGTAATGTATCTTGACACTAAACTTAAGAAAACACTTCCAGTGCACTTAACTTAATTGTCTTGCCTAAGTATCCAGTTTCCTGATGCAAGTAAGCAAGCAAGCAAACAAACAAACTAAAATCCGAACAAAAAAATTAAAGGAGCGAAAGAAAGAATTTTTCGTATGTGGGCCCGTCTCCGCCGGGCAGACTAGTGTCCAAATCCGTAGTTTCAGGAAACAACCAAGTTTGCTATACTTCCTGTTTTTATCTGCATGATATACGATTCAAACTGATAAACAATACTGAACATTTGTAAGTTTAATAGAACAACGAAATTATGTTTTTGAAACACTCAATCACAAATGTAATAGAATAACTATGCAATTGAAAATAATAGGCCAGCTAGGCCCTGCGTTTCATAGAAATGTCTTTAAAGTTACGCACAAATTTACGAACGGCAGGAATATGGCAAGCCAGGCGAGTTTCCTTATCATTGTGACTTTCAATAGCTAAAGTTGAAATTTGCGGATGATAATGATTATTCCTACATGTTAAAACATGTTTTTAGTTTGAGTGATTTTTGCCCCAATGAGATGAACTATAGGTGTAATCGTTATCACATACACATACACGCAGGTGTACAGTTGTACTTTGTCAAAACGTAAGGGGGGAAATGTGTACACATATTTGTACTTCATATTCCATTCGTTCGTAAAGTCATGCGCAACTTTATGAACATATTCATGGAACGGAGCACTAGATTGTATAAGGTAGGTCGCATTGATCTTTCTACTGTATCACATTATAATGATTTAACCGATACTTAATTACGTGGATGAATTAAAAAAATGGCATGTATGAAATTAGTGATGACGTATGATTAAAGTCGTTTCACCCATCTTTAAGGCGGGGCTTGCCGTATCCGCACCACCTGGCTTGAGCCTGGACTTCCTATAAGACGTTGCCAAGGCGGGTGAACTCAAGGCAAGAACAGGGCCACAATGGGAGTATGATGGCTACACCCATGGTTACCATGGTTTCACATTTGGACCACTAGCCAATTAGTTTTTGCGGCGAGTTGACCCTCAACATCGAACTCTGGGACAGTTTTTCAAAAAGGAGATAGCAGAACCTTTCGGTAATCAATGGTAATGTCGATTTTGAAATAAGGTTCGTTATTCTGAAGGTTCGCTATTGCGAAAATGAAATAAAGTTCGTCAATCCTAACTCTAAAAAAAAGTGCCTACTAACAAACCCTCAGAATTTCTAGCCTTTATTTCTGTTTCCTTTTCAGATTAACGAACGTTCGGAATAACGAACCTCGTTTAATTTTCTGAATAACGAACCTTCGGAATTACATTTTCTTTATTTCATTTAGAGAATGACGAATCATCGGAATAATGCAACTGCAACCGAGGAAATTAATGAGGGCGAAGAACAGTATGCCGTGCATGATACAAAAAAGAAAAGAAAGCAAGACTAGTAAATAAAGGCAATGAAAAAGAAAGGGGGATTTATGGTGTTTGTAGCCAGCTGTATGTATCATAAGAAAATGCTATCCTATAGCTCATTATATCTCTGAGATGAAAAAGGTCTTTCGTGATTTCCCGCTGCCATTTGTGCCAAATTCCCCATTGTGCAGTAGACGTACGTAAATGCGATCGCGTTTCATACCTATAATCAAGTCCTCGGGATTCATTCACTAATCAAACTTTAATCTAGGCCTGTATATGTTTTTGTAATTCCTGGCATTCAAAAGTACAATGTCTATAATTATAGACCGGGGGCCCAGAGCATTTATTCAGCTGAAAAGGGTCACACTTTTTGATGGTCTCATCATATAAGGATGTGGCCAAGGGTCAATTAAATGAATTGCTGGCAAGTCACATCCTGTACCGTAAGCCTAGGGGCGACAAAAAGGGACCCCGAAAAATGGATTTATTCAGCCGAAGGGGGTCACGGACAAAAGTTGGTGGATATTGTTCCTTTGGGTGCACTTATCATGAAAACAGCAATGCCAGCTATTTTATCCTGTACGGGGCCCCAGACAGTAGCCCCAAAGGGCCTGTTGCGACACGGATTGTCGCCTCCTGCTCGGGGCGACAATCCGTGACGGGCGTTGGCGGCACGGATTGTCGCCCCCGTCACGGATTGTCCTCTGGCGACAATCCGTGACGAGGGCTGGCGGCACGGATTGTCGCCCGCCCTCGAAGCACATTTTGCTGGGTAATATCGTTCTGGACATAATCATTGAAATACTAACACATAACTTACATGGCTACATCCATGCAAACATGCCATGTAAAAAGTCGTGAGGTTTCAAGGAAGTGTGTATGTGCGCGTGCACATGATAATTTAGTGTCCGTTTGTGCGTGTGTGTGTGTGTGTGTGTGTGTGTGTGTGTGTGTGTGATGGAATAATGTGTTTATTATGTCAGTTTTTTGCGTATGTGTTTTTTAGCTGCGCGTGGGGAGGGATACCTAGTAAGCTGTTGCTGGCATAAACGTTGATATTGATTTTATCAGCAGCTTTGAATTAACTGAGTTTGTTTGGCAGATTTGTATATGAATTCGGAGTGGAGCTTGCGTGCGGGCGGATGCTGCTTTTCTGCATACGGTCCATTATGTCTTATTTATCAACATTGGGAAATCGTTTCATCAGGAAGGAATCATCGGTTCGGGTGTGCGTCGGTATGTGGGAAGGGGGTTACATTTCGTTATTGCAAAAGTTTGTTATTCTGAAGGCTCATTCGTCCGAAGGCTCATTCGTCCGAAGGCTCATTATTCCGAAGGTTCGTTATTCCGAATTTCATTTTTGGATCAACGAACCTCTAGGTATAGTGAATTGTGTGTTTCGGATAAATGAAGCCTCGGAAAAAAAGGAAACTTCGGAATAACGAACCTTCGTGTGTGTGTGTGTGTGTGTGTGTGTGTGTGTGTGTGTGTGTGCGTATGTATGTATTTGGGTTGGTGAATGTGGGTGTGGGATGATTCAGGTTTTGTTTAATCAGGGGTTGGTGGGTTGGGAATGGATTTGAAGAAGGATAGTTATAAATGGTATGACAGATGTTGGTAGGATTTAATATCTAGGATAGATGTAGGCCCTAGATTTGTTTCGGTTAGGGAGGGGAGGGGGTGGTCGGGTTTTTTAATGACTGATTTCATTCTAGAATTGTGTAATGTATTTGTGTTTTTTATGTATATGCCCTTGTAAGTAAGAAGGTGTTACATGATCCAAACCAATATATTCAAGGAATATAGGGTTGGTAGGGCCCTACATGTCAAAAATTTCTCGTGAAGAAATTATTAGTAGGGTTGGTCTATAATCGAGTTATCTATGTTGAAGTGAGATTATTTGTGGTATAAACTGACAAATGGATTTGTTTGTGTTTCGAATTGCCATTTGTAACCTTTTTTGTTCATGTTACACCCAGAATGGGTCGATTTATGAATGATTTGAATGAAATCAATAAATATCAAGGAAAAAAAGTGTTGAGTTGGTGTATTTGCGTTATGAGGATTTGTTTGAGTGTTTGTTGGTGTTTGCTTGTATTACGTATGTATTAGCGGTGTGCAATGGCAGTTCGTTTGTGCTAAAATCAACTAACGATTGACAATTTTTTTACGGCGTGTGGAAATTATTCGCTCATGCATAAAGCATGCCAAACCTATTCTGGGACAAAGAATAGTGGTATCGACGTTCCAGTTTATAAGACTGATGGAAGAACAATGACCGCAGTGAAAAATGAACAAAGACAAATAACATTTGGGGAGGGTACCTCCTTCGTATGTATTTTCTCTCGGTCTCTCTCTCACCTAGCCCGCCTCACCGCTGATATTGGTTGACACATCCATACTATTTTTAGATCAACGCTGGCGTGAATTCTTTAAACACGTGCTCATACACTCTGAAGGCGTTTGTATTGCCACAGTAGCGCCACTATATTCCACATACACACGTAAGTATACAGGCACAACAAACCACTACCACTATACAACCACCACACATGCACAGTTTCTACATATTGTATTATTATACTCCAAACACAAACACTTACACACACACACACACACACACAACAAATCATACACATCACATATCATGCAGCTCACAATACACACACACACACACACACACACGCACACACACACACACACACACACACACACACACATACGCATAACTTACCAGTCATACCCATCCCACCAAAGCTTAACACCGGAGGAACCACCCCGAGCCCGGGGCGACAATCCTTGACGGGGCAACAATCCGTGTCGCAACAAATTTTTTGCCATCACGGATTGTCGCCTTCGAGATCAAAAACTGGGAACTGCACAAGCGTCACGGATTGTCGCCAGGCGACAATCCGTGACGGGGGCGTGTCGCAACAGGGCCCCACAAATATGGTGTTATTCAGCTGAAAAGGGTCACGGCTAATTTCTTTTGCAATGGAAGTAGTTCCCATCAGAGATATCCAAAACACCAATGCCAGCTATTTTATCCTGTACGGGGCCCCAGACAGTAGCCCCAAAGGGCCCCACCCCCCATAGGCCCTACGTACAAACACACACAAACATTGATTTTATTCAGTTGAAAAGAGACATGGCTTATTTCTTTTGCAATGGAAGGAGTACCAATCAGAGATATCCAAAACACCAAAGCCAGCTATTTTATCCTGCATGGGGCCCCAGACAGTAGCCCCAAAGTGTCCCGCCCCCTATAAGCCCTACGTACAAACACACACACACACACACACACACACACACACACACACACACACACACACACACACACATTTACTTTATTCAGCTGATAAGAGTAACGGCTAATTTCATTTACAATGGAAGTAGTACCCATCAGAGATATACAAAACACCAAAGCCAGCTATTTTATCCTGTACGGGGCCCCAGACAGTAGCCCCAAAGTGCCCCCCCCCCCCCTTACATACTAGTAGGCTACATACTCACACAATAGTTTCATTCAGCTGAAAAGGGTCACGGCTAATTTCTTTTGCAATGGAAGTAGTACCCATCAGATAAATCCAAAACACCAAAGCCAGTTATTTTATCCTGCACGGGGCCCAAGACAGTAGCCCCAAATTGCCCCCTTACCCCCTCCCCCTCCCCCCCCCCCCCACACACACACACATTGATTTTATTCAGCTGAAAAGGATCGCGGCTACTTTCTTTTGCTATCGGAAGTAGTACTCATCAGAGATATCCAAAACACTAAAGCCAGTTATTTTATCCTGTACGGGGTCCCAAACAGTAGCCCCAAAGTGCCCCCTACACACACACACACACACACACACACACACACACACACACACGCATATTGGTTTCATTCAGCCGAAAAGTGTCACGGCTAATTTCTTTTGCAATGGAAGTAGTACCCATGGGATATCCAAAGTACCAAAGTCAGATTTATCCTGCACGGGGCCCCAGACAGTAGCTCCAATGTGTTTTGCTTTATTCTCTTTATTGTTTGCATCTCTTCTTCTTCTTAAATATGCGCTCCTTCGTCTTCATTTTCGCGACAACGACAACGTCCTCCTCCTCATCATCAGTTTTGCTGTTCTGGCAAACATTTTCCAGCGTATTCGATTTTAGAGCGGCGAGAGCGGAAGACATGCGTAATTGAGTCTGGGAAAGCATAGGAACAGCGTAGCTAAAGCGGCCAACAGCGTTATCGAAGCAGGAATGAAGCGTCGTAGGAACAGGCCTTGATTTTATACGAGAGTGGTGAACTTAGTGAGAGCGTCGTTAAAGCGGGAAGGTTGTGCTTTGATCAAGAAAGCGGCGCAGCAGCGGGACCATGTCGTCGGTGTCTAGTTAAGACCACATCCCGTTCTTGTGCCTCTGTTACTACGGTCAGAAAAACCTAGAATTGTTATGCTCATCCCGCGGTATTTACACTGTCACTGCTCTCTCCCCATTTGAGCTACGATTCAAAATAGGTCAATCTTGATAGGGAGATGGGGAAGAAATTTTGAACCAGTTCAAAATTTCTTCCCGATCTGTAAAATTGCCAGATCCAACCCCATCACCCAAACGCTGCTGCTACGATGCTCCCGGTCCCCGTACACTTTTGCCGCTCTCTCCCGATCTGACTTAGAATAACATAATACGGGAGCACTTTCCAGCTACAAACTGGCTGGGGGCCCCTTAACTGGATGGGTTTGTGTTTTACGTATCTCAGCTGTTAATTCCACTGCCAAGGAAAATAGGCATACTTGACTCTTTTCACCTAAAAACACTTAATTCATATGGGGTGGGAATACCTTGGGGCTATACCTGTCAAAGGCCCTGCATCCGGGCCAATTTCGCACCTCCTTTAATCGAATTCTTTAATGTTGAATTAAATTCAGCAAAAATTTCGCCTAGATGACATGGTAGTTCAATGTCATAATCTCTTCATTCAAATTCATTTGAAACATTCACATTACCTCTAACCTTAATTTAAATGACACTTTTTCAACTGAAATCCATATATAAGACAAGCACCATTCCACTATCCGTTCATTCATAAATTCATAATGATATAGTCACGTGATCCATCACATGCTGCACTCGTTCATGTTCAAATTGATTTCTGGCCATCTAATTTAACATGTCTGCAGCGAAGACATGTTCATGCTTGACCTCTTTCCTTATTTTCTTTCATCGTAGTTATTGTTTTGTAAGCATCATAGCTTTTCATGTTTTCGGATTCGTTTAAGAGACGTTGACACCAGTTTTTTTTGTTTTTGTTTTTAAACGTGCTTTTTGAATCCGAAGAAGTAAGAAGCCACAAATTATCTGGCCGTTACGAGCGCTTTATTACGAGCGGTCGGCCAGTTCCAGGAAGTCAAGGTTAAGATCCTCAATTTAAAAAAAAAAAATCATTTCTATGTCTTCTAGAGATATAGGCCTACGTCTGTATCTATTGTGCTGTCATGACTATAAAAAAATGAAGTTAATCTGCATTACTGGTACACGTATAGGCCTATAATGACGTGTATATGAAAGAGAAGGAGCGTTACCAGTCTGGTTACAGAACAACCAAATCCAGTTATACTAGATAAGAAATATGATACTTTTGCTGCTTTATAACAATAATTTATAGATGAAACGAAAACACACATAGAAAGACACGTTAAAATGATCTGAAACAAAGAAATAGCATGATTTGAATTTGAATGAACACGTTTGGAATTTGACTATCTTTCGCGAAATTCAATGACTGAAATACCTTTTTCGGCAAGTCAAGGCGAATTTGAATGAACGTAGGGTACCAGTCAATTTGAATACCCATTGTACGAATTCGAACCTTCTATCAAATGGACCGACAAAAGTGCGAAATGGGCTTGGAAAACCTAACTGGCTTTGATGTTTTGGGTATCTGGGCTACGGTCACAACTCAGAGCGGCGACCGACCGATTTGTAGCCTGCTCGGTCGCCGCTGAGATTTTGGCACTGCCCAGCAGTTTTTGGAGCTGTTGAGCAGGCTGACAGCCCCAGCGAAAATAGAGCAGTGCCCGAGCGATGATCTGTCGATGTCCTGTCGGTGACTCGTCAGTTGCCGGCCGATTTTAGGTCAAACCTGGCGAAATGCGAGGATCCTCTCAGCGCAGAGTCCGATCAGTCACCGAGCGATGAGCCGTCGGCAACTGAGTGGTCTCCCACCGGCACTGACCGGCCACCGGTCGATTTAAAAAAAAAAAATCGATCAGCGGCCGACCGATGATCGGCAGGGCATCAGAGGTTTCCTGTCGGCGTACGGGCGGTGGCCCGTCGTTCCCTGCCAGGATGTTCTCACGAGCAATATTTGGGACTGTATGTCCATTTTGTATAAACAATAACGCTCTTTCTCTGCATCAGAGAGGTCAACGAGGTCTAAGATGTCGTTGATTCCACCTCAACTACTTCGACAACGAGATCCACAAGTCCAGCAGTTTGTGACAGTCGGTCTCATAAGGGATTTAGCCAGCTCCCCCAACAGATGTCCTCTCTTGGCCTTATTTTTGCGTATCCGGGCAATTACCCCAGGAGGGCAATTACCCCCCGGCTAAATACTGGTTAGTGGTAAGCTTAGAGTAAAGATTAGGGTTAGGGTTAGGGTTAGGAGTTTGGGTTAGGGATAGGATTAGGTTCAGGATTAGGATTAGGATTAGGGCCAGGGGAAGGGTGCCGGGTAATTGCCCAGGTGGTAATTGCTCTAGACCCTTATTTTTGTAATCATTGTTCCCCATGTTATAGAACAATGTATGCTCTCCTAAAAAAAAAAACAAAAAAAACAAAACAAAAAACTGTGCGAGTTGTTCTTCCTGCTCCTCTGTGAACCGTTTGCTGGAGTTCAGTGATTGTTGGATGGAGGGCAGGTCGTCATTTGTCCTACAGTTGCTATCCTTTCCTTCCTTGTCCTCCATGTCTCCAGCCGACGTGACCGAGTTCTCTTCTTATGAGTGGACAATTAGAGCCACAGTTTCCTGCTTCTTCCTCCGGGGATAAACCCTGGTGACGGTCGTCTTGCCTCTTTCTCTCTCCATACCTGTTCCAGACGGCCCCGATTCCTCCTCCCCTTCTTATCGCTTTGAAATGCTTTTCCTTTGCGCTTTGGGCATTTTCTTGTGAATGAAAATTGTTGGGAAAACCAGGCTGAGTTGATGACTTCGTTCAGAAATCTTACTGTTTCTCTTGGCGGGTGCTGGGCAGCTCTTTATATATGCCCTGGGGAACGCCGCTGTAAATCAAGCAGTCGCCGCCCGGACGCCAGTCAGTTTTTAACTCGCCGACCGGTGACCAACCGGTGACCAACCGATCTCCCATCGGTCATCGAGCGGCCACTGCTCGGCAACTGACTCTCTTGGGGCTTATTTTTCTTTTTTTTTTACCTAAACCGCCCAACGGCGACCGCTCGATTAGGTCGGTGCCTGGGCGGTGCCTGGGCGGTGGCCGCCCAGGCACCGAGCGTATTTTGGACGGCGAGTAGAAATCGAGCGGTCACCGCTGAAATTTTAACTCCGCGCTAAAACTTCAGCGGCGACCGACCGATGCCCTAAAAATCAGCAGTGCCTGGTCGGTCACCGGTCGGCGACCGACCGATATTGGCTAAAAACTCGCCGAGCGGTCGCCGACCGGTCGCCGAGCAGGCTGATTTTGGGGGTTGTGACCGTGAGATGTAAACTAAGGCCTACTTCGATTGTAAAAGAAAAACAACTATGACTCTTTTCAGCTAGGGCCTAAATGATGTCATAATAACTATGTGGGGGAGGGGCACTTTATGGCTACTGTACTGGGCCCGGTACAGGATGAAATGACTGGTTTTCGTAATATGGTCATCTCGGTTGTGCGCTATACAGAAGTATGCTTCCTTTGCAAATTTCTTTGGTGTTTTGCTACTGTAGTAACCTATAGGACTCCGTATACAGGATGAGATGACTTGCTTTGGTGTTTGTGATATCTCTGTTCAGTAGGCCCTGATATCAACGTTACAAAAGAAATTGTACGACCATTTTCAGCTGATTCACAGTACATGTATAATGGATGAGACACTCAGTGGAGCTACTGTCTGGGGCTCTGTACAAGATAACTGGCCTTGGTGTGTTGAATATCTCTGATAAGTATACTTCTTACAGTGCAAAAGAAATTACCCGTGTTTGGGCTATACTGTCTGGGGCCCCGTGCAGGATAAAATAACTAGCTTTGGTATTTTGGATATCTCTGATGGGTACTACTTCCTTGCAAAAGAAATTAGCCGTGACCCTTTTCAGCTGAATAAAACTAATGTGTGTGCGTGTGTGTGTGTGTGTGTAGGGGTGCACTTTGGGGCTACTGTCTGGGGCCCCGTACAGGATAAAATAACTGGCTTTAGTGTTTTGGATATCTCTGATGAGTATGCCTACTACTTCCGATTGCAAAAGAAAGTAGCCATGATCCTTTTCAGCTGAATAAAATCAATGTGTGTGTGTGGGGGGGGGGGGGGGGGATTTGGGGCTACTGACTGGGGCCCCGTGCAGGATAAAATAGCTGGCTTTGGTATTTTGGATATCTCTGAAGGGTACAACTTCCATTGCACAAGAAATTATAGCCGTGACCCTTTTCAGCTGAATGAAACTAATGAGTGTGTGTGTGTGTGTTGGGGGGGGGGGTACTTTGGGCTACTGTCTGGGGCCCCGTGCAGGATAAAATGACTGGCTTTGGTATTTTGGATATCTCTGATGGGTTCTACTTCCATTGCAAAAGAAATTAGCCGTGACCCTTTTTAGCTGAATGAAACTAATGTGTGTGTGTGTGCGTGCGGGGGGGGGGGGGGGGGCTCCATTTCGGCTACTGTCCGGGGCCCCGTACTGGATAAGATAGCTAGCTTTGGGGTTTTTGACATCTCTGATGGGTACTCCTTCCATTGCAAAAGAAATTAGCCGTGATTCTTCTCAGCTGCACGAATAAAATCAATGTTTGTGTGTGTTTGTACGTATGGCCTATGGGGGTGGGGCACTTTGGGGCTACTGTCTGGGGCCCCGTAAAGGATAAAATAGCTAGCATTGGTGTTTTGGATATCTCTGATGGGAACTACTTCCATTGCAAAAGAAATTAGCCGTGACTCTTTTCAACTGAATAAAATCAATGTTTTTGTGTGTTTGTACGTAGGGCCTATGGGGGGGGGGGGGGGGTGGGGCCCTTTGGGGCTACTGTCTTGGGCCCCGTACAGGATAAAATAGCTGGCATTGGTGTTTTGGATATCTCTGATTGGAACCACTTCTATTGCAAAAGAAATTAGCCGTGACCCTTTTCAGCTGAATAACACCATATTTGTGGGGCCCTTTGGGGCTACTGTCTGGGGCCCCGTACAGAATAAAACAGCGGGCATTGCTGTTTTCATAATAAGTACACCCAAAGGAACAATATCCACCAACTTTTGTCCGTGACCCCCTTCGGCTGAATAAATCCATTTTTCGGGGTCCCTTTTTGTGGTCCCTAGGCTTACGGTACAGGATGTGACTTGCCAGCAATTCATTTAATTGATCCTTGGCAACATCCTTATACGATGAGACCATCAAAAGATGTGACCCTTTTCAGCTGAATAAATGCTCTGGGCCCCCGGTCTATTATGCCTTCACAAGCACACGCGCACCCTCTCTCCCATACATGCACAATTCTTGATGATCCGTACCCGTAATTATTATTTTCTTGCAGGCATAGATTTCCACATCGGTCTTCCATTCGAAAGGAACCACCGTGTAGCTCGTCTTCTCGTCGACCGTCGCCCGATGTTGTTACAATTCCTGGACAGTACACAAATCTCGGCTGGAAGACAAACTATACTTCATATGATAAACTAGAACGCCATTGGAAATACGATGAGTAATGCAAACGAAATGGAAGATGTGAGTAGGGAGAATGTAGACTGAAAGCATAAATTTGCGGAAGACACACACACACATTATGCATTGTTGCAAACCCTGCTGGCAAGAACACAGTGTCCCAGAGTGTCAGAAACACAGTGTTAAACACAGTGAAAACACAGTGCAAAATCTCTTTACACGGTTAGTTCGAGCATTTTAACAGTTTGAACACATTGTGAATAATCAATTCACAGTGTGAAACAACTCATTACTGTGTGAACACTGAGAAAAAAAAAACACAATGTGAAATCATCTTCACTCTGTAAGATTCGAGCATTTTGACATTATTAGTCAACTATGTGAGCACACTGTGGGACAGTGTTTTTTGCAGTAGGGAAGGCCAATGATTTGCGATTTGTTTACAAGCGCTGTCTGCCATCGTTAGGTAAGACATCACTCTTTTTTCACTTTTCTCAATCCATTTTTTGTTCTCAAAAACTTGATGACAGATCGTATTTCAAGTTACGAAATGTATATTTCAGAAATCTGAATGGGGTATACATGCCACAATTACACCAGAGGCTAGGAGTGGTTTACTATCACAAACTTATATTAGGCAGCCCCATCTCTCCTGAGGAAACTTCGTATTTTTACAGCTTGTTCTTCCGTCAATCTCTCTTTTTGTGCAGAATATTCCTGCTGAAAAGAACACAGTGTCCCACAACGTGAAACACTATGTGAAACACAGTGTGAAATTTCTTCAAACTATTATATTCGAGCATTTTAACATTGCGAACATAGTGTGAAATCTCTTCAACCTGTTAAATTCGATTGTTTTAACATTGCGAACACAGTGTGAAATCTCTTCATCCTGCTAAATTCGATTGTTTTAACATTGCGAACACATTGTGGATCATCAAGTCACAGTGTGAAACAGAACATTACTACGTGAACACGGTGTGAAAAACGAGACCACAACGTGAAATTATCTTCACACTGTTAAATCTGAGCGTTTCATGAAAACATTTTGAACACACTGTGGGACACTGTTCTTTCTAGCAGGGTATCGTGCTACCGAAAACCTCAATTACTCAAAACAGTCTCGTACAAATATGTGAATACAACGTCTGCCTAGCAATTGACATCTTTCTCATATTCCGTCAGATATCGATGAAACATGTACTGTTATAATGACTTAGTACTGACAGACAGTGTGCCACGTTAGCGTTGCACTTTAGCCACGATAAGAGGATTAATTTTTGCGTCAACTTTTAAAGTATGAAGAAAGTAATTTGCATGACATATCTACTCTGGAGAGGTGCGCCTATGAAACTATAATTCCACGAAGTATGCATTCACATCAACACACGCTCTTCTGTATATTGCATTATAAATGTTTCTGTTGTTTTGAACAGTTGGGAGTCTTTAACGATCCCGCCTACAGAGCCATCGAGTTGCCGTCAGTAAATGGGATCGGGTCTGCGGCTGGTCTTGCAAAGGTAACGATGGCGACTAATAACTGTAATAATTATCAATATAATGTTGACGTGAAAATGATAAGGGGATTGATAACCATATCCTCCTGCTAATTATGATAATGATTATCATTTCTATTAGATGGTGGTCAAAAAACACATAATGCCTATAAGAGATTCGTTAAGTGAAGCCTTCAGGATGTATTCCAAATCTGCGATCGTTATCTTCAGCTTGCATGGTGTTATTTGCGATTTGTCGTGATTTGGCAAGCTGATTTTCGATACACGAAATTCCCTGCCAAAATGATCACTAGTCTTGATGGAATGTTTGATTACAAGGGGAAAGAACGCATAATATTCATTCAGGGTTGCCGGGTCCGATACTAATCCCTGTCATGCCTGCGGTATTTGACAAACATTCTCCAAAGCGAATAAAAAGAAAAATAGAACGAGCGAATAGAGAGAGCAAGTTCTATCAAAAGCAGATATAATATCAAGGGTTTGTTCGCAAAAACCGATAAGTCCATTTTTGAAGATTTTGAAGTCCGGTCTCTGTCATAAAGTACAAAATAATACCTTTTACATGATATATTGGTCATTACAATCGTGGTCACATAAATTAACATTTTTGAAGTTATGGTCAAAAGAAGCCAAAATTTTCTTACAATTCTTTTTATTTTTCTTGATCTTTAATCGCAAATATCTCCATTTGGCAAATATGGACTTTTCGGTTTGTGCAAACAAACTCTTCATATTGTTCCCTTAGCACTGAACGCGCCATCATGTCAGGAAATGTAAAATCATAATCAACCTTTATGTCTCATTAACACCACCTGTCTATCAAGTTTTGATGCTTCTACTACGATTTACCTAATATTGTGTACCTTAAGCTTCTCTACGTGCACTCGCAAGGTATAACTCAGACTAATAGTAGGTGGATATATTTTGATCGAGTGACTCAACTATACAATGTATGTGAATCTCATATCTGCTCCATTTCAAGCTTTGAATCTAAAAACATAGTGATGTGTATAATTATGTCAATGTCATGACGTTTTGTTTTCAGCTCTATGGAATACTTTCATCTGGTGGCATAGACCCAGTTACTAACAAAACTCTGCTGTCGAAGGAGAGAATCAACGATTTTCTGAATTTCGAACCTCCTTCTGTCGACAGAACTCTCGGCATTCCTCTTTCCTTCAGTCGCGGGATGATCAAAATTGATAAGTTTGTTGTGAGTGGTCAATCAGTTCGTATCGTATAGCAAATGACTTACGCTACTTATTTGCTAGTTTCTTGCTTGAACATAATAGGGAGCTTTAGATTCTAGACGCGCGGACGTCCAAAGGAAAAAAAAAAACATGGTCGTGCGTGCGCAGTAACTTGCGCTACTGCGCACGCTCAGACCACGTTTTTTTTCTCTTTGAACGTCCGCGCGTCTAAAATCTAAAACTCCCTATATTGTCCCCCAGAGTGACTAAATTTTGTCGACCATTAATAGTAATATATACGCCTTATATATTTCGTTGATATCTATCGTTTGCATTGGTTTGTACGCTTTTCCATACATTGGTTCGTCAAAGTTGGGACATACTTCAGCTTTAATAATGTAGGTTAGCCTTCAGGTGGACAACTGTCTCAGATGGCCATTGTACATACAGTATCAAGGCCCTCAGCGCTGGTATTTGATAAGATAGAGAAATGGGATAAGAATTACAAAACACATGTATTCAGAAGGTCTTGACAGAATGTCATAATTATGTTTTTGCATTATTTGGTACTCATTATATTCTCTGTAATCACGTTCGATTGACATACAGGGAATAAAGCTAAAACATTGTGCTTTGGAGGTGCGGGTATCACAAATGAGTGTTTTTTAAAAGAAGTTTAGTGTTTATTATGTTCATGGATATAGGAATATCAACTGAATCTGGAACCTGATTACGAGAGGTATTGGCAAACACCTTGGGTAGCCTCTTTGTTTTCCATGGTGTACACAATAACATTCTGGTTACAAAGACTGTATGTATGCCGATAGCTATAGCAATTTAATGAACATAATGTATACGTGTAAGAACTATTATTTCATAATTATAATTATGAAATATATTTCTAAACGTACATCCAGGATCGGATTAATACCTGCGCTTGTAATACCTATAATGAGTTTTACTGATTTCTCTTGTAGACTAGCCTGATTTATTCTTTTTGTAGGACGGAGTGATAATGTTTGGGCACCCAGGAGCTGGCGGACAACACGGCTGTGCAGACCCGGGGCATCAGGTTGGATTCGCCTACCTCAGTAGCACCATGCTTCCATACCTTCTGGGTGAAGATCCTCGGTCTAACCAGCTCGTTCAGAGTCTTTACAGATGTGTTCAAAAACTTGAAAATCAGTAATTTCTCATTTTTACAGTTTACACAAACAATACTTTCTTTTTTTCTTAAACTGATCAAGCTGTTTTGTACATATTCCATTCATAATAATCGAAATATTTCACAGCGTAATAATTAGCCAACCTAAATGCAATATTGGAGACAACTTATCTTCAAGCAAACGTTCATAAGTACTAACTACGTAAACCCATTTTTTTGTGAACATCTTAATGAAATCAAGTGGCCTCAATCTGCAGGACGAATTTCTCTTAAACAATTCTAAACAAACAAAAACAACATTATTATCATATAATGAGCTTGAGAAAACAATGTTTACATAAGCTGTTTTGTGATTATATAGTTGAAATGTTTACATGACAGAAAGAATACACTGAACAACATTTTAAAGCGTTGCGACGAGCACGTATAAAGGCGTACATTGGATCATGATGATTCTTTTGAATAAAAAAAAAAATGAAGTCAATTCGTGATGTTTATTCAGTTGCGTGAAAGAAAAGGACATACACGTAACGAAAATGAGTTCATTTAGAAGTTATAAGAAGTACATTCATCACAACTTTCTGAAAGTGCAAACTGGGATGTACACTTGAGAAAAGACCGCAAAAATCCCACACTTCTCTATACAAAAAGAACAAACAATGAAGGGAAGGGATGGAAAAAGGGTCGTTGTATATCTTGAAACGTTTTGATATTGGTAATTTTATTACGGTATCTGAATATCTCCAAATTCTATGAACCATGAAAGGTGTCTCTGAAGGATATGCAAATGAAAATGCCACTTACATAAATTAGATTACAATAAAGGTAACTGTAACGATCCGAGGAAGGTACCAATGAAATACCGTTGAAGTTTTAAAGGGGAAATCCAGACCAAGTATCATTTAGTCTGATAAGGAAGAGCAAAATATTACGAGTTCAACGGTGTAGATTAGATCAAAATCGGATGAAAAATAAGGAGGTTATGACATTTAGAACTTTCGCTTTTTTGGGGGGGGGGGTGGGGGCAGTTCATCAACAATCAATATAAATATGCAAATGGCAAAATGACCATATTATGCTCTTACAACCTATCATATATTTTGTACATTAAATTTTGAAATTTGTAGATTTTCATTCAAACGCAATCAGTATGCCCGAAGCTCAAATCCTCATACCTCTAACTGATCACTACTCTGAAGCTATTCAACAATGAGTAACGTCATGTTTCAGACTTCAATGACAGAAACATTAACTTTTGTTCATTTTTTTTTGGGGGGTACACGTTCAATGGAAAATTGTGAGGGTACAACATGGTCAGTTCACTCAATTGCATATTCATACCTACTGTACAAGAACTGTTTTGGAGAAATTATCAAAACTTGAAAATTACATAACATTTTTAATTTTTCATCCGATTTCAGTCAAATTCTTAACGTTGAACTCGTAAAATCTTCTTTTTTTAAATCAGACTAACTTATATTTGGACTAGATATCAGTGAGGTTTCATCCTGTCTGCCTGTGTGCATGTGTGTTAATTCATTTTGAATGAAGAACCTAACACCGTCCCTCTACCATAGTGGTCCTATCTATACATCGGAGAGAGTTTCACCGTATCTACCGAGATAAATGCACGCATCAAATCACAGAGTGCCCATATTACACGCTAACATTTCGGAGTGATAGTACAAGTACTAGACGCCATATATTCGCAGTAACGTAACAATAACGTGACCCCGCAATAATAACATGCTTTTCTGGCATTCGACATGGCACACTTCTGAATTCCAGAGAACAAAATAAACATTACCTCCTACTTGAATGAGATGTCATTTCCCGAGACACCAGCAACTGCTTCAGCCGTATAAACTCGATCTTGAAGTGCATTTTCTCGCGCTAAAAAGGTGTCTGTAAATTTATCAAAACTAAAACACACAGCCCAAATAAAGCTGCAAACAGCAATTCAACTGATTTGCGTGAATGCTACATGTAAATATAAAGGTACATGTATTTTATGATATACAATGAACATGTATAAATATAGTGGTAACATTATGCCGATGAACAGGATGTTTGTTTATGTCATGTTTGGAACGTATTATGGGTGACACAATGATGACAAAATAATGATGTCGCAGGTTCCCGGATATATCAGCTTTATTAGTGTGCAAAATCCGCTGGAATTATGTATATAGGAATAAACAGACGGAGGGGTATGGGATAGGATGGAATATGAAGTGAGATAACAAGCTATGGAATAAATAAATTGAAAATTGGAATGGACGCGATTGAGCCTAACAATTCTGAAACATATTTCAAGATTACAACATATGTATTGATGGAAGATGAATCTCAAGAAGACACCTAGCACCTGGAACATTTTTGACGATTATATAATAATGAAATGATGGAGGATATACCTAAAGTAGACAACATATAACACAGTGTAACCAACCAGCGGAAATAAACTTCATGTTTCTTTGTGTAATTGACTCAGTACAGTGTACTTGATTGGCAGATGGGCATGATGGGTGTGTGTTATTTCTTTTTTTTCATTTCTATTTTTTTTTTAAATTTGTGGTGAGGCTAACTGTTAGTTCGCATAGTTTAAGCTTTTGGCCCGAATCCCTCAACGGGGTCTGACACTAAAAATACAATGTCTTGTGACAGTGATATTTTCAGTAACGTCTACGCAACAAGTATGCCATTCATAGTGTATACAATAATAAAAAAAAAGATGAAGAACACACGCATTCGGATAGTGTAATGTAGAAAGTCATACTTGCATGTTGTGATGACCTGCGTTGGGTTAGGCTATTGGCCATCCGTGGCGTGTGGTTAAGCTGATAAGTGTCTGCTTTGTGTTGTGTTAGGGTGGAGAGAGAGAGAGAGAGAGAGAGTGTGTGTGTGTGTGTGTATGTGTGTGTGTGTATGTGTGTGTTATATACAGCATATATATATATATATATATATATATATATATATACACACACTTGGTGATTCTATCCTTCTATGAAGTGCTCGATATCCTCAAAGGTATAGCTTTAGACAGAAGTATTGGAACAAGTTCACTCGGTTGAATCTGCTGTCAACCGAGTGAACTTGTTCCAATACTTCTGTCTATATATGAAGAGTTTGTTTGCAAAAACCGATAAGTCCATTTGTGAGAATTTTGAAGTATGGTCTCTGTCATAAAGTACAAAATAATACCTTTGAAATGATATATTGGTCACTACACATAAAAGTAAATTTTTGAAGTTATGGTAAAAGGAAGCACACATTTTCTTATTATTCTCTTTATTTTTCTTGACCTTTAATCGCAAATATCTCCATTTGGCAAATATGGACTTAACGGTTTTTGCGAACAAACTCTTCATATATATATATATATATATATATATATATATATACATGCACTTGCCTAAATGGGCCTATACATATATCAATATAGGGACCTAAACAAGCTCAGCTTTTTAGGAGGTCCGTCACATTTCATGTTTGTAAAATTGTCTTCTCTTATATTCTTTGTCAACGACGCTATGTCTCGTCTTATGTTCAATCGATTGTATCATGTTATTTGAGTTTGAGATGTGGAACAATAAAATTAAATCAAAGGTCAGCAAATAAAAAAAAAAATACATGTGCCCGCTGAATCTAGTTACGCCTACCGCTCCTCTAAACTTACGTCTATATGAGGATTGTATTATATATTTGACATTACTACTGAACAATGCAAAAGACACATTCGAAATAATAACACACATAGGGAAACATAAAATGTGGCTATGCACATCATGTGATTTGTTTATTTTGTATTTCCACTAAGCTAATAATCATTATCAATCACTAATCATTCATGACATTAAAGTGAAAGAAATGATAACGTATTGAAATGTCAAAAGCACAATTAAGATATACAGTCATGTACGTGTAAAGGAAAAATTATTTACACATGTTCTGTAAAGAATGCAAGGGGCTGTTTCTTAATTTATCCAAACGGAAACAGATACACACATGCACACGCGGTTTTATTTGCCACTTAAACTTACATCAAAGAAGTAAAACCAAGAGAGCAAGAACTTAATTTGATGGTCTATAGGCTGACTTTAATTCACATGTAGCATTAACAAAAATTATGAAGAGTTACAACTTACAAGACTCCTTTTTTTCCAAATAGATGGATAGTATTACACACTGCATGATCATTATACAAATGATGCACAGGATAGAGTGCGTTAGTGTAGGCGTAGTGCACTCGAGGGTATTTACAATTGTGAAACATGCACGAGGCGAAGCCGAGTGCATGTTGCACTACATTGTAAATACCCGAGAGTGAGCTGCGCTTACACTAACGCCACGAAATAATCCTGTGCATCATTTGTTTTATAAAATGGGTCGAAAATTCGAAAACTAACATCATTTTTCAGCGTTTTTCACGTACCTTTGTGGGTCAAGACGTCCGAAGATGTTCGTCCCAAACTTTTACGCACGTCGCACTCGCGGAAGTCCCGCACATACAGTATAATGGGGGGTTGGGTTTCCGGACACCCGCATGAAAACTTACTTATTTTACATAGAATATGCACCCTTTACCTTAAAGACTTGATATAGACTCCTCATATAGGCCTACTAGACAACATACTCTGAAAACGGCGTGAGAATTAACCTGCTAAATCGTTGGATTTGCTCTTCAAAGTGACTCCATGTACGCGTCCGGTCCCATAACGCTTGGTCTACTGTACTGTACAAAGTGTACGTATAGCTAGTACAGTATACGTACGTACGCCACATATGTTATGCACAAGGGAAGACAGGCCGGCCGGCCGGCAGCCCGAACTAGAAGTTGTTTACAGGATTGACAGCGCGTACGCGTATGCATGCAATTCATCAAAAGGAGCCGCCGCGCGCACAGACGATTGGCAATCTACCATAGGATTACAGGCAGTGCAGTTGTACTGAAGTAAAGGAAGGAGGTGTGTCTCATTTCAGCGCTTCCTATTGGCTACATTCTTGAACCCATTTTATAATTCCAGATAAAGTACATGACTATGTACATGTATTGTATACGCTGTAATCAATCATACCGAGAATATAGAGATTGCTGATTCAAATTAAAGATCTTTGATCAGCATTCAGTAATGTACACTGACAAGTGTGAGTCTTACTTCCAAAAGAGACTTGAGCGTGGCTGTTTTTACAGCTGAGGTTTCAGTGATTGTATGGATAGCTATACACAATACCATAAACACAGTAAATAGACTGGTAGACTGATTATGTATACAGAAGTCAAAGACAAAACAAGAACACACTGGCTGCATTCTTGGTTTACAAAATATAGAAAAAATCATTAAACCATATAAAAAAAAACTGAATCGGTTAAATCAAAACCAGTTGACCACAACATAATTATGTGCAAAAGATGTATTATTACATGCTACTACGGTATACTCTATTGGATAATGGGATTATACAGTTTCAATTTTCCCCAACATACGATCAAAGTGAAATGCACTCAATAATGTAATCTACACAAATAATATGCGCGATATATCAGGAAACTATTCTCCTGTTACAATGTACAATGGTTACAGTATGACGACAAAAAAGACCATGTGATACTCAGTACAGTAACCTATATTCGCATAGGAGGGAAATTCGTAAAATGCTATTCCAGTTTGTTAACGTATGTTGATAAACAGTCATGACTACGTTTGATTGAAATTCCTTACACGGGATCAAGTCCGTCATTGGAAGGCGTCCTGTGTGTTTCCATCCAGGGTATAATAAGGCACTTCATAGTCACGTCTTTGTCAAGCTATAAAAACACGTTCCTGCCCCTCCATCAGATATCGAATTTGCATTGATTGTATCACAGTGGCTACCATATAAAAATGGGTGAACAAACCACAGTGTATACTGCACATTAGTTGAATGTTAGCATCGTTCCCTCGTGGTGTCATCCTATATCGTAGAGGGAATTAGCTGGAGCACTCATGTTTAGATAATGAGCTTGGAGATTTCGTATATGTATTGGGGGAAATGTATTGAATTGCACTATCTACTTTTAATTCAGTCATTCCACTGTTCCCTAGTAAAATAATTGTTCTACATGACTATAATGGCACAAAAATCCGATTATTATGCATTTAATGATAAAATACGTTTGTATACGAATGATCATACAATGGCTATTTTACATGCTATCAACACAAAGCTATAACACACAGAATAGAAATCTATAATGCACTATACTACAAACGTGTAAAAAATATTCAATCAAGTACAACAACATACAAAAATTATGTTTCATAATTGTTTTCGGCTGAGATATTATTGACGTTTGATGCCATTCATCAACATTGTTTTTATTTACAATTTGGAATCATGCAAAAATACACTACAATAAGCCTCACGTGATGGTAGAAGTTAGGCTATGTGTTTACATTGGTTACATTGCTTAAAATCTGATTAAATAATGTTTCACCCTTATGAGGATTTTCACAAACCATTTTGACTCACAACCAGCAATTCACCAAATCAAAATTCGTTTACATTCTTCATTCTTTAATATACCTCGTTAACAACACACGGAGAGATATTTTCAGCATGATGTACAACAGCGCTAAAACATCAAATCACATCATACATCAAATTTAAGTCACATCATATTTACATAATGCAATTACAACATAGTCCTCACCTAAACAAGAAGGAAACAACAGCATTAATCATTATTTCACAAGCACACTTCTGTTTAAATTTCTAGTAAGAAAGTAATCAAGTGCAACGTTTCCATTCCTTCCTACAAATATAATTCTCTTCTCTAAAAAAGTTCATGTTAACGATTTCAAAAGTACAATGCATCATCTCTGATATTCTATCACACCCTGAAATATGAAATCTACACATACACCATGCAAATAAAACTATTTTATTGAATATGAACAAGAGAGCATTGCTAGCTATGTTTTTTTTTTACCAAATGAAGTCCGCATCAATCAGTCCTAATTCACAGACAATTCACATTTGCATTACGTCTTTCCTTTGTCCTCCCATTCGGCGGACTTCTATATTCATACTCATATCGCTAAATGACCACAAATAGAAATGTGTTGACCGCCTAACGATGCATTATGTATCACAAGCTAGTAAATTAGACAAAGAACAACATATTCATTCCATGTTACAATGGTGTTACGATTAGCTGCACTTTATAGAGTTGCTCTGTTGTCATATTCTTCATGTTCATCATGTTATATATTTTCTCTCACCACATTCCCCCTTGCTGTCTAAAGAGAGAGGAAGTCATACAAATTAGATAACAAATTACGTTCAGAACCTTAACAGAAAATTGTTCTATTTACACATTTTGATATAAAAATTACAAAATGTTTCCACTATACATGTATATGCAAGGGCGGCGCAGCCGTGGGGGCCGTGGGGGCTCGGGCCCCCACACTTTTTGTGCACCATACAAAGGAACACATAAGGTGTCATCACTTTTGGGCCCCCACACTTTTTTTCAACCCGGAAGTACGTAAGAGGCACTACAATGGGAGGGGAGAGAATGAGCTGAGGACCTTTTTTTTTTTTTTTGCTTGTCAGCTGAAGAAACCCGAAGTGGACGGGTAGAGATGAGCTGAGGACCTTTTTTTTTTTTTTTGCTTGTGAGCTCATGAAACCCGGAAGTGGGCCCCCACACTTTTGAAAACAGTGCGCCGGCCCTGATATGAGTATACCGACTAGACAATAAGAAGGTAATTACAACTTGCGGAAAGACCGCATTCCACCTTTCACTTCAATTTCAACTGATATATAGTCATTGCAGATTGATATCAGTTACTGAAATCTATTGTTTTCACTTTTGAATCATACAAAATACATTATATCAACATCATGAAAGTGGAAAACATATTCAAATAACCCTAGGCATAATCATGCTTACATTGTGTAGAAGAATGTGAAATTCTATGGGCTATAATTTCTCAGTGTTTGCTTATCAGCTTAGTGAGTCAGAACTTTAACCAAAATCTGTAGATCACAATTTACAAGTGTCAGCCACATCACCAGTTTGACTTTATGAAATACACTGTCTAGTGCAAAAACCTACATTTACTTGCACCAAAGGGGGAGATATTCTACACATATTCAATGGTGTCTTTAACTTGACACATGTTCAGTTGTAACTATATAACATTATTTGCATAACAAAGAGAAATAGCAAAACATATTATACATGTACAAGTGACTCAAATAGACCATAATGAAATGATCTCCAATTCCATGCATAATGCATTAGACACTTTGGATTGACAGAGCAGCAGAGATGTGAGAGAGTCATTATTAGCACAAACAGTGAGATGACGTACAGTGTACCTCCAATAATCAAATGCAGCCACTTTCAATATCCATCCATTCATCCAAATAACACACAGTACAGTAATAAGTGCACTGAAATAAACATTTCTGTAGAAGTAGAGATATAGGTATAATGAATGATTGTTTATATATTGCGGCCATGACGCTTTTAGAAATTTACACCTATACTTAAGTATAAGTCTGAGTTTTACTTTCAAATAACACTTGAGCATAGCTGTTTTAACTAGTGAGTTTTCAGTGATTGTATGAATAGCTATGTACAATACCATAAACGCAGTAAATAGACTGGTAGACTGATTATGTATACAGAAGTCATAGACAAAACAAGAACACATTGGCTACATTCTTGGTTTACAAAATATAGAGAAAGTCATAAAACAATAATATCACGGGAAAAAATGATTCGGTTAATAATCAAAACCAGTTGACCACATCATATATGATCAAAAGATTTATTACTACGAGCTACTACGCTACATTCTCTTGAATAATGGGAGTATGCATTTTCATCGTTTTCACAACATACGATCAAAGTGACTACATGTATAAATGTACTCAATTTGTAATACCCAAATATGCGCGATACATATATAAGGACATAAAATCTCCTGTTACAATGAAAAATGGTTACAGAATGTCGATAAAAAGTGATAAATTCAGTCATATTCGCATACAAGGGAAATTCCTAAAATGCTAACCAGTTTGTTGAAGTATACTGATAAACAGTCATAATGAACGTGTTTGAGTTCAATTCTTTATACGGGATTAAGTCCGTCTTTGCAGGGCGTCCTGTGTGTTTCTTTCCGTGGCATAATAAGGCATGCACTTCATAGTCATGCGTTTGTCAAACTATTAAAACACCCTCCTGCCCCTCCATCAGATATCGAGCTTGAATTGATTGTATCACCATGGCTACTATAAAATAGTGGTTGAACAAACCATACACATTGGTTTAATATCCGCATCGTTCACTCATGGTGTCATCCCACACGTATATCGTAGAGATGCTACGAAGGTAATTAGCTGGAGCAGTCTTGTTTAATGAGCTTAGCGATTGCGTATTACTACATGTACTGGGAAAATGTATTATTGAATTGCATTATTTACTCTTGATTTAGTCATTCTACTGTTCCCTATTGAAATAATTATTACACATGACTATGACTGAAAAAAACCCCGATTATAATGCGTTCAATGATAGAACTTTTTTATATACGAATGAGCATACAATGGCTATTTTAGATGCTATCAACACAAAGCGATGAACATGCAAAATAGAAATCTATAGTGTACTACTTTACAAACGTGTAGAAAATTATTCAATCAATTACAGCAATATATATACAAAAAGGATGTTTCATTCTGTTTTCGGCTGAGATATAATCATTGACATTTGATATCACTTATCAACATTGTTTTTGTTTACAATTTAGAATCATGTAAAATACACTACAATGAACCTCATGTGATGGAACAAGGTAGGCTAAGTTTACATTGGATACATTGCTTAAATTCATTTGATAATTGCTTACCCTTGTGAAGATTTTCACAAAACACTTTAACTCATAACAAGTAATTTACAACATCAAAATTCATTTACATTTTTTTTTGATATACCTCTTTAAACTAGCAGACACAAGGAGAGATATTTTCAGCATGATGTCCGATTGTTCTATAACATCAAACTACTCGTAACTTCACATTTACATAATATACAACACAGTCCTCGCCTGTACAAGAAGGAAATAAATTAATGCATTAATCATTATTTCCATAACACATTCTGCTTAAATTTCTAGCAAGACTGTAATAAAGTGCAACGTTTCCATTCTATCCTTCAAGTACAATTATCTTCTCTTGCTAAAAGCTCATGGTGACGATTTGACGAGTACAATGCATCACCTCTGATATTCTATCACAGCCAGAAATATGAAATCTACGAAAAAAATATGAAAAAATGTGTTATTAAAAGTAAGCAAGAGGACATTACTAGCTCTGGGTTTTACCAAATGAATTCAGGATCAGTCTGTCCTAGAAGTCACAAACACTTAACATTTGCATTACGTCTTTCCTGTGTCCTCCTATTCGGCGGACTTCTAAATTCAATCCCATATCGCTAAATGATCACAAATAAAAATGTGTATACCGCCAAATGATACATGTATGTATCACAACCTGGTATTATACAAAGAAGAATAACTTAATTCCATGTTACAATGGTGTTACGATTACCTCCACTTCAGAGTTGGTATTATTGTCGCATACTTCAATTTCTTGCACTTTCTATTACCACATTTCCCTCTTGCTGTCGTAGGCGTTGAGAGAGAGAAAGTTATACAAATTATAAATTATATTACAAATTACATTCACTCAAGCGACATTAATCAAAATCTTTTACAGTAGATTAATATGCTATTTACACATTTTGATGTAAACTTACAAACTACTTCCACTATATATGATAACAACGCATAGACAATGAGAAGACAATAACAACTTCCGAAAAGAGCATGTTTCACTTCTCAGCTCAGTTTTTACTGATACATATTCATTGCAGATTAATATCAGTTATTGATATTTTTAGTTTTGAATCATACAAAATACATTATATCAACATCATGAAAATGGAAAACCTATTCAAATAACCCTAGGCATATCATGCTTACATTGTGTAGAAGAATGTGAAATTCTATGGGCTATAATTTCTCAGTGTTTGCTTATCAGCTTCGTGCGTCAGAACTTTAACCAAAATTTACCATATTAACTTTATAAGACCCACTGTCTGATAACTATTGTGCAAAACATACAATTACTTGTACCAAAGAAGAAGATATTCCTAACATATGCAATAGTGTCTTTAACTTGCCATTTACATTATGCATAACTATAGTATTATTTGCACACACAAAAAAAAAATAACGAAACACATTTCTCAAAATAGACCATAGTCAAATGATCTCCAATTCCATGCATAATGCATTAGACACTCTGGATTGACAGAGCAGCAGAGATGTGAGAGAGTCATTATTAACACAAACAGTGAGATGACGTGCAGTGTACCTCCAATGATCAAATGCAGCCACTTTCAATATCCATTCATTCATCCAAATAACTCACAGTACAGTAATAAGTGCATTGAAATAAACATTTCTGTAGAAGTAGAGATATAGGTATAATGAATGATTGTTTATATATTGCGGCCATGATGCTTTTACAAATTTACACCTACTTGTGTAAACTTTAAGTACCAGCATGAACGCGTACGTGTATGATTTGATTATATCCAGTCATAGTTGTTTACTTTTTATTTAAAGAAGTACATAATCTTCAGACAAAAAAAATACACATTACCATTCTCCACAGAACAAAGCTAAGCTACAGAGTAAACTGAATGGTCGTAGTCTGAATGGTTGGAGTTTGCATTACATGCCAATAACAATATGTCACATGACAACACATTTAAATGTCAAAAAAAAAAAAACCTAGCATATTCACAGAGTGAAAACTTATCAGATCACAATATAGTTTACAACCTGGCATGTAGTATGTGCATTGCAAGTACGTGTATGATGTACAAGAGAATAATACAAAGTGTTCCATTTCAAAAACTTCCATTTACAGCTCTGCATTCAGATATTAACATGATCAACGTTAAAGTCTTATGACAATGAAACATGCAGTATTCAGCAATATCAACTCACCTAAACTGGGAAACTGCTTTCAGAATGTTTCGTCCAAGCAGCATAATGTCAAATAGATTAAGATAGATAGAAGAATCATAGGTGATGACCTCCTTTCAAACAGTAAACGTTGTGATTGCAGTTGATCACACTAAACACATGTATTTTTGATTTTTTTTTTATAGTCTCCAACAGATTTGGAATATTAAAATCATCAAGTGCTTACGATAAAGGAAAGAGTTAATGATACTGTGAAACCATTGCACAGTGCAGCTAAAAGTGATATATATGTGTTGATTTACAATGATAGATTGGGCTTTTATTTTTCATTTCTTCATTTCAAAAGCTCAAGAAACCTCCATAATGTGTGACTAAACAGAAAGGAAAATAATGAATAGAACGAAAAAAAAAAACCCTGTACATTTGCATGTAACTGGAAATTGTGAGTTTATCAAATTCTCAGTTGTCTCAAGAATGTCTGAAATCATTTCCCCCGAAAACATATGACACTATTAACATACAAATTGTACACGGCCAGCGCCACGTTTTTTCTTCTTTTTTGGTAAGTGTTTGCGTGTCTGTGTGTGTGTGTGGGGGGGGGGGGAACAGTTTATCATTTCTGATGTCACTTCCGTGTTTCAAGTTCAAGTTTCAAGTTTGTGAAACGTTTATTTTCCATCTTTTTCATGTAGGAAATCACATGCATGAAATTATTGTACAAGGAAGGCAGAACCTCAAAAAAGCAGAGCTTGTGGTGAGCTGCCTTACAAAATACATTATACATCACAAACACACACACACAAAAAAAAAACATAATAATAGTTCCCATGGCAATCATCAGCTAAGAAGAAAAAAAAGCACACACACAACCCCCCCCCCCCCAAAAAAAAAACAAACAAACAAACAAACAAACAAACAACCCTGTAGCACAATTTTCTGTTCCCACTTCCGGGTTTCTTCATCTGCCTGGTCCCCGGTTCCGCCGGCCCTGACACATTCCAAGTAACCATTATATTAATTGTCATGCTCAACACACATTATGAAACAGGGACCATACTTTCACCTAGGAGAATGAAACAATAACAAGAGTTCTGACAATTTACATAGGTCAGAGGTCAAATCTGCTTCTGTGTTCAAAGAGAGCACAACGGTGGCAATATCATGGAACCAAGTCAAACACCATTGCAGAAAAGCCGAACACAGAGTCTTGATTTGTCTTGGTTTGAATAATTCAACATCAAACCATCACATCCAACATATAAGTTGTTTTGAGCACATTTTGCTTTTCTTTGTTTTTTTTTTACCGACATAAGACAATCGTCAACAAATGATTAACTGTAAACATATAAAACCACAATTAATAACAATCATACTGGGCAATGAAAATTTCCATAAAACAACTGATTACACACAATGATAGCACATACATTACAAAGAATATCTTTACATCTAATGATACAATAATACTCAAAAGCAATAAAGAAATGAAAGATTCTGGCCAACATCGGATGCAAGATTGTCACAAGCTGGTGTATTACCAATGTTCACTTAGAGCAGCTGTAGAACGTCTGTCCGGTACAGCAATGTCCGTGACGAGATTCTGTCTACGTCGTTGAATTTTACCATTCCCACCACCGCCTCGGGCGCTCTGAAAGTTTGTATGCAAGCAAAATGAAAATGATTAGAGGTGTTCCAACATATAACAGTATGCACATCTATAAAAACAACAACAAACAAACAAACAGACTTAAAAGTCTGCATACAATTTGTAGCCAGTGGCGGATCCAAAGGGGCGCACCTGGCACGCTCCACCTCTGTGTTTGTTGTTAAAACAACAGAAATAAAATGAAAACTAGAAATATCACTTAAGGTGATTAATACCCCCGCCCCGTGACGACAGTCTTACCCAAGGAATGATCTTTCCTTGATCTTCTGCCATTTAAATGCCGTTACCATGGCAACGCAGCTTCCGACACGTCCGAAAAATATGTCTTGCACATCTTCCCACCAAGACTATTGTGTGTGCCACATTTCATAAGCTTTTGTAAAAAACTGAGGAAGTAGTTCAATCCACAAGATCTTTCCTTGATCTTCCACCATTAATATGCCATTACCATGGCAACGCAGCTTCCGACACGTTCAAAAAAATATGTCTTGCACATCTTCCCACCAAGACCAATGTGTGTGCCGCATTTCATGAGCTTCAGTCGAATACAGAGGAAGTAGTTCAATCCGCAAGATCTTTCCTTGATCTTCCGCCATTTATATGCCGTTACCATGGCAACGCAGCTTCCGACACGTCCAAAAAATATGTCTTCCACATCTTCCCACCAAGATCAAGGTGTGTGCCACATTTCATAAGCTTTGGTAAAAAAACTGAGGAAGTAGTTAAACCCGCAAGATCTTTCCTTGATCTTCTGCCATTAATATGCCGTTACCATGGCAACGTACTTTCGGGTACTGTCAAAAAATGCGTCTTGCACATCTACAACCAAAGGCACACATCTGTACCAAGTTTCATGGAAATTGGGCAAAAACTGAGGAAGTAGTTTGCAACACAAAATTTTCCATCATTTTGGCTCATAATAATATGTGAGCTGTTACCATGGCAACATACTTTTTGTCACTGTCAAGAAATGTGTCATGCTGACCTATATCCTAAGACAAACATTCAATATGAATTCCATGAGAATTGGAAGAACACTGATGAAGCAGTTTTGCCATGAAGCATTTTGCCCTATATTTTACCAATGACATGCCGTTACCATGGCAACGCACTTTTTGCCACTGCGGAAATATGTGTCTTGCACATTAACATATTCAGACGAACATCTGTACCTAATTTCATAAAAATTGATCAAAAACTGTGGGAGGAGTTCGCGACGCAAGATTTGTACCCATTTTTGCCCATAATATGCCGTTACCATGGCAACGTACTTTTGGGTACTGTCAAAAATACGTCTTGCACATCTACAACCCAAGGCACACATCTGTGCCAAGTTTTATGGGAATCGGTTGAAAACTGAGGAAGTAGATCGCGACGCAAGATTTGCAACGGACCGACCGCCCGACCGCCCGACCGACCGCCCGACCGACCGCCCGACCGACCGACCGACCGCCCGACCGACCGACCGCCCGACCGCCCGACCGTCCGCTGATTCCTATATACCCCCTTCAAACTTCGTTTGGCGGGGGTATAAAAAAAATGAAATGAAACCCGGAAGTAGCATCAGACAATGTCAGATAAAACTGTTTGCGCCCCCAACCCCAACCCCTTTTACGCAATGCCTGGATTCGCCACTGTATAGCTGTCTTTCATCTCTGATTTCTTACAGTGAATTATATCTGAGATCGGAGCACAATATTGTAAACAATTTCACCCACAATCTCCATCTTGTCTAGCAATCTTATTAGCAGAGTTTGCATTGGGGTTAAAATCAGAGACTGATGAACCCAAAGAGCTGAATACTATTAAACGGACAATACAAAGAGATGTTAAATATGGTCTGCAGGGGGAAAGAATGAAGTCTTCTTTGAGAACCTATGATCTACTGAGGGCATTCAGGGATTTTTTACAAATTGTCTTTATGTGGATGCTTCATAGATCATACCTAAACCTAATGGTGAGCCCTGAATGATTTCTAGCGGGCGCGCACACACACACACACACACACACACACACACAAGGATTCGCTTGGTTACGTTAGAATTTAAACTGAATACAGCAGCACAAAGCAAACACATAAATATTCTACATTTGTTTGATATCCCACTTGCACCTGTATTTTTCTGATGCAGTACTGAATTACATGGTGATGATAGTTAGTCTGCGACATCAACATTAGATGCAAAGCACCTGAATCATTGTATCCTGAAGTCTGACTTCTTAATCAATATTTATATTAATGCTGACACTGTTTACTCAGCAGTTACAGAAGACATTAAAAAAATCATTTGTATAAAGCTCTCTATGAATTTTTGTGACAACACTTTACAAAAAAAAATAAATAAATAAAAAATCCTCAAATAGACCAAAGTTTTAGTTGGCACATGTCATGACTAAAACACTTTGTGCTTTTTTTTCTTTTTTTTTAACTGTATGAACAAGTAAACACCATGCACACACACAAACATGTAATTGAGTATCTGCATATAAGAACGACCCAAGTTCATGGAAGGCCATTTCGAGTAAACTTAAAAAAAAAAATCGTATCTTTTCTATTTGTCCAATAATATTCTATTCAACTGTGATGGGAAGGCAACATTGTATAAACAAATTAGAACATATATAATTATGACAATTAACATTTACATTAATTGTGGAGATGTCATTTCGTGCGATGGACTTGGGTCGTTCTTTGAATCATATACATGATAGGCTGCCATGAGATGAGAGAAGCGATGAGAGAGGGCGCTATAATATGAATGTAAAAATGACCCAAGTCCTGGACGTGGGTCATTCTTACATTCATATAAGATTTCACTCATGCATTTCAGGCACTTCCGGGGGTAATTAGGATGTATCATTCATACACAAGATGAGTCCTTGCATAAGCTACAATTTCCCCATGTCAAACTGAATTTGACCAAAAATTGCACTTGGGTCGTTCTTATATTTAGGTCTTCAATTGTATGCCTACACATTTACATTTAGGGAAGTGGTTATGTGAATATCTACATCAGTCTGCCTAAAGGACGCAGATATGATGGGGAAAATAGTTCGAGGATGATGATAAATACAGATTGCACAGAATTGCATTTGGTATGATACTACATCTACAGAGCGTATAGAAAAAAAAAAGTCACCTAGCTTTGGAGGGCTCCCGTTTCATAATTGTCACTAATCAAGAGTGCAGTGGTGGTTGTGAAGAAAGAAGAAGTCTTTCTCTTACCTGGTTATGTTGACAAATGCCTTGCGTGATTGAGCACATGAACTTTAGAGACAACAATGACAAATTGCACTTTTCCATGTTTGAATGTCACATGAAGGAATAATGAAATCTCATTACTGAATACATGAGATCTGTCAATAAAAGTGACCGAATTAACAGACCGGCCTGTATGAATGCAGGTTTGTGTTTGGGGTTGTTCTAACCTTTTATGGCCCATAACCTTCAATATGGCCACCGTTGTAGATAACTTGGTCACTCTCACAAAGGCTAACTCATTATCCATTATCTCTCTTCATATTTAAGACATGGTTTGTGCTGCAAGGTATAAGTTAAACATGAACAGAGAAAAATGGACTGTGTTGTGTGGCCTAAGTGGGAGTAACAACGTTATTGGACAGGTGGCAATGTTAAAGGTTGTGGACCACAAAAATAAAAACATGTTAGAAGGAACACTAAACACAAACCTGCATTCGGACAGGCAGGCCTGTTTACTTGGTAACTTTCATTGACAGATCTCATCCATTCAGTGAGACTAGCATTGTTTCTTCATGTGGCACTCAAACTTGGAAAAGGAACAATTTGTCATTATTTGCTGTAATGGTCATGTGCTCGTCATACATGACATTTGTCAACATAGTAAGGTATTAATGGAAAGAGGAAGAATTCCTCTTTCCTCACAATTAACATTATGCTCTCCATAACTGACACGTATGAAATGGTAGCCTTCCAAAGTTGGATTAACTTTTTTGTATACACATTGTATATTTGCTGGGATGCATACTTGGTTTTCCGTGCTCAACTGAAATGAGAAGCCTCCCTTCTGCGTTGACTTCTCTGCAAAATGGGTCAAGATCCTCTGAGGTATTACATCTGATCAGCCTGAATTAAAACAAACAAAGAATCAAACAACAAAAGCAATGTGTACATTGATCCGTGTGATGCTGGGTATTTATGATAAGCGAACAGTATCTACAAGTAGCCGGCGAGTCAATATTGATGCGCTCGTTTAACTGCTTGGTAACAATATATGCACCACAAACCTATATCAATATTCAATGGCAATCCCTCTTCGTTCATGAATGCTCTATTCTTTCTTGTTTGTTAAAACATTTTTTTAATGCAAAAACCAATCTCTTCCCCCAAAAGACGAACAAAAGTTCACACCTTTCCAGTTATATGTGTCTTGATTAAAGGAACCCTATTTTAAAGGAACACACGCACCATCACGTTTTTTCTGTATTTTTTTACTTCCTAAAATATATGTGAGAATGTAATATGAATTCTGACTTCTTACACCCTATATATTCCCTTGATCGTTCCTCTACAGAAAGTGACATACTCCTTTCAAAATTAAGTAACACAGAATTCTCTGGAGCATAATAATTGTTTAATTTTCAGATCAGACTTTAAAAGTGGAATTGATATCTATCATACACAAGTGATATCCAACGAAGCAAGTTTGTGCAAATGGAAATAGTTTGAGGAATACAACTTTAACAAAGCTATATCATGTATACATATTTCTTGGAAATTGACAAATTGATATCATTTGCGTAATGCATGCTCTGTATTTCATTTCACCCTTCTGTGGGATGGAAAGTTATTACAATTGAAGTCAAGTGAATAAAATGCATGAAAGTAAGCTTGAGATACTAGGTTTTATTAAAACTTACGATACATGCTTGAGATGAGGGTAAGAGCTCAGAGATCTGATCAACTTCTTGGCTTCTTCATTGCCCACATCCACTTCCGTCACTTCCGTCACAGACAGCCTAGTTACTGTAGGTGGTGCGAGTAAGGACTGGCGTAAATGACGGTTGCTTACAACCGTTGATATGTGGCCCTGCAGGTTGAGCTCCAAGTTGTGAGAATAGAGCGGCCACGCATTGTCTATGTCTGAGGAAGAGCTTTCATCATCTATGTAAATAGAGACCTTCTCCACATTGGGGCACAGGGAGACCACATTTAGCTGTTTGAGAAGTGAGAGGGATTCGAGATCTCCACCAAGATGAACGATAGGACTCCTCACAAAGCCACTCTGAAGAAAAGGAAGGAAAAAAGATGAGAAGAATGGATGTGTTTACATGCACTCACTGCTGCTTTAGTCACAGGTCTCATAATGAGATGACAGTTAGAACGATCTTTTGAATTTTATACATTTGTAGTCGTAAATTTTGTCATTTCAAAGAAAATGTGAAGAAAACAATGTAAGCATTGCATACATCCCTATCCTAATTATATATTCGAATCGTATCAATTCGATGCGACGCAAACATGCAAAGCATGCTCCCATAAAACTTATGTCACAATTGTTTGTGTCTACACCTCGAACTAAAAATGACAAGAAATTACAACCTTTACCCACAGTGCTTAAATAGTCATAGGAACACAAAGCAAATCACGGTCTAGAAAAACATGTATATTATACAAAATGCCAGTTATCTTCACCATCCTAACAGTGATACATGTAGGTTGTATGAGAGGCATCATCGATCATTATTTTCTCACTCTATCAATCCTGCTTTATTCTGTTTGGTCGCTCATCTATCAATGCAGTAGACATGCTTTGGTGTTATAACATCTTGTAAACACGCACAAAGAAATACACAGATATGTTTGTTTGATAGATACTTTATTTTCTGCAAATCAATGTATACATAAATTGAATAATCGTGAACATGGGAAACATACAAAGTATATTTGAAACAGAGTCGTTTGACTTGCATAAACAACGATATAAAAGGAAATTAATGATATTACAGTATGCATGTCTATGCAGCTGGGATTACAATAACAATATTATATTTAAGAAATGATAATGCAGAGGGCCGCCATTGTAAGCATTGCTTGAAAAGATGGCCGGCCCGAGGAAAAGGTAGGTAGGTAAATTGGTAAACAATACAAATTCTGCTGCGAAGATAGCAGGGGAAAATAAACTCTGATGTGTGATGGTGGTGAATGTGCGTGCGAGTGCTTGAGAGTGCACAGGGGCAGATAGGCTGGGATTTGGAATGATAAAATTGGTTTGCTGGAAGAGAGAATGACTTACAATGTTGCTACTATCGGGAGACCAACATAAGTCATATAAATTATTCGTGCTTAAAGGGGAAGTCCGGACGATTATCAGCCGTTTCGTGTGTAAAGAACAATATTTCATGAACCTATTACCCTTTTCCCGACGAGAAAAGACTATCAGATAAATTTACTATGATTTTTTTTTTTAAATAAGGTAATTCTTCATGTTCGAATCTGTCGCGAGCAGCCCTTCGTACTATCTGTCCCAGGTTGCATTGCGCGTGACGTATCAGGCGCAGTTTCCTCAGCTGAGAGCACCGTGAGCGAAGCCCAACTACGGATCGATCTCCCATTGCACTGCTGACTGCGGGCGGTATCTGCATGCCTGCATAGGTATGCCTTGTCGGCGCTACTGCAGGAGACCGTACACCGATTTACGAGTGCTGTTGCCAAACGCTGTATTCCTTTATTCAAATAATCTTCGTTATATATCTATATAAAATCTTCAAAGATTAATGTAAGATAGTTGCAATGCTATAACATTTTCGTTTAAACTGAAATATGTATGTATTATAATACTGCCATACTTATTAGTGTCCACCCCATCACTTACAATGCATTAGCTGTTGTCGGGCTGCTCAGGCATACATTTACGTCTGCTGCTGCCAAGTGCTATCACAATCCGGGATCGTTTTTTCGACTTCTGAGTGTGAACAATCTGAAATCAGTCTGTCAGTGTCAGAATTATTGCCTCTTTTGTTGTCCGAGACTGTTGAAAAGTGTGTCTGACGGTGATAAAATACGACAGTATACATGTAACTTGAACCGCGGAAGAAACGCCAGTGCCAGAGCTTGGTACCGCCGCCGCGCCGGTAACTACGACAAGCAGCCCAATACACACAACGTAATGGGGCTGCGTGTTGTAGCATTCAGGATCATGATAAGGTAGTATCGTGGATAAATATCAATTTAAAATCGAAATATTTCTTCAATTTGAAGACTTACTAGTAAAGTTGAAGTATTGACAACACCCTAACACTTGACACATCGGCATTTTTTTTAATGAAGCAATAGATCATGCATCCGCTGTGTGGTCAGAGACTGTTGAGCGGTATGCTACTACCGCTTGCTTGGCCCGTATCACCGTTGCTCAAGCAGGGCTCCCCCGAGCCAGCTGACGCTCCAAGCAAAAATTAATGTGAGGATGATACGTCACGCTGTCACGTGATCTTTCTCGCCGGCGTACAGAAATCGAACGGTTACGATTCAAAATTAGTGATGCTAAAAAATCGATTGTGGCGAGTTGGGAGGGTCTTTTTCAATGAAACTTAGTCATTATGGTCCTTTATTTATGTAGATATTGGTTAATTTTTTTCAAAATCGTCCGGACTTCTCCTTTAATTCGTATTTGAAGTATACTGTGATAAAATATGCTTCTCTAAGTTTGCTTTGAATGAAAACAAGGAGGCACACTGTTTCAACTCCTCAGGAAGAGTGTTCCATGTATCCGGACCGTGATGTCTAATCGACTTTTGAGCAAGTAAAAGCTTTGGATTACTTAAATGAAAATCATGGGAACGACGGGTACGGTATGAGTGAATATGATCATTAGTTACTAGGGCATTATGGAAAAATGGTAATAAATTTCGAATGTGTTTATACATAAATATAGCAGTTAAGTATGAATGTATATCATGGGCCTTTAGAGTTTTTAGGCGATAAAATATGGGATCAGTGTGAGCCAAAAAATTTGAATGTGTGCATATACGAAGAGCCTTTTTCTGAAGAAGAAAAATTGTGTTCAATTTGGTTTTGCTACAGTTGCCCCATACAATATTACAGTACATTACATATGGTAGAAATAAGGTGTTGTATAACATCATTAAAGTTTGATCATTAATTAAGTATTTTATTCTCCTTAACACACCAGTTGCTTTAGATATTGCTGTTATAATATTCTGGACATGAGTATTCCAAGGTAGATTGTTATCTAGGGTCACTCCTAGGAACTTGGTTGAATGTTTCTCAGCAATGTTTATATCATCAATAGAAATACTTTGAGGAAGGGTGGGTTGGGATTGAAGCGTATGAAAATGTATAAAACATGTTTTATCAATATTAAATGAAAGCTTATTACTTCTAAACCATTTCGAAATATTACTTAATTCCATGTTAAATGTATCAACCAATGTTACAATATCCTTGTGGGAATAAAAAAACATTGCTGTCGTCTGCAAATAAAATGAAGTTTAAACGAGGGGAGGAATTAATGATATCATTAATATAAATCAAAAAAAGTAGGGACCCGAGGATAGATCCCTGAGGGACACCACATGACTGGATTTAAATGCAACATATTGTTTTCGATGACTTAGATAACTTCTAAACCATGACAAAGTAATCCCTCTCACGCCATAATTATGTAATTTTTCAAATAAAATGTCATGATCAATAGTGTCGAATGCTTTACTAAGATCCATAAAAACATCAATTATGTGCTCCTTTTTAATAAGCGCATCGATAGTATTATCAACAGATTTGATTATAGCATAATCGGTAGAAAATCCTTTCCTAAAACCAAACTGATTTACATTTAATATTTCATTTTCAATCATGAACGAGGAGAGACGCTTATAAACTAATTTTTCTGAAATTTTCGATATTGCAGGTAACAATGAGATGGGTCTATAATTTTTCACCAATAATGGATCTTCTCTTTTATAAATGGGGATAACTTTGGCGATTTTAAAAGAGTCCGGAAACTCACCGTTAAGTATTAAGGATAAATTAAATAAATGGGTGAGAGGGGCTGCTAAGGGGTAAATAATTTTTTTCAAAAAATTCACCCTTAAGTTGTCAGGCCCACAGGAATTACTACATTTCAGAGATCGAACAATATCAATAATTTTTGATTCATTTATTGGAGTAAAAAACAAAGAGTTTTGATTACCTTCAGGTAAGTTATCTTTATAATTTTTGATATCATTTATGGGAATAGATGCAGCTAAAGAAGGACCAACATTAACAAAAAAATTGTTGAAAATATTTGCAATTTGATCAGGATTAGTAATAACTTTATCATTATGGGTAATGCTATCAGGACATTCCGTAGGTTTCTTTTTGAGTATTTCATTAACAATCCGCCAAAGAGCATTTTTATCATCCTTATTAGATTTGAGTTTATTTGAAATATATGATTTACGTGAACCTCGAATCAAAGAAGTTAATCTATTTCTATATGTTAATAATATATCACATTCAATTCAAGAGAGAACTTTATTTGGCTTGCTATATCTACATATCCCCCTCCACTTTTTTCAGTAGGTCTAGATACTGTAGACATAAAGTGCCCAAATAACGACATTTTTCAGCTGCAGCCCAATGTCATTGAAATCTTACATTGTATACTAGGAAGAGTGTAGTATGACAAATAACTGATTACATAGTTTTTGCCTATCCTTGATAATTACCTGCAAATCAAATGAGATTCACAGAAAACGTTGGAGGAAGACCTAACAGTGAACTGTTTATCATTTTTATAAAAGAAAAAGTATGAAAAGTATAAGTTATGAAAGTGGGGATACCACGTTACCAATCCTTCCTAACCTGACCTTCTCATTCCCTTATTGAGGAATTTCGCAAGTATATCCGCAAATGATCACGAAATGGGCACTCATGTTTCAAATACTATGAATAACAAATCATTCAGATCCACATAGAATTCTACAATGTGATAATACATGTATTTGCAAACTCTTTTGTTTTCAGCGCTGTGCTTGAATAGCAAAAAATGGAACATTCATACAATCCAGACATCCTGCATTTCCCGTCATAAATACTTCTGTATGAAGTGCACATACAAGCACTTTCAAACACATATTTACGTATGTATTTAATGGGCAGTAATTGTCATTAAATTCCTTGTAATGATTGTCTATTCCTGCTCTATATTCATCTCACAATTTGCACACCAGTGTTATATGGATGGTGATCACAAAAGAAAAATGATTCCTTTCTTCCTCACTAATGACAGTATAATGCCTTCATCACAGAATTTATATTTGTTAAAAGTCAAAGGTAAACACATCTATTTTCCTGATCTTTGTTAAGGCGCATGGGAGCAGCATTGATATACGTAGATAAAGTCAGTTTTGGAAAAGTGCATGCAAGATTCTAGTTGTCGTTTTTAAGGAAGAAGAGAAAGAGAGAAAATTCTAGAACAAACCTCATTTTCAGCTTTTTCCTTGTTATTTCCAAGACGTGACATGGAAATCTGAAGTTCAAATTAAAGTAGCAAAATCATTGTTCTCACATTAACAGCAATCAAATTAAAATACCGTCAGCTAAAGAATATAAATGTTGATTTTATCACAACCAGACAATCAAAATATTATAAACAGTGTTGCAATACCTGATAGATTGAGCAACATCTTTGTTTAGGGAAAAAAGTGAATGGAGCAGGGAAAGGAAAAGACAAATAAGAGGAAAGAGAACGAGATATATGAACAGCTACCGAGTGGGGTGGAAGGTTGACGAACATCTCCTTACATTACCATTGTAGTAGCAAAAAAAAAAAAAGAAATGAGGAAAAATAACATAATCAGACAATAAGGAATAGCATTGGCACTTGAATCTCATTATCTGAACCAATCATTCATATATAATATAAACGTTAATTTAGACCCCCACTTTAATTCACGCACTTTTACAGAAAACAGCTAACCTTCAAGTAAACTGATGCTGAAATACCATACGCTGAAGTATTTAAGTAGTAAAGAATATTACATTATACAACAAAACACACATGAATATCACTGCTGTATCAAACTAGCTTGAGTGGCCTTCTTGGCGATGGCTAAGTATGAATATATTTCGCTATGTCCCTTCTTGGGAAAATCACAGAATCTAGCTTAGTAAACTACATTTGATAATACTCTCTTGCACCTATCAGTGTCAAAAGTGAAGTATGGTGGGCAGCAAATATGCTTGCATCTGTCAATAGTGCCAGGGTATTGTGTATAATTACTTGACAAGACTAGACGCGCGTCTTGGTACTGATTTAGTAGCATTCAATCCGCCTTTTAAATTGTGAACATCTTCACCCAGTAAACTATTGGTTCAAGCAAAATTCAAAAGAACATTATTTTAAGAGTGAGCAGGATAGTCATTTCCCTTCACAGTTGAAGTACAAGACAGTGAAGTAGAGGTGAAGTAAAAATGTAGCTGCACCTCCTTCGAAATCTTTAAGAAGAAGTTGCAGCTCATAAAGCTCCGATGAGTTGCTGTTTTGTTTTTAGCTGCACATACAAAATTGTAGAGGATTTTTAACTGCATACTGGGCAATCAGCACTTGACAAGCACAAGGTACGATAATACGCCAGCGGCGGACTGTACCAGACGGAAAGAAGAAGAAGAATAGAAGAAGAATTACTTAGAAAATGAATATTGTTCATAAAGCTATAATAATTATGTACATGTAAAAGAAACATTGCCAGTCCAGCTACAGTCACAAAAGGTCCGACGAATATCTCACTACAGATGGATCTCACGGCCTGAAGCAAACCCGATTTCCTTGTAAAATTTCTTCAAACTTACCTCGTTCCTAACATCTCCAACAATAAGGGAACTCAGACATGGTAGATGTAAAACGGAGTGAAGAATACTAGCCGACATGGAAGCTTCGAGCAGTTCCATTCGCTGGATCTAATTAAGGATCAAAATCGATGTAGTGCATCATGTAAGAAGTTACTGCCAGTAAAATCTCGATTACATAATAGGAAAGTAATTTGGCACTTTGTGGTGCTTGATAATTCCACAGATGATACCTTACATTTTACTCATATTCTGGCATTTTCCTTTGCACTAGAAAAAAAAAAAACCCAGTATAACTGAATCTTTTGATTCTGACAGAAATGCACATATTTGGTTAGAGATTGCAAGAGGAGGGTACGAACATTTCTAACACTTAATTCTGGGGGCAGTGGGCTTTTAAGGCAAAAAACAAAAACAAAAACAGCAAACAAACACACAATAATGACTTGCTATCTCATCCAATTACGTCATTGTCTATGATACAACTGTTTTGAAAACTAGAAAAAACGTTTGAAGGAAATGAGCCGAAGTAAATTAAAAAAAAAAAAATGAGACAACCCTACCTCTCATGCTGCTGCAGGACGAATGCAGAAAATTTCGTGAGAGTAGTGATAACAAACAATCATCTTTAGTGTCATTAGCTTCCCTTCATTACTGAGAGTTAAATACATTGCGTAGACTATGAGATGGGTGGTAGACTTTTGGCTGAGATGGGTCTAGAGGTTTCCAACGTTTTTTCGATGATTATTTTTTGAGATAATAAGAAACCTCCTATAAAATATGAAAGAGTATAATTCTGGCATGGTGCAGCTACTCTTGGCGTAAGACTCTGATGCAGCAGGGGAGAATGATGTCAGGTCCCTCCTGGTGTGTTATTGATTGAAGCTTTGCAGCAAAATAATATAAGGAATAAATTAATGATATTACCATTACAAAAAGATAATAACCACATTACTCTGACCAGTTCTCCTATTCCCTCACTGGCTCCCCAAACATAAACGTATCAGCTTTGCTCCTTATTGTTTACAAGATATCGTCGGTTGAGAATGATAAGGGCGTTAAGTTGTCACTAAACCCATAGTGTTCGAGACAACGCCCTTCTCATTCTCAACAGACGATATGTAATAATCTTGCCCATCTTTTCTTAAAGATTTGATTTCCATCTGCTCATCAACTTCAACTAGTTCTCTCCGTTCTTTCTCCATTCTCCAGTTATGACGTGGTCCCCGCACCTATACCCGCATCAGCTACGGCAATATGGCTTTTTTTTCCCGTTATTTCCCTACCTCTTTGCAATAAACTTCCTATCTATATTCGTAATGTAAGTGTTCACAAGTTCAAATCATTGTGGAAAACTTGTCTGTTACTTAATCCTTATTTTGTTGTTTTTGTTGCTGCTGATGTTATTTTCATTATGCACATAGTGCTGTACCTTACCCCATTTTGTTTCCGGATTAAAGCCCTTAGAAACATCAGTATTACGCATCATATAAGGAATCAACTTTAGTGTCATTAATAATGAATGCTTCATTCATAAAGTGCATCAAAAACAGGTACTTCTATGCGCTGTACAATTCAGATAAACAATCAATCTAATAGACACAATATTTACACAAAGGGGTTATGAATATTCATCTTAATGATGGAAGACGGAAAAAACGGGTTTTCTTTCCATCCCTTCATCATCTCATTCACTTTAAGTGATTGTGTCCCATATCAACTTGTCATAAATGTGGAAAGGTGAAAACTTTGAACATAAAATACTATGCTAAAACTATGCAACATGGAAAGAAACAAACTATTCTTTTTAGTCCACCAAGGCGAAAACATCGTTTAGTATCTCAATCATCTGTTTGTTTGTTTCTTTTTGTGTTGTTGTTTTTTTATTGCAAGAAGGTTTACCATCCATTGAAAACCAAAAGAAGCAAAGAAGATACATATACCTTCGATCCTGCTGCTGATGTACAGAGGGCAAGAAAGAAATCGTCTGCTATCTCGACATGGTCAAGCTGTAACCTCTGAAGGTTTGGCATGGTGCAGATACTCTTGGCGTAAGCCCCTGATGCAGCAGAGGAGATGTCACGTCCATGACCGTGTTCTATTGATTGAAGCTTTGCAGCAACATAATATAAGGAATACATTATTGATATGACCATTAAAATATATGTATATACTAATCTTGCTCATACTTTCTTAAAGATTGGATTTCCTTCTGCTCATCCACTTCAACCCGTTCTCTCCGTTCTTCCTTCACTCTCCAGTTATCACATGGCCCCCGCACCTATATACCCGCAGCGGCTACGGCGATATGTTTGATTTTTTTCCCCATCTCTTTGTAAGAAAAAACTCCCTATCCATATTCGTAATTAAAGTGCTGACCAAGTTCAAATCATCGTTGAAAACTTATCTGTTTATTCAATCCTAATTTTGTTGTTCTTGTGTTGCTATTGTTATATCGTATGCACATGATGCTGGTACTTTATACCTCATTTCTTTCGGGATTAAAGCCCTTAGAAACGTCAGCATTAGGAATCAACTTTAGTGTCATCAATAATAAATGCTACATTCGTAAAGCGCATCAAAAACACATGCTTCTTTAATTATGCGCGGTACAATTCATATATAAGGCACAAACAAACAAATGAATAACAAGTATAACAACCAATCTAATACATACAATGATTAACAAAAAGGGGTTATGAATATTCATCTTGATGATGGAAGACGGAAAAGCAGGTTTTCTTTCCATTCCTTTATCATTTCATTCGCATTACGTGATCGTGTCCCATGAACCTGTCATAAACGTATCAAGGTGACAACTATAAACATGAAATACTTTGCTAAGACTATGTAACATGGAAAGAAACAGACTATTCTTTTGAGTCCAACACGGCGAAAACATCGTCTAGTATCTCAATCATTTGTTTGTTTGTTTGTTTTTGTGTTGTTGTTTTTTTATTGCAAGAAGGTTTACCATCCATTGAAAACCAAAAGAAGCAAAGAAGATACATATACCTTCGATCCTGCTGCTGATGTACAGAGGGCAAGAAAGAAATCGTCTGCTATCTTGACATTAAAAAGCGTTAACCTCTGAAGGTTTGGCATGATGCAGATACTCTTGGCGTAAGCCTCTGATGCAGCAGGGGAGATGTCAGGTCCTCCATTGTGGTATATTGATTGAAGCTTTGCAGCAACATAATATAAGGAATACATTATTGATATGACCATTAAAATATATGTATATAATAATCTTGCTCATACTTTCTTAAAGATTTGATTTCCTTCTGCTCATCCACTTTAACCCGTTCTCTCCGTTCTTCCTTCACTCTCCAGTTATCACATGGCCCCCGCACCTATATACCCGCAGCGGCTACGGCGATATGTTTGATTTTTTCCCCATCTCTTTGTAAGAAAAAACTCCCTATCCATATTCGTAATTAAAGTGCTGACCAAGTTCAAATCATTGTTGAAAACTTATCTGTTTATTCAATCCTAATTTTGTTGTTCTTGTGTTGCTATTGTTATATCGTATGCACATGATGCTGGTACTTTATACCTCATTTCTTTCGGGATTAAAGCCCTTAGAAACGTCAGCATTAGGAATCAACTTTAGTGTCATCAATAATAAATGCTACATTCGTAAAGCGCATCAAAAACACATGCTTCTTTAATTATGCGCGGTACAATTCATATATAAGGCACAAACAAACAAATGAATAACAAGAATAACAACCAATCTAATACATACAATGATTAACAAAAAGGGGTTATGAATATTCATCTTGATGATGGAAGACGGAAAAGCAGGTTTTCTTTCCATTCCTTTATCATTTCATTCGCATTACGTGATCGTGTCCCATGAACCTGTCATAAACGTATCAAGGTGACAACTATAAACATGAAATACTTTGCTAAGACTATGTAACATGGAAAGAAACAGACTATTCTTTTGAGTCCAACACGGCGAAAACATCGTTTAGTATCTCAATCATCTGTTTGTTTGTTTCTTTTTGTGTTGTTTTTTTTTTTTAATTGCAAGAAGGTTTACCATGCATTGTAAACCAAATGAAGCAAAGAAGATACATATACCTTCGATCCTGCTGCTGATGTACAGAGGGCAAGAAAGAAATCGTCTGCTATCTTGACATTGACAAGCTCTAACGTCTGAAGGTTTGGCATGGTGCAGATACTCTTGGCGTAAGCCTCTGATGCGGCAGGTGAGATGTCATGTCCATGACAGTGTTGTATTAATTGAAGCTTTGTAGCAACATAATATAAGGAATACATTATTGATATGATCATTGAAAAATATATATATATATATAATAATCTCTTTGCAATAAACTCCCTATCTATATTCGTAATGTAAGTGTTCAGAAGTTCAAATTATTGTTGAAAACTTATCTGTTACTTAATCCTTATTTTGTTGATTTTGTTGCTGCTGATGTTATTTTCATTATGCACATAGTGCTGTACCTTACCCCATTTTGTTTCCGGATTAAAGCCCTTAGAAACATCAGTATTACGCATCATATAAGGAATCAACTTTAGTGTCATTAATAATGAATGCTTCATTCATAAAGTGCATCAAAAACAGGTACTTCTATGCGCTGTACAATTCAGATAAACAATCAATCTAACAGACACAATATTTACACAAAGGGGTTATGAATATTCATCTTAATGATGGAAGACGGACAAAACGGGTTTTCTTTCCATCCCTTCATCATCTCATTCACTTTAAGTGATTGTGTCCCATATCAACTTGTCATAAATGTGGAAAGGTGAAAACTTTGAACATAAAATACTATGCTAAAACTATGCAACATGGAAAGAAACAAACTATTCTTTTTAGTCCACCAAGGCGAAAACATCGTTTAGTATCTCAATCATCTGTTTGTTTGTTTCTTTTTGTGTTGTTTTTTTTTTGCAAGAAGGTTTACCATCCATTGAAAACCAAAAGAAGCAAAGAAGATACATATACCTTCGATCCTGCTGCTGATGTACAGAGGGCAAGAAAGAAATCGTCTGCTATCTCGACATGGTCAAGCTGTAACCTCTGAAGGTTTGGCATGGTGCAGATACTCTTGGCGTAAGCCCCTGATGCAGCAGAAGAGATGTCAGGTCCACGACTGTGTTCTATTGATTGAAGCTTTGCAGCAACATAATATAAGGAATACATTATTGATATGACCATTAAAATATATGTATATAATAATCTTGCTCATACTTTCTTAAAGATTTGATTTCCTTCTGCTCATCCACTTCAACCCGTTCTCTCCGTTCTTCCTCCAGACTCCAGTTATCACGTGGCCCCGCACCTATACCCTCAGCGGCTACGGCGATATGGATTTTTTTTCTTTTTATTTTCCCATCTCTTTGTAAGAAAAAACTTCCTATCCATATTCGTAATTAAAGTGTTGACCAAGTTCAAATCATTGTTGAAAACTTATCTGTTTATTCAATCCTAATTTTGTTGTTCTTGTTGTTGCTATTGTTATATCGTATGCATATAATTCTGGTTCTTTATACCTCATTTCTTTCGGGATTAAAGCCCTTATAGAAACGTCAGCATTACGCGCTATATAAGGAATCAACTTTAGTGTCATTAATAATAAATGCTACATTCATAAAGCGCATAAAAAAACACATGCTTCTTTAATTATGCGCTGTACAATTCAGATACAAGATACAAACAAACAAATGAATAAAAAGTATAACAATCAATCTAATACATACAATAATTAACAAAAAGGGGTTATGAATATTCATCTTAATGATGGAAGACGGAAAAACAGGTTTACTTTCCATCCTTCTATCATTTCATTCGCATTACGTGATCGCGTCCTATATCAACCTGTCATAAATGTAGAAAGGTGAAAACTACAAGTATAAACATAAAATACTACGCTAAAATTATGCAACATGGAAAGAAATAAACTATTCTTTTGAGTCCAACATGGCGAAAACATCGTTTAGTATCTCAATCATCTGTCTGTTTGTTTGTTTGTTTGTTTTTGTGTTGTTGTTTTTTTTTATTGCAGGAAGGTTTACCATGCATTGGAAACAAAATGAAGCAAAGAAGATACATATACCTTCGCTCCTGCTGCTGATGTACAGAGGGCAAGAAAGAAATCGTCTGCTATCTTGACATCGTAAAGCTCTAACGTCTGAAGGTTTGGCATGGTGCAGATACTCTTGGCGTAAGCCTCTGAAGCAGCAGGGGAGATGTCAGGTCCTTTCCTGTGTTCTATTGATTGAAGCTTTGCAGCAACATAATATAAGGAATACATTATTGATGTGACCATTAAGACATATATATATAATAATCTTGCTCATACTTTCTTAAAGATTTGATTTCCTTCTGCTCATCCACTTCAACCTGTTCTCTCCGTTCTTCCTTCACTCTCCAGTTATCACGTGATCCCCGCACCTATACCCGCAGCGGCTACATACGGTGATAGGGCTTTTTTTCGGTTACTACAGTATTTCCCCATCTCTTTGCAATAAACATCCTATCTATATATTCGTAATGGAAGTGTTGACCAAGTTCAAACCATTGTTGAAAACTTATCTGTTTACTCAATCCTAATTTTGTTATTGTTGTTGTTGTTGTTGTTATGCACATAATGCTGTATCCGTCCTCATTTTTTTCCCGGATTAATGCACTTAGAAACATCAGTATTACGCGCTAAGGAATCAACTTTAGTGTCATCAATAATAAATGCTACATTCATAAAGGTAACGCATGTTTTATGTGCGCTGTACAATGGAGATACAAAATATGAACAAACAAATGCATAACAAGTATAACAATCAATCTAATACATACAATGATTAACAAAACGGGTTATGAATATTTATCCTCATGATGGAAAACGGAAAAAAACGAGTTTTCTTTTCATCCCTTCATCATCTCATTTGCATTACGTGATCGTGTCCCATATCAACCTGTCAAAAATGTAGAAAGGTAAAAACTATAAACATAAAATACTATGCTAAAACTATGCAACATGGAAAGAAACAAACTATTCTTTTTAGTCCGACACGGTGAAAACATCGTTTAGTATCTCAATCATCTGTTTGTTTGTTTGTTTGTTTGTTTTTGTGTTGTTGTTTTTTTATTGCAGGAAGGTTACCATGTATTGGAAACAAAATGAAGCAAAGAAGAAAGATATACCTTCGATCCTGCTGCCGATGTACAGGTGGCAAGAAAGAAATCGTCTGCTATCTTGACATCGGAAAGCTTTAACCGACGCACAGTGGGCCAGAATGAGCTGAAAGTGCGCCAAAATTATATCTCATGGTTTCTTTTTACCCAAATTTGGTGTCTAGGGGTAATTTGGGGCGTAGAATTGATTGAACATAATTTCAAACTCATATGACGTCACTGTGATGCTGATTTTTCATTGGCTACCAAAAATCGGTCTGTAAATGACGAATAAAGCAGTGCAAATCTTAGGCTGTTTTATTTTCTTTAAAGGTTAATTTGAAAAGGGGTTGATTTATCTTTTCACATTCACTGACACTGCTTATCTACTACCATTGAATACAAGATGCTTACATAATTGGCCACAGAAAGTGTATAAACATTCTGCGATCGAATTCATGCTGCGCTGGAAGTTCCATATTATACACACGTACTGCAAAATAATACTGTTGTCCGTGTAAATTAGAATAAGTTTATGATGTACGCTGTACTTTTGGGTGAATTTCTTCACTCTATTCTAGCAGGACATAAATGTGTGATATCAAATCAATCCCTCTGCTTTATAACCTTAGGCCTATGCCATATCAATTTATACAAGCGCAACACTCGAAAAACCATTTTGTCTAATTTTACTGGAAAGATAACAAATTGTGAAGTCAGTAATCAGGAGAATGAAAGGTTATGACTTAACAACTAAGAATGAGTCTGCCGTGTATGAAGGTTTACTTGAAAAAGCTATAATAAAAGATTTTTTTTAATGAAAAATCTATCGGAATCACTATCATGTGAAATTATAAATTCATCCCCATTCCACAAGGATTTTTTTTTTTTCTCATCAGTCAGTCGTCGGAAGCACTTTTTTTTTTTTTTTTTTTTTTTGCTTCCGGCAACCCACCTATTCCAAGTATGTGGGATCACAGTCTGATGAATCCGACTTGTATTTGTCGCCTATCAGGTCAATGTCAGACAGGTCGGGCATGATCCCATGAGGCAAGATCGTCCGATGAGGATCACGCGAGCAATGTCTGACATTGACCTGATAGTCGACCGACACAGTCGGATTCATCAGACTGCGATCCGATACACTATGGTGAGCAGCCGGATAGCAACAGACTTTGCTTTCAAAGAGTAACCGATGAGAATAGAATATCTGTGTTTAGGTGTATAACGTTCTATCTGCATATGTCAAGAGTAGGATCGAAGTATTTAGGTGTCCATACAGTATGTATCGCAGAGGGAATAGCTTGTTTACAGCAGTGGCTATGACAATATGGACAATAATATGGCTATGACCTTGGTTATATGCAATTATGTAGGGCATACTCTTTTATCTTTGAAAGAAGGGTCTTTTAGGTGCCGGAACTAGCCCTATTCATATATTTATAACTCTGTTTACCTCTTATTCAGTGTTAATCATGTTTGCGGGCCTTTAACGTGCAAGAAAAAAAAAAGAATTAAAATATAATGCCGCCCTCATGCGGCGCCGTACACTGTATGATAACAGAATTCCTAAGTGGCTGCCAGGTCCAAAATATACGTAATGTGCCGCGGAAAATCGGCTCTAACACAAAAAGTGGCAAAAGGTGGCAGCCAAATCTGGTATCAGCTTAAAGCTGAGACATCAGGGAATGTTGTGGTAATAGAATTTAGTTGGAAATCCGTGGCAATCTAAACTTTTCATTTGGATATATAAAAAAAGACAAATAATTACCCTCTTTTCAAGGATATTTACCGGAAAATGTTCATGAAGATTAGGTTTCTTTGCATTTTTACGGCATTCATAACGTAAGATAAACTCTGAGAAATATGTTGGAGAAATTACAGGTTGATATCTCAAAAACTATATGTCGAAATTACGTATTCATTAAAGAGGTTACAATTTGCTTTGAAACTCTTAAAATGTTGTATTTTGCTACTTCAGGTAGGAAATATATCCCTTTAATGTACATATCTGATTTAAATATTTCACTGAAATATTCTTCAAAGTATTTCCTCTCAAGAGCGCATGTCAAAAATTAAAAAATCCCAAGTGCCCAAAATGACTTTTGGCGCACTTTGGTATCTCTCTGGCCCACTGTGCGACGGTTTGGCATGGCGCAGTGTGTTATTGATTGAAGCTTTGCAGCAAAATAATATAAGGAATAGATTAATGATAATATGACCATTACAAAATGACCATTGAAATATATATATATATAATAATCTTGCTCATATTTTCGTAAAGATTTGATTTCCTTCTCCTCATCCACTTCAACCCGTTCTCTCCGTTCTCCTTCACTCTCCAGTTATCACGTGATCCCCGCACCTATACCCCATCTCTTTTCAATAAACTCCCTATCTATATTCGTAATGGAAGTGTTGACCAAGTTCAAACCATTGTTGAAAACTTATCTGTTTACGCAATCCTATTTTTTTTATTGTTGTTGTTGTTGTTGTTGTTGTTGCTGTTATATCATATGCACATAATGCTGTATCTGTTCTCATTTTTTTTCCGGATTAATGCACTTAGAAACATCAGTATTACGTGCTAAAGAATCAACTTTAGTGTCATCAATAATAAATGCTACATTCATAAAGCTTATCATAACGTATGCTTTTATGTGCGCTGTACAATGGAGATACAAAATATAAACAAACAAATGAATAACAAGTATAACAATCAATCTAATACATACAATAATTAACAAAGAGGGTTATGAATATTTATCTTCATGATGGAAAACGGAAAAAACGGGTTTTCTTTCCATCCCTTCATCATCTTATTTGCATTACGTGATTGTGTCCTATAAACCTGTCATAAATGTAGAAAGGTGAAAACTATAAACATAAGATACTATGCTAAAACTATGTAACCTGGAAAGAAACAAACTATTCTTTTACATTACATTACATACATTTTTTCTTAAAGATTGATTTCTTTCTCCTCATCCACTTCAACCCGTTCTCTCCGTTCTTCCTCCAGTCTCCAGTTATCACGTGGCCCCCGCACTTATACCCTCAGCGGCTACGGCGATATGGATTTTTTTTTCTTTTTATTTCCCCAACTCTTTGCAAGAAAAAACTCCCTATTTATATTCGTAATTAAAGTGTTGACCAAGTTCAAATCATTGTTGAAAACTTATCTGTTTATTCAATCCTAATTTTGTTGTTCTTGTTGTTGCTATTGTTATATCGTATGCACATAATGCTGGTTCTTTATACCTCATTTCTTTCGGGATTAAAGCCCTTATAGAAACGTCAGTATTACGCGCTATATAAGGAATCAACTTTAGTGTCACCAATAATAAATGCTACATTCATAAGCGCATCAAAAACACATGCTTCTTTAATTATGCGCTGTACAATTCAGATACAAGATACAAACAAACAAATGAATAAAAAGTATAACAATCAATCTAATACATACAATAATTAACAAAAAGGGGTTATGAATATTCATCTTAATGATGGAAGACGGAAAAACAGGTTTACTTTCCATCCTTCTATCATTTCATTCGCATTACGTGATCGCGTCCTATATCAACCTGTCATAAATGTAGAAAGGTGAAAACTACAAGTATAAACATAAAATACTACGCTAAAATTATGCAACATGGAAAGAAATAAACTATTCTTTTGAGTCCAACATGGCGAAAACATCGTTTAGTATCTCAATCATCTGTCTGTTTGTTTGTTTGTTTGTTTTTGTGTTGTTGTTTTTTTTATTGCAGGAAGGTTTACCATGCATGGGAAACAAAATGAAGCAAAGAAGATACATATACCTTCGCTCCTGCTGCTGATGTACAGAGGGCAAGAAAGAAATCGTCTGCTATCTTGACATCGTAAAGCTCTAACGTCTGAAGGTTTGGCATGGTGCAGATACTCTTGGCGTAAGCCTCTGAAGCAGCAGGGGAGATGTCAGGTCCTTTCCTGTGTTCTATTGATTGAAGCTTTGCAGCAACATAATATAAGGAATACATTATCGATGTGACCATTAAGACATATATATATAATAATCTTGCTCATACTTTCTTAAAGATTTGATTTCCTTCTGCTCATCCACTTCAACCTGTTCTCTCCGTTCTTCCTTCACTCTCCAGTTATCACGTGATCCCCGCACCTATACCCGCAGCGGCTACATACGGTGATAGGGCTTTTTTTCGGTTACTACAGTATTTCCCCATCTCTTTGCAATAAACATCCTATCTATATATTCGTAATGGAAGTGTTGACCAAGTTCAAACCATTGTTGAAAACTTATCTGTTTACTCAATCCTAATTTTGTTATTGTTGTTGTTGTTGTTGTTATGCACATAATGCTGTATCCGTCCTCATTTTTTTCCCGGATTAATGCACTTAGAAACATCAGTATTACGCGCTAAGGAATCAACTTTAGTGTCATCAATAATAAATGCTACATTCATAAAGGTAACGCATGTTTTATGTGCGCTGTACAATGGAGATACAAAATATGAACAAACAAATGCATAACAAGTATAACAATCAATCTAATACATACAATGATTAACAAAACGGGTTATGAATATTTATCCTCATGATGGAAAACGGAAAAAAACGAGTTTTCTTTTCATCCCTTCATCATCATCTCATTTGCATTACGTGATCGTGTCCCATATCAACCTGTCAAAAATGTAGAAAGGTAAAAACTATAAACATAAAATACTATGCTAAAACTATGCAACATGGAAAGAAACAAACTATTCTTTTTAGTCCGACACGGTGAAAACATCGTTTAGTATCTCAATCATCTGTTTGTTTGTTTGTTTGTTTGTTTTTGTGTTGTTGTTTTTTTATTGCAGGAAGGTTACCATGTATTGGAAACAAAATGAAGCAAAGAAGAAAGATATACCTTCGATCCTGCTGCCGATGTACAGGTGGCAAGAAAGAAATCGTCTGCTATCTTGACATCGGAAAGCTTTAACCGACGCACAGTGGGCCAGAATGAGCTGAAAGTGCGCCAAAATTATATCCCATGGTTTCTTTTTACCCAAATTTGGTGTCTAGGGGTAATTTGGGGCGTAGAATTGATTGAACATAATTTCAAACTCATATGACGTCACTGTGATGCTGATTTTTCATTGGCTACCAAAAATCGGTCTGTAAATGACGAATAAAGCAGTGCAAATCTTAGGCTGTTTTATTTTCTTTAAAGGTTAATTTGAAAAGGGGTTGATTTATCTTTTCACATTCACTGACACTGCTTATCTACTACCATTGAATACAAGATGCTTACATAATTGGCCACAGAAAGTGTATAAACATTCTGCGATCGAATTCATGCTGCGCTGGAAGTTCCATATTATACACACGTACTGCAAAATAATACTGTTGTCCGTGTAAATTAGAATAAGTTTATGATGTACGCTGTACTTTTGGGTGAATTTCTTCACTCTATTCTAGCAGGACATAAATGTGTGATATCAAATCAATCCCTCTGCTTTATAACCTTAGGCCTATGCCATATCAATTTATACAAGCGCAACACTCGAAAAACCATTTTGTCTAATTTTACTGGAAAGATAACAAATTGTGAAGTCAGTAATCAGGAGAATGAAAGGTTATGACTTAACAACTAAGAATGAGTCTGCCGTGTATGAAGGTTTACTTGAAAAAGCTATAATAAAAGATTTTTTTTTAATGAAAAATCTATCGGAATCACTATCATGTGAAATTATAAATTCATCCCCATTCCACAAGGATTTTTTTTTTCTCATCAGTCAGTCGTCGGAAGCACTTTTTTTTTTTTTTTTTTTTGCTTCCGGCAACCCACCTATTCCAAGTATGTGGGATCACAGTCTGATGAATCCGACTTGTATTTGTCGCCTATCAGGTCAATGTCAGACAGGTCGGGCATGATCCCATGAGGCAAGATCGTCCGATGAGGATCACGCGAGCAATGTCTGACATTGACCTGATAGTCGATCGACACAGTCGGATTCATCAGACTGCGATCCGATACACTATGGTGAGCAGCCGGATAGCAACAGACTTTGCTTTCAAAGAGTAACCGATGAGAATAGAATATCTGTGTTTAGGTGTATAACGTTCTATCTGCATATGTCAAGAGTAGGATCGAAGTATTTAGGTGTCCATACAGTATGTATCGCAGAGGGAATAGCTTGTTTACAGCAGTGGCTATGACAATATGGACAATAATATGGCTATGACCTTGGTTATATGCAATTATGTAGGGCATACTCTTTTATCTTTGAAAGAAGGGTCTTTTAGGTGCCGGAACTAGCCCTATTCATATATTTATAACTCTGTTTACCTCTTATTCAGTGTTAATCATGTTTGCGGGCCTTTAACGTGCAAGAAAAAAAAAAGAATTAAAATATAATGCCGCCCTCATGCGGCGCCGTACACTGTATGATAACAGAATTCCTAAGTGGCTGCCAGGTCCAAAATATACGTAATGTGCCGCGGAAAATCGGCTCTAACACAAAAAGTGGCAAAAGGTGGCAGCCAAATCTGGTATCAGCTTAAAGCTGAGACATCAGGGAATGTTGTGGTAATAGAATTTAGTTGGAAATCCGTGGCAATCTAAACTTTTCATTTGGATATATAAAAAAAGACAAATAATTACCCTCTTTTCAAGGATATTTACCGGAAAATGTTCATGAAGATTAGGTTTCTTTGCATTTTTACGGCATTCATAACGTAAGATAAACTCTGAGAAATATGTTGGAGAAATTACAGGTTGATATCTCAAAAACTATATGTCGAAATTACGTATTCATTAAAGAGGTTACAATTTGCTTTGAAACTCTTAAAATGTTGTATTTTGCTACTTCAGGTAGGAAATATATCCCTTTAATGTACATATCTGATTTAAATATTTCACTGAAATATTCTTCAAAGTATTTCCTCTCAAGAGCGCATGTCAAAAATTAAAAAATCCCAAGTGCCCAAAATGACTTTTGGCGCACTTTGGTATCTCTCTGGCCCACTGTGCGACGGTTTGGCATGGCGCAGTGTGTTATTGATTGAAGCTTTGCAGCAAAATAATATAAGGAATAGATTAATGATAATATGACCATTACAAAATGACCATTGAAATATATATATATATATATAATAATCTTGCTCATATTTTCGTAAAGATTTGATTTCCTTCTCCTCATCCACTTCAACCCGTTCTCTCCGTTCTCCTTCACTCTCCAGTTATCACGTGATCCCCGCACCTATACCCCATCTCTTTTCAATAAACTCCCTATCTATATTCGTAATGGAAGTGTTGACCAAGTTCAAACCATTGTTGAAAACTTATCTGTTTACGCAATCCTATTTTTTTTATTGTTGTTGTTGTTGTTGTTGTTGTTGCTGTTATATCATATGCACATAATGCTGTATCTGTTCTCATTTTTTTCCGGATTAATGCACTTAGAAACATCAGTATTACGTGCTAAAGAATCAACTTTAGTGTCATCAATAATAAATGCTACATTCATAAAGCTTATCATAACGTATGCTTTTATGTGCGCTGTACAATGGAGATACAAAATATAAACAAACAAATGAATAACAAGTATAACAATCAATCTAATACATACAATAATTAACAAAGAGGGTTATGAATATTTATCTTCATGATGGAAAACGGAAAAAACGGGTTTTCTTTCCATCCCTTCATCATCTTATTTGCATTACGTGATTGTGTCCTATAAACCTGTCATAAATGTAGAAAGGTGAAAACTATAAACATAAGATACTATGCTAAAACTATGTAACATGGAAAGAAACAAACTATTCTTTTACATTACATTACATACATTTTTTCTTAAAGATTGATTTCTTTCTCCTCATCCACTTCAACCCGTTCTCTCCGTTCTTCCTCCAGTCTCCAGTTATCACGTGGCCCCCGCACTTATACCCTCAGCGGCTACGGCGATATGGATTTTTTTTTTCTTTTTATTTCCCCAACTCTTTGCAAGAAAAAACTCCCTATTTATATTCGTAATTAAAGTGTTGACCAAGTTCAAATCATTGTTGAAAACTTATCTGTTTATTCAATCCTAATTTTGTTGTTCTTGTTGTTGCTATTGTTATATCGTATGCACATAATGCTGGTTCTTTATACCTCATTTCTTTCGGGATTAAAGCCCTTATAGAAACGTCAGTATTACGCGCTATATAAGGAATCAACTTTAGTGTCACCAATAATAAATGCTACATTCATAAGCGCATCAAAAACACATGCTTCTTTAATTATGCGCTGTACAATTCAGATACAAGATACAAACAAACAAATGAATAAAAAGTATAACAATCAATCTAATACATACACTGTTAGAAAAAAATCAACAAGGTTGTTTAAAATTTTAAACAACCACAAGTTAACCGGTGAATCGCTCAACTGTTGTTTAAAAATTAAACAACACGTAGTTGTTTAAACTTTTAACCCTTTGTTGTTTAAAAATTCTAAACAACTGTTGTTTAAAAGAAATTTAAACAACTGGGTTGTTTAAAAAAGTTGTTTAAAAATTTAAACAACTGTTGTTTAAAAGTCATTTTAAACAACTGGGTTGTTTAAAAAAAGTTGTTTAAAAGTCTAAACAACTGTTGTTTAAATGTAATTTTATACAACTGAGTTGTTTAAAAAAAGTTGTTTAAAACTCTAAACAACTGTTGTTTAAAAGTCATTTTATACAACCGGGTTGTTTAAAAGTAATTTTATACAACTGGGTTGTTTAAAGCAAATATTAAATATTCATGTTTAGAATTTAAACAGTTCTTAATCCCATATTACTGTACAACTCACTTGTATATAAGCACCATAACACAAATGTTTATTTTTTTGGCCAATTATATATTTCAGCACATTTTCACTGTCTATATCACTGACAGCGTATCATTAGAAAACCTTCAATCGGTCAATCTGTCCATCGATGTGCAAACTTATTACAAATAACAAATTGAGCCAATAAAGAATTGTCTCATCTATTTTCAGAATATATACAGGGTAACAATTCTTCTTATACAGTTAACCTTTGATAAGTCGAAGTTCTCGAGAACCGAGAAAAATGTGTAGACTCGCGCGGATTTAGTAAAAATATGCAGTTTGACTGCAGAGGAAAAATCACGAGCTTTTGTTATGCTTGAGTTAAGTGATTTCCCAGCTGAATTGACCTCGACTCATCTAAAGCTTAGTGTATTGTCAAATGTACATTTTGATTCCACTTACAAACAAATGGGGCGCTTAACGCCGTAAAAATCACATTTCACAATATTTCAACTAAACTGCAATGGCAAATTGAATTTGAAACATGCAATAATTAAAGAATTAATTATTATGCATAACATGGATGTGTTCAGCTTGAGATTATCTATACCTGTGCTACATTGAATATTTTGTTGCTTCATTTCTCATATTGTGTGGGTGCATGGGGACCATCAGTTGCCCTCAGATGGGTCCAAAAGGGCAAACTGAATGGACAGTACACAGAGAATGTACAACTAATTTTTCAGAATGCTTTTACAGTCCAATGCACACCTTACAGACACGTTATCCAGTTTTATAGTGATCATACCCTGACAAGACAAGATAAATCTTGAATGAGTCTTATTTCCTGGAATAATTATCTGATTTTCTTAGAACCACTGACTTTGTTCTTGAAGTGTTTGTCACTATTACATGCGCTTGGAAATCTCATAAGCGAAGCATAAGGGAATGGCCCTCTAAGGATTTGCTTTTTTGTCCCAATACTGTACTTTGTTGCCCCACTAAGAAAATATTACTGAAGGTATTGCACTACATAGCTTCTCTATTAACTAGATCATTTTTAACAATGTTCAATTTGATGTAACAACATTTTGAATCATTTCAGTTGCAATGCTTTTGGGGAACATCTGTAATAGTAAGTCAGGGGTTATTAGATTATATTTCCTTGACAGTACAATGATGACTGTAAATATACTGCAGATGGAGAAACCATTCACATTAAGAAATAAGTTTTATCTCTTGTGAAATTTCTACTCCATACCTATATTCAGCATATCTGAACAGACCAAATAACATATACAGTACATTGTAATTACATGTACACTGTATAATGAAACTTACTCCTGTTTACTGGTGTAATTTGAGAAGTCATACCTGCTACCAACACATACAGGTTTTTTTTTTCGTAACTGGGATGTGCCAAGTACAGCACATCTGTCCAGCAAAGATCATCTCTGTCACTCCTGTGATAGAGATGGCAGTAATGAAGATTACTCTATATACACGTACAATGAAATAAATTCATAATGGAAATATACATTCTACGAAACAGTTCACCTTGAATTTTAGGAAGGCCACATTCAGTACAGAGTGTCACCTCCATTATGCTCAACAGATATGAGGTTTTAATTTCACAATTGCTATATTTCTGAAAATTGACTGTCATGCTTCAGTATAAACCTGTGAAGATCTTGCCCAATATTTCATTAAGTCACTACTATGCAAAATACCCTTTTTAATTCATTTCTAGCCCACCTTTATCACAAGTTTTCAAGGGCCAACATTACCCACTACTAGAACAATCTCTTCATGACCTTTGATCTTTCCATGTGACATGTATCCATTACTTATTGAGTTATAAACAAATAAAACATAGATACCAAACCTTTGCTTTGACGAATGACCTAAAAGTCGACTTTGTCAATTAAACTTCTGATGACCATGAAAATCTCATTCTACGCATCTAATCTTCCTGATTTGAAGAGTTCAGGTATGTCCTGATCTCTTTCACAGAATTGGACGTCACTTTACCAGGCATTTTGTACACAACTGTCTCCAAGAACTGCCAGGCAGCAAAACATTGAGCCTGGTACTCTACATCTAGGACATAATGCACTTTGAATGCACAGTCCACAGCCTTTGTCAAAGTTGGAAACAAGAATCCCTGTCTCTCTACAATAGGGAGTTTTCGCAAGCACAATGCGGGCGGGAGTTAAGCATGTCGTGTGCGAAATTTGCTTCTGCACATGATCAAATCCGAGGAACGTCCCGTCCGGGGGAAAACGAGTACGGTACTTGGCCAAAATAGCGTTCGGTCCCGATGCTGGGCAGGAGTGAGCCAGCCAGTCAGTCAACCAATCAGCGATCTTGTCCCCACGCCTCCGTCCTGTACAGGAAAGCGAAACTGCATAGATATGGGGACGGGAGTCAGAGTACGGGGACTGTCACAAGTGATCGCTTCCTCGTATTCTCGGTCTTTGTGTAGCAAAAACTTCCTAATGACAAAGGTTTGCAGTGGCTTCTTCCAGGACCCTCCCATCAGCAAGATGAAGGGCTGTGGTCTCTGCTTCCTGTCAATTTGTCCAATGTAGAAAGCCAGGTCTGTGCCCTCCTGTAAAATGAAATAGAAGTGGTAAAGAAACATGCATATACATCTCGATAAAATCTTGAAATAATCTACGCAGAAGTGTTGGGTTGAGGCATTGGTATAATGAAGTCCATCAGAACAGATATATTTCCCACACCTCTCCAATGTTCAAGGTAGAGTTCATGATAAAGTGCCTGGCCAAATTCTGCAACATTTCATTTGCAAACATACACCCTAAATTGGGTATTTTATGTAGTATATAACATCCATGTATTACATTTTCTATTCTTGCAAGGGCTAACCATGACCTGGCTGAACGAATTTTCCACTGTGTGGCCTATGGGAACTTCTGAAAGGCAATTAATTTTATTGCTGGCAAGCCCAGGCAAAAAGCATTATCAAACAAAAACTACTTCTGAATTGCATTTCATTATTTTGGGTAAGTTACTCTTTCCAATACTAGTAGTATAAAAATTTTGTCCACTTACATTGTAGGAACATTAAGGAGTATGCGAGGTCTTTTTTCTTTTTGGTATGGGGGGGGGGGGGGGGGAGAGACCCTGTATCACATTGGATGTATATGAGTGGTATGTGATATATTTCCAGCATCTTGCTGAATATAATGATACCATAGGTCAAGTGCAATATTTATTGATGAATGGAATATTCCTTATTGCCGACATTTGGGATCAATTTTGCATTTCATGCGAATTTTTTTCTCCCCTTTTTATCAAAATGAAAAGGACATATTGATATTGGACAAGTGTGTGATTGAGCAGTTAGGCACAAAATAAAGTAAATATGTATGTTGACTATGTAATATAAGATTTTTTTTCATTAAAAAAAATTATTGTGATTCACAGCATACATTAGCAACATAGTAAATTTGCATAAATATGTAGAATCCATGGACTAAACTAACAAATGAAACAGCATAAACTGGGAATTTCTGTAACTATGGACCACAGCTTGATGATTTTTATATTTTGTATTGCAATGCCAAAGTCCATCTCATTATTTTAATAAGAGGGCAACACATCACTTGTTTTAGAAGATTTGCCTCCGAACAGTTAGGTACTTACAGGTTGAAAGTCGTAGAATAACTCCAACGACTCCTGAAAGGAGCACTTGCCCCACACCCTCGCAGTCCAGCCTCGGCAAACTAGCGGCAGCATGCTGAATGCAAGCGTCTCTTTTTCCTCTGTGGAGCAAAATGTATGACACAGGGAGAGTATTTTGAATGATAAGTACAAATATACCCTTTAAAAATATTAACACAATCAAGGCTGATAAAGAGAAATGCTGACAAGTATCACCTCATATTAAGATGCTAGCTTATGTACTTATATTGTACTTGATTGCAACCAGGATTACTAACTGTGGGGGGGGGGGGCTGCTTTAAAGTTGTTTGGAGTTTATTGTAGAAAATACTACACATTTTGAATGAGGGACTGATTCTGGCAACGGCATTTACTACCAAGACGGGCAAGTAATTGTGGATGAGTAGAGCCAAACTTGTAAGGCCAGGCATTAGAATTATAATGCTGTAATAATCATCATGCTATTCTACAAAGCAGCAATCAGAGTTACCATGAACTTGGATGAAAGAAAGTTGAATGGTATTGACAGCCAGTGCCTTAATAAGAATAATCTTGCACTACTGTTAAGTGCTTAACAAAGACTATTGCAATATGAATGACATTTGGGCTTTTGCAGGAGGTTCATGTCATATTCTGGCATTGCATAAAGCAAGATCAGTTAATATGCATATCTTAATTAGATTAGCAAGAGCAAGGGATGTTCAAGGTCCAGTGATTTTTATTCCAAGTAGTAGGAAAAAGAATGCAAAAACTTTAATAGTTCATAAAAGACTTCTCTGTTAATGTTATCCTATAATGACAAAAGCTTGATTATTATGTGAGTTGATCAGGCAGTGGAGAAGAAAAGGGGAATGGTAGATGAAGGAGGCAAGGACAAACCGTCCAGAAGTTTCAGTGTACATGAACAGTGTGGCCGTGGGGTGCTACAATGTGAGAGAGGGGCAGGAGACAGCCTCTCCCAAATAATTGTCCAAGTTGTAGTTACAGTCATTAAAGCTGCACTACCGCATGTGATACAAGGAGCGAAAGAAGCTTGTATGAGCACAGTTAAAGATGTTCTGAATCCACATGTCATCTCTTGAGGATTCAGTTCCAGCAGGACGAGGTCCAACATGAGCTAAGGAGGGACAATCTCTGCCTGACTGGCCTGCCAGAGGGGGCTGAGGAGACAGAGGAAGAGCTTACTGAGGGCGAGTCAAATGTTGCCAAGGAAGTTAGCTTAGACATTTGGAAAGAGGACATCTCATCTTCATGATATTGTCATCATCTTGGGGAAAAGGCAAGAAGGAAAGAGCAGGCAGATCAAAGTCCACTTTATTGCAAACAAAAGGAACAAACTGTATTCTGGGCATTCTAGTCTGAAAGGAAAAGAGAACGTGAAAAATGTGTACATCAATGAAGATCTAAAGGCATGCAATGTGTCACTCGATCAGTGCATGATAAATGCCAAGGAAGCTCATGATGTCGAATCGGCAACAAAACCAAATACGGGAACATGACATGCAAGTTGAATGATGGACAAAGCAGAGTCATCAAGAGCCCGGATGATGTCTTTGATATTGGCTTTGAAATTACAGATCCACTTCAGTTTTTGCAAGTTTTTGCGAAAGTCTTAGAAATTCATTAACAAGCATTGAATGAATTTCTCAGTCTAACAATTTTTTTTTTTTTTTGTAGTCATGTACATACTGTAAGTATTTTGTTAATGTTGTTAATAAATTCACCTCAACTCAAATGCAAAAAAAAAGGAAAGGGTGGTACTGGGGCTGTAGATTAGAATCTCTACACAGAGCAATACTATTTAAAATGTACCTTGGGAAAGGCCATCGGTGTCACCCGTGTGACGAATAAGCAGCGTTTGCTACGATGGACATCTTGATTCCCTATACTAGAGTACTCTGTCAGCATACATGGCCATGCTGCAAACATCCTGTCTTCAGCCATGATCTCCTGGCTGAAGTCTTGCTTGATCTGTACAAATTAGGGAACAATATTGCATTTGTAATCATATATTAATTAAGGGTGGCCCAGAAAGAATGCTATAAACCAAATGGAAAAAAATATAATACTCAAGTTAATAACAAAAACATAAATGATGGAGTGAATCATGAATGATCATTAGCTTCTGCAAAAATGTTCATTCTATAAACATTTTTCTCACAAGTTTGTGTGAATTTGCACAATGTGCTTCGTTTGGCATGGAAATCTTGACAGACTGAGGAGGAAGCTCCTAATCTTTGCACAGAAACTTATTTGAAAGTGACAAAAGTGCCAAAAATTGGTTCCAAACCACCTACCTACACGAAACAAATAGAACTCTACTAAGGTGGTATATTATTACTACAGGCATTAAGTTAACGTGTGGTGCATAGACCATATCGTGCGTTAAAAACACCACAATCTGTTTTCTGTCTTTATCTTCATTTTCTATAGGGGTTCTAGGCCTTTTTTTCTACTAAAAGCTTACGTAGACCTTAATTCATCGAGCATCATTGATGGCAAAGATGCTCAGTAAAGAATGAATTGCTCCAGCAAAAGTAGCACTTTAGTATTGGATTTTAGGGGGTTCGTTATGTTTACAGTAGATTTTGGTTGTACGGTTGGACCTACTACTCATCGACCGCCTAATGTTTATTTGCTTGATAAGAATATTTAACACTAAAATTCATGAAAAAAAACTTGACCTACGTGATTGAGAAAATCCAGAGCTAGGCTATCAAATGCCTTTGTTCCCCTTTTCGATTCGAAGTTTCAGTACAAAAATATCGCCGTCGAACTTGCGTGGCCTCGTTTCAGCTCCCCGCGTTGACGCTCCTTATTGAGATCGACCGCTGTTTTTGCATTGACAATGCACACAAACCGAGTTGTATTGAACACCGTGTTGTACGAAGCTTTTTAGAAACTTCCATAGACATTAATACATTACGATTCGGTGAAAATATTCATTCGAAATTTTGTCCTTGATTAAAACCATTAACTTTGTTAATAAACGGTGAATTTTCGCGTTTTCTCACACCATCCTCATCAACAGTCAAAGCCAATCCATTTTTATGTGCTTTGCTGGCAGTGAAGTGCGTACTATTAAGCGTTCAGTGCGCCAATTAATACACGGTCGGTTTATTTTACAAGAGGGTGGTCGATGTAGTAGGGCTATCATACAGCCGACCATAAGTTCTAAATTATGAGGTAGGATTCATAGGAAATGATCGAGACAGGTCATTGTGTAATTGAACTTAGTTAGCACTAGCAGTCTAAAATACAGGCCCTAGCCCTTGACTAGGCCCTAGCATTGCCTAGCTATAGGCCCTAACCATCACGTTAGACCCTATGCCTAACTAACTTGTTAGTTGTGTTAGATTTCTACATCATCGAACTCGGACACTGCGCCTATATAATTGTGCATGATGTGATACGGTACCTGTTACAACTTAGAATAGGGTCTACTGTACAACGAATAGGCTACTGTGTGTCAACAATGGGAATATTCCGTACGCTGATTTAGATGATTAATTAGTTTTTGTAAAATAAATTCGTATCTTATGTGAAGTTTTGAAAATGTATGTAAGGATTGAATTATGCAAGTGTTTATACAAGCACGAGTTGGTTGAAAAACATAATGTACGTACCGGTACAGACGACCTAACTTAACGTTAACATTAACAGTTTGTAAGATCTAAACGTTACATGCATGAAGGCGAGGCGTAGCGCAGCCCGGCCAATCTAAGAACCGGTAACCCAAAGCGTGAGCCGTGACTAGTTTCAATTCATACATCATGCAAATTACAGATGGGCATGAAGCGATGTAACTATCGGTTAAATAAATACATGTAAATACCTTGGAATGACTGGCAAAGTTCTTCTATAGCTAGACCCCATTTGCTGAGAATGTTCGTGACTCCATATAGCTGCATTGCAGTCATCGTCACCGCCGTCCATCATGATGACTAGCCGCGCTACACTATACTGAGCTGTATAGCCATACGTACATACATATACGCGTGTGATGTACGTGTGTGTGTGAGGCGCGGTGGCCGCGGCGCCCGGCGCCGGCGGCGATCGATTGCGACGAACATGCAGGCCCGCTGATTGGTTCATGACTATCACATGACTTTTGCCCATCAATTTCTAAACAACGATGTTTAATTGTTTGGACAATCATTCCGAATTGTTTTTAAACAACCGCTGTTTAAGGCAATCAAGCTCCAATTTTCTATATTTAAACAACATTGTTTAGAATTTTAAACAACAATATTTTAAACAACGAAATTTTACACAGCGTTCTAACAGTGTACAATAATTAACAAAAAGGGGTTATGAATATTCATCTTAATGATGGAAGACGGAAAAACAGGTTTACTTTCCATCCTTCTATCATTTCATTCGCATTACGTGATCGCGTCCTATATCAACCTGTCATAAATGTAGAAAGGTGAAAACTACAAGTATAAACATAAAATACTACGCTAAAATTATGCAACATGGAAAGAAATAAACTATTCTTTTTAGTCCAACATGGCGAAAACATCGTTTAGTATCTCAATCATCTGTCTGTTTGTTTGTTTGTTTGTTTTTGTGTTGTTGTTTTTTTTATTGCAGGAAGGTTTACCATGCATGGGAAACAAAATGAAGCAAAGAAGATACATATACCTTCGCTCCTGCTGCTGATGTACAGAGGGCAAGAAAGAAATCGTCTGCTATCTTGACATCGTAAAGCTCTAACGTCTGAAGGTTTGGCATGGTGCAGATACTCTTGGCGTAAGCCTCTGAAGCAGCAGGGGAGATGTCAGGTCCTTTCCTGTGTTCTATTGATTGAAGCTTTGCAGCAACATAATATAAGGAATACATTATTGATATGACCATTCATAAATATATATATAATAATCTTGCTCATATTTTCTTAAAGATTTGATTTCCTTCTGCTCATCCACTTCAACCCGTTCTCTCCGTTCTTCCTTCACTCTCCATTTATCATGTGATCCCCGCACCTATACCCGCAGCGGCTACATGTACGGTGATAGGGCTTTTTCGGTTACTACAGTATTTTCCCGTGCGTAATACTGACGTTTATAAGCGCATTAATCCGGGGAAAAAATGAGGTAAGAAACAGCATCATGTGCATATGATATAACAATAGCAACAACAAAAACAACAAAATTAGGATTGAGAGTAAACAGATAAGTTTTCAACAGTGATTTGAACTTGTCAATACTTTAATTACGAATATAGATAGGGAGGTTTTCTTTTTTGGCAGAGAGATGGGGAAATTACCGATATAAGGAATACACTAATGATATGACTCTTCCAAAAATACATTATATGACCTCATAAATCCACTTCTCCAATTCCCTCACTAACTAAGTGTGTTCTATTGATTGGAGCTTTTGCATCAATATATACATTAATGATATGACCAAGGAATACAATAATGATATGACCATTACAACCACCGTAATCGCCCTAACTATGCGATCTGCCAAGTTATATGAAAACGGTATAAGTATAAAGATTCATGCGCAGTTTTGATGCACATTGATTTAACTTAATAAACCATCGATACGTCATAATACCGTTGAAATAAATGATTCGTAAATTTCCCGGCAAAGTTTCTACATTTCCCGTCAAAACTCAATGTTTTTACAATTTCCGTCGATGCCATTTCCAAAATTTGTACATTTCCCGGGGAGGCGTTAGTTCATTTCCCTCCCGTTGTACAAATCTTCGTGTTTGTATTATACAAGGCTCCCCATGAATGAGGGCTACACACTTCATGGCAGAGGTATGAAAAAAAAAAGATCATTTTGTATCTCATTTTCATTATTCAGTTGTCACTGATACCACCGTTGTGAAAACATTAAAAACTACCATTTTATATTTTTGCAGATTTTTTGCAACATTTTCATCCTTTACTTTTACACACTGCCTCGTCCTCTTTTGTTGTTGTTGTTGTTGTTTTTTGGCAGTTAGCATTGACATGCGTTGGACATTTCCTTCAATAAAAATGAGCTCAAGTAAAAAGAAAAAAAAATCGGCAAAAAAAATAAGGCGTAGGGAGAAGAATAAATAAATGTATTGTTTTTATCCGAAAAGAACATTCTCAGATAACTGAATTGAAGATATGGCAAAGACCTGTACACTTTTAGTGCTTTTTTTCTCTCCGGGGTTGGTATGATCTGTATATTGTGCTACAATTGAACTTTAACCTGTCTACTTAGGTTTTTCTGCTGAAAAAGATGGATAGCCGACGATTACAGACCGGATATATCACGAATAGATTCATAGACAGTCAAATTCAATACCGCGTTTATGCCCTCTAAATTCAGCAACATTTTTTTTCTGTTCAAACGGATTAGATAGCATTATTTCACAACGTTCATGGGGCTCACAAGATAATAGGGTTACACATGCCCAAATCATCTGGTTTTACGGTTTTGTGATATAATAACATAGAATATTCTGTAACTTTTCTTTTCCTATCTCTCTCAACATAGGCCTAATATTTTCTATGATTATGCAGAACACCTAAAAATTTGATCTCAAGTGTACTGTAAAAAAAAAGTTACATCTTTGATATATAATTATGATGAGTTTTTTTATTGTCTGTTGTTGTACACGTCAGTCTTGTCAGTATATGAATGATTTTAATTTTCAGTATCTTTTTTTTTCTTGCATAAACACAGACGAATTGTATGAATATAGTTTAAAGGAATGAATTATTAAGTCGGGGGGGGGGGGGAGAGAAGGGAATTGGGGTAAAACAACATAACCTTGTGACTGTAGTTCTTTTGAACGCAAACTACATACCACATGGAATACCAAGGAGGCAAATCCTGAGATGGTCTAAGACCATGGAACAACGAGTAAATACATATCCCCTCTTTTCATGACAAAACAAGCTTTACCGATTGTGAGCAAAATGACCTTGCATCACAAAACAAACAAAAAGTCACACACACTGATTTTGTGTGAGGACTGAAAACATCTTGACTTTTTCATATTTCTGAAAGAGCAAGTCTTCTTCTACATTATGATAAAATTTGGGATCATAAACGGGCAGAAAAGTGTGTTTTTGGCATATTATCTAATTTTCTTTTGTTTGCAAAAAGTGTGATTAAATATGGCTTTAGATTATTCTTTTCATTTCTTAAAAACCTTGTACACACTCTTCACTTTCAACTCCTGTAACTTTTGAAAGGATGATGCTGCTACTTGGAAAGTTGACATTAATTAAGGACGGAGTGTGTTGATAAGGCAAGCTTAATTTCAGTTTAATCTAATAATTCATTCGTTGCTGTTACTCTGGTGGTTTTCATCCTGTTTTTTCTCCCATTCATGGCACAGCCAGCACGGCTTGGTGAAGATAAGCGCTTGAAAAGACACGGTACTTCAGAGTCTCTTTTCTCAGTTCACACTTTTCCTGAGTGTGCGGTTTCTGTGCAATATTTAGATAGATTAGAAGAGTCCATTTGATTTGAGTTATACATCATTTTAAAGCTTAAAGGCTGCTCTTTCAGAATATGCTCTTAATTTTATGTCTGGCGATTTTCTGTTTGTTTTGTGATGCAGGGTAACAAACGATCCTCTAAGGTTGGAAAGCACGATTCTAAAACATTATGTTTTTTCTTTCATTTAATAAGGCGTCCATAAGGTTCCACTGTTTCCACAGCACATGATTCTTCTAACGTATACTTATGCATCAATCATCTTTGATCTTATAACTGTGTATCATCATCTCCTGAGTGGAAGTTAACTCAATTCTTACAAATTATTTCTACGCTGTTAAAATTAGAGAAAAAAACACATAATAATGTATCATACAAGCACTTTAATAGATTCATTCGAACCTTCTTACAGCAATCACAGCTGATGCCAAAATCGACAAAGAAAAGTAAAGAAAATAGTAATACTCTTTGAACAGAAGATTCTAACCTTTGATTGTGAGGCCATAGAAGCCATTCCTGTGTAGAACGCGTCATGCAGCTGGACGTCGTCCAGTTCCATTGACATGAGATTGGATAGTGAGCAAATGCCTCGACCAGCAAGTCGAGCAGAAGAAGCAGGACTATCGTCCTTGTCTGCTATATCACATTTATCTGAACGCTCCGATGCCTGATGATTGAAGAAGTAGAACATTAAGACATTCAGTTTTGCGTTTGTGTTACACTTGAAATGTGCAATAATCTAAACAGAAATGATGGAAAGAGGAATATTTGGTATTTTTCCGTGAAAATTGTGCTAACAACTTGCAGAGATATCAATTCTGAATGCATGATCAGTTGAATGTCACAAGTTGGGTATGCGATTGACATCCTCGTTTTCTTTTTGATCCGGCCACTCATTGTGCGTGTGTGTATGTGTGTGTGAGGCACACAAAATACAACAAATGAACTTTGACTGCAGAATTAAAACAGGCCATGAGAATTATAAGAATTCCCGTATAATCATAACTCTCGTGAAAATAAAGCTATAATGATGTACCCTGCTGCTGTGTATGCGGCATAACAGTAATATAGAAACGTAGTGATGTGAAGGAAAGGTGAACAATGCTTACAGAGTAACTACAGGCCTGAAGTACATACATCCATCCAGAAGTTGTATGGTTAGATCCTCTAATCCGCAATGATGAAAGTGTGTTAAGATGAAGAATCAGAGGCTTGGCGGCATCCAGATAATTGCATTCAAAGGCGACATTAATGACAAACAACAGTTCGTCCTCATCCTCAACATTCAACATCTCACATAAGAAACCAAGGACAGCCGTTCCAACATCTAGTCCTTGTGCTGCAGTGAAGTAGAGGAGGTATCGATACAACTGGTAGTCATCAATCAGCTGTTTTGTCAGCTTGTTGAACTCCTCCAGGTTGTTCTTATGCAGCCATGCCAGATGTATTCCCGCTAGATACTCATGAAATAACTTGTGGGGAATTCGGTATTCAACCACGAGTTCTGTTTTTCTCTTGTTGTTTTCCCAACTTGAAACAAAACGCTTCTCTCTTGTGAGGACCCCAATATCACATGCCGTCTGTAAATCATCTTCACTTGCAATGACGTCTTTTCCTCTAAATACAAGTTCGTTACGAAGGACACTATACAAAGCATCTTTGCCAAAATTCTGTAAACAGACGTTACCTTGCTCCAATTTCTTTTGTTGGTCTTCTTGGACAGTCACCTTACCAGCATAGTGCTCTTTAAGAAGGAGTATCAATTGGTCGAAGAGTTTGGAAAATGTCTTTAGTTCCTGAATCACACTGCGGCTTCCTTCGTTCTGCCAGATGAAACAAAGCATGCTGCAGTAAATGGGGTAGGGTGCCATATTCTGTGCTACAAGGCTGTCCTTCTCTGTCATCAATCTAGTGAGACTCTCCCTGGCCTCTTCGTTGTTTTGGAAGAATTTCGAAATGTAGCAGGAAACATCACCTGGCTTGAAGCCCTCAATCTTAACAAATGTATACTGCTTCTTCAATTTCCCATCGGATCTTATCCGATCAGCTTTCCACGGTCTAGTGGTAACAATAACTCTGGAATTTGTGAACTTCTCGCACTTGATCACTGCAGGGGTGGCATCTCTTGAATCTTTTACGCTGATATCCTGACCGTATTCATCAAGACCGTCATAGAGAATCAGTACTTTCTGCTGGTTCGTTCGAATGTATTCGTCTAATTTAACCCAATCACAGTCCAGGTCGTCAGACAAATTGTTCATGATGGTATGACTAAAGTATTCACTCTTCTCCATTTTCCTAAGATGAATTAGGAAAAGGAGATCAATGGTCTGCAGACATCTTCCCAAAGCCCAGTCAAGTGCAAGTTTAGCAAGGAAAGTTGTCTTGCCAACACCTGCTTCTCCACAAACTGCAATACGTTTGGGCATACCTATTTCAGTGCCAATCTGCTCCAAGTGTTTAATGAAACTATCATAATTCATGTCCTTTTTTTCATCGCTCTTATCATTAGAGAACATCACTAAATTTGTGTAGATATCCTGCAGCTTCACTGATGATTCCGGATAAAGAGGGGAAGTGCACACACTGCTGTACATGCTGACATAATGTTCCTGTAACGCCTTCTTGATTTGTTGAACTTTACTTGCTGGAACTGAACTTGGTGAGCCTGATGAATCTGAAAGAAAGCAAATTTGAGATCATCAATTCCAACTAAATCTGGAATGGACAATGCAACAAGGATTCTTCTATGTATACCAAATCAGGGATTTAGTCATCTCATTATTAGGCCAATACAACGCTAAAATGATTAGACTTCACGGATGTCACATTGTTAATCACAGACCCCCCTCCTGCGGCGCAGGGAATGGGGGGGGGGGGAGGATAACGGGCTACAAAATATTGCTGCCATTTCTAACACCCGTTTAACATTTGTTGTACCATTACCCTCCTTTGATTGATAAAAAACCCTTGAAATCCTCTAAACATCTTCTTACTGACATAGTGCAGCGTGGACACAAGAAGAAGAAGACTGTAATCTAACGTCTAAAGTCATTCACAATCATTCACTGTTTTACCATATTTTAATCATAACCACACAAGCACATAAAAAGGGAAAAAATATCGACTGGAATCAAAAACCATTTTGGCCAGTTCCGAATAAATTGATCTTTAGAGGTGTGGTCGAATGGAGCAACATTACGCTAATCCCCTTTAAAAAAAAATCAAACAAACAGGCACATAATTTTAATGTAAATACCTTCGCACACTATGCTGCCGCAGACTTAATTCAAAGATTCAGTATCTGATTGTATGGCTACACATGTAATATTCAATCAGATTGGAAAGCCTGCCAGTCAATTCCTATTATCACATTTTTACTATGATGTAATTTCTAATCTGTAACTCCCAAATGAGTGCCAATAAATACAATGTACTACCAAGTATACATCATTATGCAACTGTGTACCTTTGGGAAAAGATATCTGAATATGAGAGATGAGAGAAAAATATAAATATGTCTAGCAGAGTATAAATTAGGTAGACAAGGCGTCTGTAAAAAGTGTGTGGATTCTGTCAATCGATTCCTACATTTTCGTAGTTGAAACACACACAATGTCATCCTCAAGACAAATGACAGGTTACTATAATAATAGCTGAGGCAACTGTCAAGTGATAAGCTGAAATAACACTGGCAATTTCATCTTAAGCATATTCTCTCAGCATGATTCCTTCATGCTGGGAGTTATGATACAGCTTACATTCAACATTTGTGTTTTTTTAATCAAAATCACACAAAGTTACTGCAGATGATTAGAATATTCATTATAGTATATTGAAAGTATTCTTAATGGTATGACACGTTACCATTTTTTCCTAATACATTGCTGCAAGAATGTCTTTACTTGTCATTCAAGTTAATGCAGACAATTAAATTTTTTTAGCTGAATTATAAATAAAGTCCTATCAAGTTACAGTTTGAACAATTTCAAAATCTCTTTCAAAATACTCGATGACAAGAGATCATGAAATATATGCATTCATACAAGTTTGGTAAGTAAAGAAATAAAATAGGGCAGAAGGATTATGAAGGTTGATTTCGGGGAATAAATTGTACAGTAAACTATTTGAAAAGTACAGAATCTAAGAGAATTGGGAGTAACCCCTATCGTGACCTATCGTCATTGCCCCTGTTACGAGTTATCCCCTCCCCTCGGATCTTTGCTCATATTGATGCTACGTAGCCACTGAGGTTATTGCCATAAAGCCAGAATATAATAATGTTGTTGTTATTGTCCCTGTACAACACAGAAAGTGGCGAATTATTTTATGTACCAATACTTGGCTCATTCAGCAGAATGCTGCTAGTAGCTGGCAGCCTGGCATTTTATTCAAGTAATTCTAGACTAAACTTTAATTGGCAGGTGGATGAGAGGAAACAGAGAGCTTGAGATGATGACATGATGCCGCAAAAAGTGCGTATATGACTATTTGTTCTCCCATGAGCTATCATTATCATTATTAATTTTATTTATTGATTGATTTATTTATTCATTTGACCATATAAATTACATCTAGGCTACATAACATAAACATTGCAATCATGAAGCAAAAACGAAAGCGAACATAACCACACAAACTGTATACATGTAACACAAAATGGTAGAGAAATTAACTTAGATCATGACAATAATTACGGCGTACATATTTAATCAGGACTACTCTTTTAATGATCACTATCATGTTTGTCTCCTGTATCAATCCGTCTATAGGAAGATTACTCCATGCATCGTTTTTAGTCTGCACAGTGCACACAATGGTTTTCATCATTTCATCTTTACAGTGTGACGACCTACCAGAGGGTAGATGCTTCTCAGCAATCCGGACAAGCTTGGCTCTCATCAGAGCTTCTCTCAAGTCTGATCGAAGTGACGACGTGCTCACTCCCATACTCCATTTACGAAGCATGCTGAGAGTCCCTCTGCTCGTTATGTCATGGTAGCGACTGTTAGTTTGTATAAAGGTATCGATTTCTCCCAGAGAGAAACCCAACTGTGTCCCAAGGTTCTCAATGTCGTCAATGCTTGAAATATCTCTGGCAATACCTTTCAGAAGGATATCCACGTCATCTGACATCCTGTGATAAATTGAGAGGAATGGGCCCATTTTGAATTCTGTATAATTATATACATTTATTACGTGAATAATCAAGTGCCTCTATCAGTTCTGCTTGTTCAAGTTTGATGCAAATCCTATTTTATCCCTGATTGAGTCCCTGCACTATTAAAGGGGATTAAGCCCTAAGTGTGAACAATCACGGGTCGCAGTAAATTCATTTAATCTGTTATATTGGGTCGTCAGGGATATATTTCTATTGCAACTGATTTACAATTGCCCTACATCAACAAAAATAAGCACTGAAATAATCAATGTTCCAGTAGTAGCCATGATGGACAATCATGGGCGTACGTACTCGAGCAGGATTAGAACCTACGACCCCCTGAAATCCGGACAGGCGTTATCTGCACTAGACCACCGAGCTTTACAAAAGAGAGATTTCTAATGGAAAAGATCCAGTCTTCTGTTGCGGTGGGGTTACTTTATGCCTCTCAATTTGCAATAAGGGAGATGTGTGATCCAAGATCTGCTCTGTGAACTAAAATGTATTCATTTCTGTCGTATAATCAGCTTACATTAGTGTTTCGTCAGAGTGTTATGACTGAAACATAACGAATTTAAACATCCATTTATTGTACCTTTCTAACAATTATGAGACTACAAAATCAAGGCCTACACCATCGAGTAGGCCGGTATACTCACCACAATAGACAATAGCACATCCATTTACATTGCAGTGATTAAAGGTATCACATGGTTATTTCTGTTAATGATGAGCATCTTTTGTGTGTTCGAGCTATTCATTCATTTTCATTCGGAGACTTATTGGCATGCAAGGAGGTAGTTCAGACATTTCTTTTTAAATTTCTGATCATCAATGAACCAAGTTTGTAGTTGTTGTTTTCCTTTTTAATCATTTTTTTTGTGCACTAGTACTTTGAACTGAGTAACCCTCGATGGAGGCCATAACCAGATCTTCCCTTCTTCGTGAATACCTGACAATTAGGCAATCTCCTATGTGACGAATCACAAACAGGAGAAAGTCGATGTAACGTACACAAATGGATATAGGTTTCCCAGATGCTAACCTTATCATGCAATCAAAGTAGTCGATCATTTTGTACAATGCAAAACAAAGTTCGAATGGCTGAGAGAATAAAACCAGCCCTAATGCAGATGATCAGTTAAGTCTGCGAATCATTGTAATCATGAGTCGAAATGTGCCTATTGAAAACTCATGTCAATCACGGTGAAAATTCCCGACTGGTTTTCCTTTTGTGAAGCAATTATTGCAAAATGTTTTTCAACTGAACTGAACATGATTTTACAAAGGTCAGAAACATACACTTGGAACTTTCCATTCTTTTTTTTTTAAGAAACCCGGTATGCAAGCTTTATCCACTATCCTGCCTGCCATCAAAACTGAAAGTCATACGGACGATTTGAAGACATTCCTATCTGATTAAAATTTCCTGTTTTGACTGTGATATGGTTTACCTCTTCTCATGAACTTGGTGTTGAAACGTGACATGTTTTTCAGCCTTAGCTGGCTGTTCTTCCTTCTCACGCTGTTTGGGCATGATTTTCAGCGAAGTATTGCCGCCCATAATGCATGAAGTCGAAATGGAGGATGGTGCAGGGTTGTAGTAGGTTTGTCCTATACTGGCGATTTCACGTCGTAAGGTGGTTAGACTGGGAGAAGTTCGTGGTTAATCGATGAACTGATCATCAGAACACCTCACCGGACTGAATTCTTAGTTCATGACCTGGAATGAAAAAGGCATATGATCACTCTTTTTGCTGTCATTGATCAGTGTACTTTATATTTGTGTAGGATAGAGAACTGTCTCCTGGGCACTGTTGCAAAAAGGTTGAGATCTTCATTAAACATAAAACATTAAACATACATAATTATCTAAGTACCAAATTCTGATTGACCAATATCTGACTTGAGTAAGATATTCTGACTTGCATTTGACTGCATGTGCTCATCCAAAAGAACGCAGAATTAAAAAAAAAATGGATTCGAATAGTTTGATTACTATCATGATTATGAAGTCTACTTTTAGTTGTATACCGGGTGTCCCAAAAAAAGCGGAACGGTAGATTTTCAGTACCTTGCGGTCTAAAAGTTGCATATTTTTTGACATCATTAGAAAGAGCATTTTCCGCAAAAGACTATGATACCAAAATCATTAAATTTGGTTCAGTACTTTTTATTCTACGCCAATTTCTGAAAATGCAGTCATTGTCAAATTTCGCCGGATTTTTGCGACTTATGAGATAATAATTTGAGTGCGACACGCGATCCATACGATGGATATTGTGTAAGCTCGGTGATCCATGTCAACAAAAGATACAACTTTCACATTGGGCACGGGCCAGGAAAAAAACAGTGTGTGTGTGTGTGTGTGTGTGTGTGCGCGCGCGCTCCCAATATGAAAGCGTTATCTTTTGTTGACATGGATCAACGAGCTTACACAATTCACCGTATGGAACGCGTGTCGCACCCAAATTATTATCTCATAAGTCGCAAAAAATTTAAAATGACTGCATTTACAGAAATTGGCGTAGAATAAAAAGTACTGAACCAAATTTAATGATTTTGGTATCATGGTCTTCTGCGGAAGATGCTCTTGGTAATAATGTCAAAAAATATATCAGTTTTAGAAAGCAAGGTACTGAAAATCCACCGTTCCGCTTTTTTTGGGACACCCGGTTTAGACCTACCTGCATCGTTTGTGTAAAGAAATAAACGAATAAGAAAAAAAAATCGATCAAGAAGGCCGATTACACTCAGGAACTAATCATAGTCCCGGAGCCTTTTCTGTTTGCGTGCTGCGCTCACTTGTGTGTGTGTATGTGAGTGTGTGTTTGTGTGTGTGTGTGCATGGATGTGTTTCAGTTTCAGTTTCAGTAAGTTTTATTTATCCATTGTATAGAACAAAAATAAGTATGACAATATCACATATTCGAAAATCATGGACATATAACCAGGGGTTCGCAGTATAATTATGTAAATAATACATTCTATATTTCATGACGACAAATCTTTATTGGTATAAAGGTGGAGGAGTCCGTTTGTTGATTTATTTGTATAAAGGTGGAGGAGTCCGTTCGTCAATTATCAAATCGCTTGAATTGGACAAGGGCGCGTAAGAATTACGACTTGGAACAATTCATTTTTTTTTTTAACAGAAGGAACACAACACATACGTATATATAGAATATCTAACACAAAACTTTCATGTATTTTGAATGTCACTTGACCGAAAAGGACAACACGAGGTGGAAAATACAAAAGGAAAAATAAGAAAAACGAGAATAAGGGACAAGAATAAGAGGGTACTCAAATAGCAAAAGTAAAGAGAAGAGGAAAGAAGGGAAGGGGAAGAAAACGTATTTAATGTTCAGGAGTTGGGAGCTAAAAACGGCATATTTTTAATTCGAGTGATATATATATATTCTTCTGCGCTGCAAAAGCTTCTGATGTGTTTGATGATAACGAACAGTTAAATGAAAAGATGTGCTTTGAGCCGTAAATTAAAGACTGCTATTATGACGGTTGGGGATTTCCGGACTTCTATTGGTAGAGCTGCACAGGCTGCACAGGCAAATGCTCTGTCTCCCAGTGTTACTTTTGTTTTACATGTTGGAATTTGTAAGAGAAGAGTGTCCTTAGAACTGCGCAAATTGTGAGTGTGTCTATGGGATTTAAATACGAATAATTCGGATATGTACCTGGGGGTTTGACCAATGAGTGACTTATATACAATCAACAAAATCTTAAACAATATTCGTTTACGAATCGGAAGCCAGTTTAAGTCTTTCAGAAGAGGAGTAATCCTTGAAAACCTGGATTTGTTACAAATAAGCCTTGCGCAGGAGTTTTGGACTCGCTGCAGGCCCCAAACTTGAGAATCAGGGAGTATATATACAATAATCCAATTTACTAATAATACATGCTTGGACAATCATTTTCATACTATTCTCATCGAAATATTCCTATTATATTTTGGATCATAAATTTGTCTTCCATTAATTGGTTAAAAGAGCTTCACGTGATTATAGGTATTTTGAACTATTTTAGAATGTTGGTGTGTTTGACACTCCATGAAGTACTATTTGCAAAATGACGTCACTTTTATGATGACATTTTGCAAATAGTATACTATTTTGCAAATAGTATACTATTTGCAAAATGATGTCACAATCACCCTTCTTTACAATAGTGTACCCGTCCGGTCCCGAATTCTAGTGTTCAGGTTTGCAGCGGCCATACGATCGCTTGGATACATGCGACGGCCAACTCTAGCGGTGTCACGGCTACTACGTTTTTCAATTTCCGATCTCTCGCACTGTTGCGTATTGAAGGCGCTGCGCTGCCGCCGCAGTGCGGCTAAGCCTATATAATAATTTTCACTTTTTATTCAAATTTTTGATCGAAAATATAAAACAAATATACTTTGCCTAGTTTCGAGTTTCTTGTTAAAACTATGGGCCTCGGTGACTCCAAAATAGTACTATTTTGGAGTCACCTCTGCCCACAGTTTTAACAAGAAACTCGCAAGGCCAAGTATATTTGTACAATACGTATAAGATTATATGACATAATTATGGTATAATGATTTACACACATTTGTGATGTGTGCTTCCATGTTAAAGGTCCTGTTTACCTTTGGGAGCAGTGATTTAAAATATTTTCAAGATATGACATTATGCATATGTGTAGGTCTGTTGTACCACAAAACATCCTATCATATAAAGTTTGGGTGATGAAGCCTAAAATATACGATCAACGAGCGCTCTTCTATGCAAACAGGAAAGAGCTGAAGGGTACGAACATCTGTTCATGAGAGTCTCACCGGTGAAAGGCAAGGATGGCTGAACGAATATCGTACCCAGCACCAACCAACAAAGTGTGGTCACAGAATGGTAAGATAAACAACAAACTTCTGATGGTCGTGTGTAGAGCAGATCTACAAAAAGCTGAATATCAGATAGAAAATCATTGACTTCCGGAACTTTGAACCCATGCACGTTCCAATCCCAATAGTGCATAACATTTTTCTTTCTTTGCACTTCGGTAATTACTCAATCCTTGTAACCATTGTAATTGTCCTAAGAAACTCTCAATTTTCTTTATTATTTGTACCGTTTTTGTCTCGCCCACCGGAGGTGAAGGCGAGACTAAGGGATCCAAATGGCGTCCGTCCGTCGTCCGTCACAAATGTTAAAGTTTACCTGCAAGACTCTCTTATGATGCATAACATGGCAACTGTTACAGCAATGGCAGCCACACTTGGATGATAGAAGCACTAGGGGTATCTTCATGTTATGGTGTTGTCGGAGGTCATGTGATGATGTCAAAGGTCATTTGAGGTCATATATTAAAGAGTATGTGCAAGACTCTCTTTTCTATGTTAAAGTTTACCTGCAAGACTCTCTTTTGACAAATAACTTCACATAAGTTGCTTGGATTACAACCTAACTTGGGTCATAGATGCACTGGGGGTACCTTCATGTTATGGTGCCGTTGGAGGTCACAGGATAAGGTCAAAGGTCATTTGAGGTCATACGTTAAAGTTTACTTGCAAGACTCTCTTATCACACGTAACTCGACACATATTGCTACAATGGCAATCAAACTTGGATGATGGATGTACTGGGGGTACCTTCATGTTATGGGTGCTGTAAGAGGTCACATGATAAGGTCAAATGTCATTTGAGGTCATACGTTAAAGTTTACTTGCAAGACTCTCTTATCACATGTAACTCAGCACATGTTGCTACAATGGCAATCAAACTTGGGTGATGGTAGATGTCTCTTGGGGAGTTGAAGGTAACCACAAGGTCAAAGGTCACAGACAGGGGTCAACAAACTTTTAGGGCCCAATGTTATGTTTTTAGGGGCGTTTTGATTGTGGCTCATAACTTTTGATCCCTATGTCCGTTTGTGACCAAAGTTGGACGGTAGATGTCCCTTGGGGAGTTAAAGGTCATCACAAGGTCAAAGGTCACAGAAAGGGGTCAACAAATTTTTAGGGCCCAATGTTAAGTTTTTATGGCGCGTTTTAATTCGATTATGGCTCATTACTTTTGATCCCTTTGTCCGTTTGTGACCAAACTTGGATGGTAAATGTCCCTTGGGGTGTTGAAGGTCACCACAAGGTCAAAGGTCATAAGCAGGTCAATTAACTTCTGGGAGTTATAGAAATATTAATTCCTTGTATGCGAATGGGCGAGACACAATTTGGCACTTGCCTTGTTTATGTCCGTGAGCTATAATTAAATGTAACATATGTTTGAAAGTAGTACGAAACAAGAATGATAAGTATAACGCCAATGCAAATGCGGCAATGTGTGCCATGAAAATTGTGTTTCCGACGTAGATGCCGAGAAATTGTCCTCTCGAATATGGTTATGCTCCTTCTGTATGGCAGCAGAGTTCCCAACCAGAATAGTAGATGATGATGAATTCCAGTGTACACTGAAATTTTTTTTATAGCAATGTTAACATTGATACCTCTAAACTTAGTGCCTCTATCTGTCTATTGTGAATGTCCTCTCAGTTGATGAACAGGATATTGAATCTGATTGCAATTTGGAAGATTTAGACAGTCCCTGTCACCATTACTTCAGTGACACATTTAATGCTAAAGTTTCGAATTTACAAATGCCACACACCTTTTCACTTTTTCATTTGAATGCTCGAAGTCTTGCCTCAAAATTCCACCGAGTTGAAGATCACCTCCAGACTTTAACTCATCAATTCAGTTGAAATTTGGTATCATAAAACGGGCAGGAAAGTGTGTTTTTTTAGCAGTTTATCTCGAACATTTTTGGTAGAATAGTGTGATTAGGTGTATCTTTAGAATCCCTTTTTCATTTCTGAAAAACCTTGTCCACACTCTTCACTTTCAACTCTAATAACTTTTGAAAGGATAGGGCTACTGCTTTGAAAGTTGGCATTGATTATGGACAGAATGTGTTGATGAGGCATTTTTAATTTCAGTTTAATCTGATAATCCCTTCATTGTTGTTACTCTGGTGGTTTACTTCCTGTCTTTTGTCCCATTCATTGCACAGCCAGTACGGCTTGGTAAAGATTAAGCGCTTGAATAGACATTGTACTTCAGAGCCTCTTTTCTCACTTCACACTTTTCCTGAGTTTGTGCTTTCTTTCCAATATTTAGGTATGTTAGGAGAGTCCATTTGATTTGAGTTATACATCATTTTAAAGCTTAAGGTCTGCTCTTTCAGAATATGGTCTTAACTATATATGCATTCACCGAAACATGGTTTGATGAAAGTGTTGCTGCGATGTACAATTTAGCTGGATATAACTTTGTTTATAAAGCAAGAGAAAAGAGAGGCGATGGTTGTTGTCTGTATATCCAAAATGATTTCGCCTTTAAAAACCGATCGGATCTGCAGTTTGATTCGTAGAATGTTGATACCCTCTTTTTTTTTTAGATTGAACAGGCGTCCAGAAAGGGCTTGTGCCGAAAGAGTGGGTTGGGTGGTGGCGCGTCGCGTTAATGGGAACACCACCCTTCGTCCAAAGCCCCCCCCCCCCCCCCCCCGGTTTTGCCGAAAGGGTGCGTTGGGAGCGTTGGGTCGCGTCGCGTTGACTGGAACCCCACCCTTCGTCCAAACCCCCCCCCCCCCCCCCCCCGGTTTTGCCGAAAGGGTGCGTTGGTACCATAGAGATGTATACTAATAATATACTAGAGCGCGGACTGCGTGTGGCGCGTACGCAGTGCTCGTGTGCCGAGTTGAAAAGGCCGCGCGCCATCTTTGTCCGGGCAAAAACAAATACCGCGTCCGGGCAGCGCAGTAGTGGTGGACACGTAAACAAGTACACAAGCGCTCACGCATACTAGTATAATGCATATAGGCCCTACTTGTCTTTCAGCAAGAAGATGAGGGGGTCGGAGATGAGAGAAGGAAACAACTCAAAAATTGAAGTTGCTCAGCAATCTCTTATGAGTGGTAAAGAAAATGAAAATTAAACAAAGTTTTACCTTATTCTCCACGAGGTAATACTTTCAAGCCGACCGAACACGACCATGGTCCATGCAATATAAAGGGTTCTCTCGGTCGATCTCCAGACAGCCGGGTGCCCCTTGTGATATGATAATTACCGCAATTACATTAAATTGTCCTATAAGCTGCGTCAATCTTTGTATTTTTTTTTTTTGCAATTATATATTTTCTGTATGAGGGGACTGCATTCTATAGTCCTGACATCTGTGTATACCAGTGTTTCATTGTATGTCTATTTTTTTTTTTGTTGGTGGAAATGAAATAAATCATTTCTATAAGTACGCGTAGGCATATTGGTTCCATGACATAATGTCCAAGCTCGAAATGCTAATGTTGAAGCTTACATAAACCCTAACCCAAATCATAACACCTAACCCTAATCCTAATCCTCACCCTGGGGCTGCCTTGAACCAAAAGCCCAATCATACCCATGATGCTATATAACTCTATTTTCAGAAAGATATCAATGCCGGAGCATAATATGTCCTGTCACCAGGCATATTATTACGTATTCTAGCTTTTCTCACACTACCATCATAGTCAAATTAACTGCTGTATAGCAAAGGGTGGAGGAACGATTTTTTTATTTATTTATTTATTGTTTGTTTGTTTGTTTGTTTGTTTGTTTGTTTTTTTTTTTTTTTTTTGGGGGGGGGGGTCAAGGGCCAAATAGGGTACTTAGATAAGAGCACTTTTTAAACTTAAAAAGGGGAGTTTTTTTTTAATTTTGGAAAGGGCGCAATTAATGCCCCCCCCCCCCCCCCCGTTCCGCCGACCTTGCATATAGTTATGTACTGTATTAGCTATCTAGTAGCACTAGATCGAGAATGGCTGAGGGAGGGCGGATTGCCCCCTGATGAATTTTGCAAGACCTTTTCTTTTCTTTTTCTTTTTTTTTTGTCTTGAATCAATCTGTTTAACACACACTATAAATGTCATTTTAGTTACTTGTGAAAGGAAACTCCGCTCCCCTTCTTTTCTCCTGTTTCTACATCCAAAAGCAACACATATTTTGCAACATAGATCTATGCTACTTTAAGTAGAATTTGCAAATTTAAGAACACTTTCAATTTCCAAACTCCGATGGAGACTTTGGCATAGATGCTAGCCTACTGCCGTTGCATCCCGTCGTCGATCTCCCTGCATGCTCCGCTAGCACTATACGTTATCGGTACGGTCGCTAGTCGAAATTTGCCCGGACCAAAATGGCGAACGCCTCCTTCTATCGGTCACAGGGATTTTACGGAGTCCGCCCTCTAGTGTTCTTAGTATACATCTCTATGGATAGGACACACCATAGAGCTGCAGTGCTATATGGGACACACACAAAAGAAGAACAAGAGCCTTGTCCAGTGTGTTACACGAAATTTTCCTTTATTTACTGCCTGTCCCTTGACATCTTGTATTTGTCCTTCACTAAAGATTCACTGCGCATTACAGTTATTACCAACCGCAAGGTCACTACCATAATGTGAACGCCGTGTGTTATGAATATACTATGCTTACCGACTGAATGTTATTCCTGAAACTCGTTTCTAAGAGACCTACGGTGTTCTAAGTCATGAACATGTATTTCCGGTAATCAAGTTATTATTCAACTTGTGTTCGTTCACCTTTGATAACGGATGAGTTCATAAACGCTATGTTTTCTCCTGATAACGATGCAAATGATTATCAATCAGCTGCACTAACCCCCCCCCCCTAAATTCTTATGACAGTGAAGAAGTTGAAGATTCCGATTTTATTACTTCTTTACACACAGAAACCAAAGATCTGAAGCTTGATTTTGACACTTATGGTGCGTCTGCTCGAAATGAAAGCCAACTTTCTCACCACCACTTGGAAAAAGAAATAATTACATTTTCTCATTCACACTGCAATGAACTTTTTGTTTCACTGTTTGAACATTAGAAGAATTTCGATCAATTACTCTTATTTCTCAACGAATTACAATTTAAACACAGCATTATCGGTCTCAGTGAAACCTGGCTCAAGGAAACGTCAACTTCTTCTCTATTTACCATCGACAGTTTTAAATTAGTTACCAAAAACAGGACTTTCAAAAGTGGTGGTGTTGTAGGTTTCTACGTCACGCAAAATTTAAACCACAAACTGTTAAATGAAAATTGTATTATGTCTGAATGCCTTGAGAGTATTTTCATTGAGGTCATGACCCCAAACAAGGGGGAAATCATTTTGGGGGAAATTTATAGACCTCCACATTCCAACCTTTCTGAATTCATTGAGCTATTTCACAATCTTCTCTCTGTTGATCACTTTGACAATAAGACATGCTTCATTATGGGTAACTTCAATATAAATCTTCTAAATTGTAATGATACTTTAATCTGTCAAGACTTTCTTAATTTTTTGTTGTCAAAATCATTCATTCCTCTTATCGGGAAACCTAGTCGGATATCTGATGCTACTTCTACTCTCATCGATAATATATTCGTTAATAATCTATTTACTGATGTTACTTCTGGTATGGTAGTTTCTGATCTTACCGATCATTTCCGATATATGCGCTTGTACCACACTTTTCTACTATGAAAATGCCTACCCTTAACTAATGTTTTCGTGACACGTCCGAATGTAATCGTGGGATTGAGGTCAGTTGATTGGTCCTCTGTTTATAATCAAAGAAATGTAAATTCGTCCTTTGATGTTTTCGTGAACATCCTTATAGATACTTGTACACGTAATGCTTATATGGTCAAGTCAATCCAGATCGAATTATAAGAAAGTACCAAGACAACCGTGGATATCAAAGTCCCTACTTAAAGGGGATGGCTAGTACCTCATCAGTGGGAATCAGTGGGAATGCTGGGGGATGATTGTTCCAATCCTTGTGGGATTCATTGAAGAGTTCATTATTTATATCTATTGTTGTGTGAAAATATTATTTGCTTCAGAATGGTCTCATATTCTGGTAATGTGCAGTTTAATCGCCCTGTCACTGTACAGGCATGCTTACCTGGAAAGAATGATCCAAGTCCAGGACTTGGGCCATTCTTACATTCATATTATAGCGCCCTCTCTCATCACTCCTTGTCCAGGCCTATTCATGTATACAAAAAATGAACATGACTTGCTGGACAGTGATGAGGAGTTATGTTGGGAAAAAACAAAGGAATTAGTTAGAATGGAAGCAAAATAAGAGCAAAAGGCTTTAGAGCAGTTGGAGAAAGGTACAAAAAATGCAAAAGAACCAAGTTCCTGCCATTTGAATTACACAAAATTATTGGGGAAAAATGAAGAAATTTGTGTTTTCATTTCGCATGTTAGTTATAGGACGATGTATGGTCTGCATTTAGGAGTAACTAAAAATGTAGCAATCAAACCATTTTAGAGGATGGGGAAACTAGTGAAATGGCAGCATTTTTTACCTTACCTTTGAACAAATGGCCATACAGATTCAGAGAATTGATGTCTAGTAATACGTGTGTATTATAACTTCAAGAAGTTACTTTCCCGCACTGCAGAGACACGTGGAAAATTGTGACATTTTGCAATTTAAACTTGACCAATGACTTTTGACCCTTGACCTTAGTTATGTGCAACCATGGGTTGATGGGGACAGCTTTATCCACTTATTTTAAATGCATGTGCAAATATTCAGCTGGGTACTTCTTGCGGTTCCTTAGTTATATCGTACACATATTATTCCTCATAAGAGACAGATGGAAGACATTTCCACGCATTTAACACATATACATAATACACATTATAGCTCCATGTATACACATAGACGTGCACACACACAGATGCACACACATGATGAATTATATAGTATAGAGATGAGGGACATTATACTGTGGTAGACAACTACATTTTTGTATTCCATACGGACTAAAAGCTGAAAAAAGTAACAAACCTCTCTTATCTTTTGCTTAATTTTAACCATACCATTGATATAGCAGCCTATCCTGTATGAATCAAAGAACGACCCAAGTCCATATGATTCAAAGAACGACTCAAGTCCATCACGCAAACAGACCTCTCCACAATTAATGTAAATGTTAATTGTGATAGTAATATATGTACTAATTTGTATTTAAAAATGTTGCCTTCCCATCACAGTTAAATAGAATATTATTGGAGAAATAAAAAAGATATGAAGTCTTTTTTTAAGTTTTCTCGAAATGACCTTCCATTGACTTGGATCGTTCGTATATTCAGATACTCAATTCTCTACAAGCTATTCCTGATGATGTTAAGATAAATGGTATTAATCTAACCCGAGTAGAGAGTACAAAGTTTTTAGGATTTTACATCGATAACGAACTCTCCTGAAAAACAAAGCAAAACTTTGTAACGAAACACAGGAATCCTAAACAAACTGAAACATTTTTTGCCCAAACATATTTTGCAGATTATGCATGTATATTCCACCATGATTTCCCCATATCTCAACTATGGAATTCTTGCTTGTGGTAACGCCTCCAAATATTTGCCGGATTCGCTTGTTCTTCTTCTAAAGCGAGCGATCAGAATTATTAACCACGCCGGGTATTTATCTCACTCAAGCGTCACAAAATTTTGAAACTGACAGATTTGTTTGATTATAACTTAGGTATTTTTATGTATTAACTTTTCCTCAAAAGATCTTCCAGATTTGTTTTTTACAGATGTTCATAAGAATTAAGCAATTTTGTCCACCACGACTATCCAACTCGCCAAAGTGACGCTTGTCACCTTCCATGAACTCGAACAATTTTCGCTAAAAACACAATTATGTATACAGGTCCAAAATATTGGAATGATCTCCCAACAGAAGTCTTGCAAGCTGTTTGTCATTATCCTGCAAACGTAAACTCAGACAGCATGTATTGAATAGTTACGACACACAAGTGCAATAACATTCCTTTTTATCATGTTCATGCTCATGGATGCTCTGCTATATACTGCTCGGTTCCAAGTGTTGCCATGTGAACAGGCTTATGCATACGTATAGTTGCATGCTCTCTGGAGATTCCTGTCTATCGGTGTGTTTCCTGCCACTTCTGGTATAAAACCTTCGGTCACGTCACATACCGTCATAGTTTACCCTTCTTTCTTCTAACTCTTTTCATGCGGCATTGCAGCTGGCTGGTTTATCACATAATACACATTGTTAATTCATGTCTTCCATATTCTGACTCTTTCCCAGTGTATTAATTTTTCAATGGAAGCAGGAATTTTACAACCATAGAATTATGTCGTATTCACATCATCACTCCCCTGTCAAATTGCTCTTGGAGCAAGAACTGCTATATAGTGTGCAGCATGTGGATACTTGTTCTCATTTTATATGTGAGAAGAATCGTCTGCGCCCCCTTCGTATTGATAGTCATTCTCTTTTGTTTATTCTTATTTCGGTCTTTAGTTGTACCCGTGCTCCTCATCCTGTTCTCCACACTCAGCTTTTGTTAAGACCTACGCTCAACAAGCTTTGCTTTCTAGTAGGTTAAATCGTATTTCTCTTTAGCATTCTTTTACTTTGATTGAAAATGACACATCGACCGGTATGTACAATGTTGTTGTTTTTTTTTGTATATATCCAAGCTGGACATTTTGTATGATCATATTTTGTTATATTTTATGCATTTTCCATCGAGAAACACAAAGTGATATTGAAATTGAAATTCAAATTGAAATACATTTATATAGAAACATTGCTTTTTGCCATGCATGCATGTATGAATAACGGAAATTTTAGTCTGGGTGCCAGAGGCTGAACCTTGTATTATCGTCTACACAAATTATTTTGATGCTTTTACCCTATTTTGAGGTGCTGAATCTCAATCTGAATGATGCAACCCTTGCATCCTTGAGGGTTTGGAGATATTCAAGATGGCTGCCAATAATAGTCGCCCAAACCGGAGATTATCATGTATTTCCTTCTAGTTGTGAGAAATTGAAAACATTTGATGGTTCTACCCTATTTCAAGGGTGCTAAATCAGAATCTGGATGATGCAACTCTTGCATCCTTGAAGGTTTTGAGATATTCAAGGCTGCCGCCAAAATTGCCGCTAAATTAGCCTCCAAAATGGCCGGAAATTGAAAATAAAATGAATTAATTTTCACGTATTTCCTTCTAAATAGTGAGAAATTGAATGGATTTTACCCTATTACGAGGCTCGGAATCCGACTCGGGACGATGCAACACCAGATCCTTGAAGATTTTGAGATATTCAAGATGGTCGCCGAAATGGCAGCAAAAGACTGAAATTCCTGTGTATCAATTTCTTCTAAATTTTGACAATTCGAAAGCAATTGGTGGTTTGTATATATTCTATTTTGTATGTGTTTAGATAATACAGAAGGCGGCCAAAGTGACCGCCAAAAAAGAAAATTCACATGTAGGCCCCCTATTTCCGTGTAAACGATGTAAAATTGAGAAAGGTTGGTGGTTTCACCCTATTTTAAGTTTGCATAATCTGAAACTGCAGGATACAGCTCTTTCATCCTTAAGGGTTTTGAGATGATAAAGATGGCAGCCAGAATGGCCCACAAAATGGCCGTCAAAAAAGACAATTTCTACGTAAGCCCCCCATTTCCTTGTAAATGGTGTAAAATAAAAAGCAATTGATGGTGTTGCGACACGGATTGTCGCCCCCGTCACGGATTGTCGCCTGGCGACAATCCGTGACGAGGGCTGGCGGCACGGATTGTCGCCCGCCCTCGAAGCACATTTTGTTTGGTAATATCGTTCTGGACATAATCATTGAAATACTAACACATAACTTACATGGCTACATCCATGCAAACATGCCATGTAAAAAGTCATGGTGAGGTTTCAAGGAAGTGTGTATGTGCGCGTGCACATGATAATTTAGTGTCCGTTTGTGCGTGTGTGTGTGTGCGTGTGTGTGTGTGTGTGTGTGTGTGTGTGTGTGTGTGTGTGTGATGGAAGAATGTGTTTATTATGTCAGTTTTTTGCGTATGTGTTTTTTAGCTGCGCGTGGGGAGGGATACCTAGTAAGCTGTTGCTGGCATAAACGTTGATATTGATTTTATCAGCAGCTTTGAATTTGATGAGTTTGTTTGGCAGATTTGTATATGAATTTGGAGTGGAGCTTGCGTGCGGGCGGATGCTGCTTTTCTGCATACGGTCCATTATGTCTTATTCATCAACATTGGGAAATTGTTTCATCAGGAAGGAATGTGGTATCGGTTCGCGTGTGCGTCGGTATGTGGGAATGGGGGTACATTTCGTTATTGCAAAAGTTTGTTATTCTGAAGGCTCATTCGTCCGAACGCTCAGGAGGGGGTGGTCGGGTTTTTTATGACTGATTTCATTCTAGATTTGTGTAATGTATTTGTGTTTTTTTTTATGTATATGCCCTTGTAAGTAAGAAGGTGTTCCGTGTTACATGATCCAAATCAATATATTAAAGGAATATAGGTTTGGTAGGGCCCTATACATGTCAAAACTTTCTCGTGAAGAAATTATTAGTAGGGTTGGTCTATAATCGAGTTATCTATGTTGAAGTGAGATTATTTGTGGTATAAATTGACAAATGGATTTGTTTGTGTTTCGAATTGCCATTTGTAACTTTTTTTTTGTTCATGTTACTCCCAGAATGGGTGGATTCATGAATGATTTGAATGAAATCAATAAATATCAAAGAAAAATTGTTGAGTTGGTTTATTTGCATTATGAAGATTTGTTTGAGTGTTTGTTGGTGTTTGTTTGTATTACGTATGTATTAGCGGTGTGCAATGGCAGTTCGTTTGTGCTAAAATCAACTAACGATTGACAAATTTTTTACGGCGTGTGGAAATTATTCGCTCATGCATAGAGCATGCCAAACCTATTCTGGGACAAAGAATAGTGGTATGGACGTTCTACTAGTTTATAAGACTGATGGAAGAAAATGACTGCAGTGAAAAATGAACAAAGACGAATAACATTTGGGGAGGGTACCTCCCTCGTATGTATTTTCTCTCGGTCTCTCTCTCGCCTAGCCCGCCTCACCGCTGATATTGGTTGACACACCCATACTATTTTAGATCAACGCTGGTGTGAATTCTTTAAACACGTGCTTATACACTCTGAAGGCGTTTGTATTGCCACAGTAGCGCCACTATATTCCACATACACACGCAAGCATACAGGCACACGTATACACACAGACAAACAAACCACTACCACTATACAACCACCACACATGCACATTTCCTACATATTGTATTGTTATACTCCAAACACACACACATACACACACACACACACACACACAACAAATCATACACATCACATATCATGCAGCTCACAATACACACACACACACACACACACACACACATCAAATCATACACATCACATATCATGCAGCTCACAATACACACACACACACACACACACACACACACACACACATACGCATAACTTACCAGTCATACCCATCCCACCAAAGCGTAACACCGGAGGAACCACCCCAAGCCCGAGGCGACAATCCGTGACGGGGCGACAATCCGTGTCGCAACAAATTTTTTGCCAACACGGATTGTCGCCTTCGAGGTCAAAAACTGGGAACTGCAAAAGCGTCACGGATTGTCGCCAGGCGACAATCCGTGACGGGGGCGACAATCCGTGCCGCCAGCGCCCGTCACGGATTGTCGCCCCGAGCAGGAGGCGACAATCCGTGTAGGGGCGACAATCCGTGTCGCAACAGATGGTTTTAGCCTATTTCGAGGGTGCTTGATCCAAGCCTGGTTGATGCCACTTTTGTGTTAGCGTTTTGAAGTGTTAAAGATGACCGCCAAAATAACTGGCAGGAGTTGAAATTCCAATGTTAATATTTTTTTCTTAATGGTGAAAAATTGAAAGTAAATTGATGGTGTTACCCCATTTCGAGGGCGCTGATGGTTTTTGAAGGTTTGGGGACTTTTATAAATATCCCGCTTAAAGGAAATTTTCTATTATGTTGTTATAAATGGTGAAATATTATGGTCTAACGCGAAGCTGGGTATTAAGCCCAGGGTAAAGAGCAGCAATTCGTATTCTCAAATTCAACTCAGTTGAGCGAATTTGTCAAATCAGCCAAAATTAATGGCATCCAAAATGATTGTCACAATGTTTTTGTAATAAACTAAGATATCCCGATATGTCTCAAACGGACCTTTAACACGTACTGAAAAGAAAAATGATATTGACATCATACTGGCACGTACAAACACAAAGATACGAGTGAATTTTTTTTTAAAGGCATAATGGTTATAAAGTAATGCTTGTGGTCATTGATTATAATGTCTCCACAGATGTGAAATTAATCCTTTTCGGCTATCAATAGAGTACAAATTAAATATGGCATGCTGGTATTTGGTGTTGAAGCTTGTTGCATATTCTGATTTCGTCATTAGAAATGGTTGCATCCGTGACCACTATAATACATATCAATAACTTCAAAAGCACTCTGCGTGATTATGATATTCGTAAGAACCGGAAAATGAACTATTACCATACATGACTACTGTGGTCATTTTGTTTGCTTTAGTGTTTGTCTATTTTAACGGCGCGTTGCCCGCCACTTTTTTTTTACCGTTTGTTCGTAATATGTAATAATGTTGCAAATTAACGTATTGGCTCCAATATAACGAAGAATCAAGAAATAAACTAGTAATGCATTATTTCGCCAATAAAGAATGAGTTTAAAGGGGATGGCTAGTAACTGATCAGTGGGAATCAGTAGGAATGGTGGGGATGATCGTTCCAATCCTTGTGGGATTCATGCAAGAGTACGTTATATACATAGTGTTGTGTGAAAATTATTTGCTTCGGAATGGTCTCATATTCAAATAATTTGCAGTTTTGATGTTTCCAGGTTAGCTTGCCTGTACAGAGACGGGGCAATAAACTGCACATTACTTGAATTTCCGATTTGGGCGGCCATTTGAGATCGAAGTAGGGTAGAACCATTAAAACAAAAACAATTGTTCTCAATTTTGAAACACTGGACAGAAATAGTTCACTCCACAAAGTTACCATCATAATGCTTTCTCCGACAAACACAAAAAACATGTCTTGCACGTCTCCAGCTCAATGTCATCAAGTACACAAAATTTGAGTTCAATAGCTTCCAAATTGTGGAAGTAGTTCACTGCACAATATTTTCAAGAGAATATGCCGTTGCCATGGCAATGCCTTGCCGCGTACAAACACAAAGGCCCGAATTCACAAAGGTGGTACAAATTATGAAACAATGGTTTAAACCATGGACAAAACCATGGAGCGCGAAGTGTCGCATGGAATATTTCGTTATGAAATTGGTCACTTCGTCACTGAAATGATTATTTTGTAACGAAATGACAACGTTTTGTAACTATACGAACATTTCGTTAACGAAACGGTCATTTTGTCAACGAAATAACCAATTTCGTAACGAAATATTCCGTGCGACACTTGGCGTTCCATGGTTTTTGTCCATGGTTTTAACCATGGTTTCATTTGTACCACCTTCGTGAATTCGGGCCAAAGTGTGTCTTGCGTAACCACACCAAAAGATCATTATACCACCCAAATTTAAAGTAAATCGCGTAAATACTGTGGAAGTAGTTAAATCCACAAGGTTTTGGGAAAAAATGGTCACCATAATAATGGCAACGCTTTTTTCTGACAAACACACACACACACACACACACACACACACACACACACACACACACACACACAACATGTCTGCACATCTACACTTCAATGTCATCTTGTACCCCAAGCACTTCAAAACTGTAGAAGGATTTCGCGACGCAAGATTTGCAACTGACGCCCGACCTACCGTCAGACCGCCCGACCACACGGCGATTCCTATTCCCCTTTATGCATTTTGTGTATACTGGGGTACATTATTAATCTTAAACTCCCTCAGCAGCTTACATATAAACTTGACAAGCCTTGCTTCCGGTTACAAATACGATAAAGAAACGGTAATACGTGTGGATGCAAGTTTTCGACCTTGACTTCCAAACTGTAACATTTGCATTCTATGTTGACTATTTGCTGTAGCAGGAAGTGTCTGAGTGTCTGTGTGTTGTTACGGTCATTTCATGAGGCTAAAAACAAGTGTGTGTTTCTTGTTGAAAGAGTACATGTCCGACTATAAACATAAAAGTGCTGGTTTGCATGCACTGCATAATAAAGACGTACAGTGTGATGGACTAAAGAGTCAGAAAAAAAAAACATTAACATTAAACATTGTTGCTTATAGAAGGCATGTACATGTCTATGGTAGAAAATGTTTCCACATTGTGTTTCTATAAGAGACTACTTAGTTAATAGAATGGTAACTTACAATGACACCATTAATAATTATAAAATAACTGAGCAACTTTCACGGTTTTTTAGCATTACAGCAGCATTTTCTCTGATTGTTTGTTAAATTGCTGTAACTGGTCTTTTCAACATCCAAGTGGGGCAGAATGACTGAAACAAAATGGTAAGGAAGACCTTTTGATATTCAGGAAGAGATACAGTTTCATGCATGAGAAATAAGACACAGAAACTGAAATTTAAAACTTGATTAAATATACCATCATTATACACAGTCAAAGAGTGGTGAGTTGTCAAACAGAAATATGGGTCCTGCAACTAGTGATGCAGTTTTTTGTGTTAAGAGAGATAATCTTATTGAGGCTATGACAGAGACATATGTCACATTATAAAGAATGACGCAAAGGAATGTACGCAAGCATATCAAAGTGGGGGAAAACTGATGAACATTACCACTTTCACCCGTAATCTTTTCCCAGTAGGAGCAGAAAACTAGATGACCGTCACGGCATAAATCTCCTTTGTGGTATCCAACTACCTTCATGTGACATGCGATCATGCAGTTTCCAAGTTAGAAGATAGTTGTTCGGCCAGTAGGAACTCTCTCCCAAGTGCTAACAGTAAAACGTAATATTTTTTTACAATTTACAAACAACACAGCCACTCCCTACTTCGCTGCGCATAGAAAATCATCATCTGAAAACAAGTTTGCAAACTTCCACCACCGAGCTACTCAGTAGTCTGGTTTCCAGACCCTTTGCCGACTGGACTCTGCGACGGAAGTCGCCGCCTTTGCCGAAGTCAAAGGCACAGGACAAAACCACCTTAAACTATACTAGTTTTTGACGTTGAGGACGCCAATATCCTGAATGGCGAAATAGTAGTAACAAAGGGGCTGAAAGTCAGACTACCACTGATCAAACATTGCTCCGTGCCTGTGAAAACTGTAACCCGACTTGGAGGGGAAACGCTCAACCCGCAGAACTTCCTGCTCTCGCAACCACTCATTCCTGAACACCTTTCACGTTAGTATCTATTCACCTCGTATAATTTATGGTAGCACAATAATTGGTTTCTTTACAAGCAAAAGATACGAAAACTAAGGGGAGTTCGGTTTAAAGTAGTATCGAAGGTCACATGTTACGTTTTGTCATGTATATTGTGTTGTTTGTATTATAGAGCATGGACATCTCAAAGAAAGAAATTGAAAAAAGAAATACATAAATTATATCTGCCTACTTCTTTCAAGTACCACTGACTACCAGCATGTTTTCAAACCTATCTCGATCTGGAATTATATTTAAAGGCATATCAATTAGATGACTCTAGAATTAGTTCTAAATGAGCTGATACAGTGCGCTCCCATTACAACGAACACATAACGAAATTTCATTATAACGAAGTAAAACTTCTGGTTCCAAAATTATCGCCATTAAAGTCTACGATACAAAAATCTCTTATACTGAACACGGTTATAGCGAAATTTTCGTTATAACGAAGTCTTTTCCGAGCACCGCTGACAAAGAAAAGCAAAAGAAATGCGCCCCGTTATAACGAAATGCTAATTGTGTGTTTTCGCTTGGTGTGTCACGCACACTTTCCGAGGGGAACTTGCGCTATTTTAATAGGCCCTACAATAATCTGAAATTGATTAACCATTTGCTTAATTGTTCACATAGCTTTCCAGTGTTTGACGAGAATTCAACAAACAGAATATCTTATATGCTGGCTTCCTCAATTTCGTTATATATGAAGAGTTTGTTTGCAAAAACCGATAAGTCAATATTTGCCTAAGGTCAGGAAAAACAAAGAGACTAATAAGAAAATGTTTGCTTCTTTTGACCATAACTTAAAAAATATACCTTTATATGTAGTGACCAATATATCATTTAAAAGGTATTGTTTTGCACTTTATGACAGAGGCCGTACTTTAAAATCTTCAAAAATGGACTTATCGGTTTTTGTAAACAAACTCTTCATATTGTATTTGTTCGATTATAACGAAATTTCGTTATAACGAAAGAAAACTGCCGGTCCCGAGCATTTCGTTATAACGGGAGTGCACTGTACTCTGTTTGGAACAACTGACTATGAGTAAAATCGACTCTTTTCATCCTGATCCCGCGTACACTCGAATAAAGATGACAACACGGCCACTTAGCATCGATCTTAGCAGCTTCACCCATGGAAAGTAACAAGTGATCAGTATGCATGTAGTTACAGGAGAAGAAATCTCTAAAAGCACATCAGCGCAAGAAAATGGCATTGAAACACAAGTATGTGAATGAATAGTTAACAGAAAGTTGGGGATCATATACCGTACAGTTCAGCTGTAATTCAAATACTTTATTATCTTCAAATGAATTACTTGTTCTATCTTTGATACAGAGCAAACTTTGAGAGTGGTCGAGACCCCTGTACTGGAGAAGCGGCATTTGCTGCCTATCATCGGGGGAAGAAAATCGTCGACATTTGGGGTAGATTCGCGGATTATGAGAGCAAGCGGAAATGGCTGCAAGACACTATCTCCATTTTCTTCTCATCAACAAAAGGTGAATTCCATTCTTTTTTATAGTTGAAATGGTCACAAAAACATTATTGATTGTATGGTTTTCAATTGATAATATTCATGTAGAATCAAAATAGCCGCACTGTATATACAGACCCTACAGTTTCATGCATGATGATTGTGGTAAACATGTCTTTATAAAGCATGCTAACAGAATTTGGAAATCAAAAGGATCTTGATCGGAAATACTGAGCTGAGGTTCAGGAACACAACCATGACAACAGTGACGTCAAACGATACAAATGACCTTTTTTGTTTTGTTCTTTCTTTTGTAGCAGGAAAAGCTGCAGGAAATTTCAGGAGAGAAGAAAAAATTCTCCCCATGAACTGTGTGCAATCATGTCATGCCAAACTAGCGTTCTAATTCTAATTCAAATAGTGAGCAGTGTCGTTCTCACACAAAGGCCAATTCTTGAAATTGAGGTAGGAGGGGGGGGGGGGGCGTGTAACCCTGCTGCCCCCTGCTGGGAGTGAAGAGGCATGCCTGGAGTTATATTCCAAAAATTGTAGAGGGGAGTGGGGGACAGAGAAGGAAAGTCTTATTGCACTTGTTCGGTGGGGTAAAAGGACAACACCTCTTTACTCATATCCACCCCGGCCTCGTCTCCCTCATGGGGTCCGGGGCCCGGGAGAACGGTGGGTTCCAGTTGGTTTTTGTTGCTTCTTTTTCAGGTTTTATGAAGCCCCAGAGCCCACCATCCCCTCATCCCTCTTTTGCGCCTGAGACTCTTGCTCGTTGTCTTTACTGCATAAAGAAAATACCCCCTGTTTCTTATTTGATGTTTTGTTTACATCTCCACGTGGACCGGGTGCAGTATTTGAACAGTTTGATCGGTTTGCATTCATTTAATCACTGGATATGACCCATCTCATCAATCAGTCAAAGACACTGTTTCTTAGATCCACATTTCCCTTGTTGTACATAATATTTATCATTCTTTCTCTCGACGTAGGAGTTACGTCAGTGTGCATTGCCATGCTTGTAGATCGAGGTTTGCTGGACTACAACAAACCAGTCGCCCTCTATTGGCCGGAATTCGCACAGAATGGCAGAGAGAAGATTACCGTATGATGAAGCATAATGTAATTAAACTTTGTGTGTGTGTGTGTGCGTGTGTGTGTGTGTGTGTGTGTGTGTGCGTGTGTGTGTGTGTTTGTGTGTGTGTGTGTGTGTGTGTGTGTGTGTGTGCCTGAAGGGCCTGATGCAAAATACGTGACAGAAACTTCCTACCACTTAACAGTTAGTCGTTTAAGGAGTAATATTTTATAAACATAACAGTGGGAATCTTATTACAATCGGATGAAAATTAGAGAAGTTATGAAGTTATTAAGATTTATAAATTTCCTAAAACAATCTCTTCAACAGTCCATAATTATTAATATGCAAATTAGTGGGTTAATTTTTTTCAAGATCACCTCAAAACTTGTATATTATGGTTTGTAAACAAAATTTTAAAAACATCCAGTTTTTTGTTCACACGTTATTAGGACCCTGCAGTTTTAAATCATGTTACGGGAGGTTAATTTGGCCTAACGAACCATCATAACCACCAAAATACCCAGACTCTCAAACAAGGTGTTTGGTCGATCTCGGTCATCTTGTCGAACTCTTTTATTTACATATTCCTCCGCGGAACAATCAAGTGCCCAGAAATGATAGTACAATGCACATGTATCCATAACACTTCCCCCCTAAAAGAGTGCATTTAACGTTTTAACACAAATGGACTCTATGTACGTTGGCACAATATTTTGGAACAGCATTGTACATTCCTCTTCCAATTCACTCTTATAACTCCATTAGTTTACCATGGTTACATCATTATAAGAACACATAAACAAAGTATGCTATGGCTATATCATCATCAAAACCTGTGATAAAACATGTACGACTTTAGTACCATTCAACATGTTCCAATCTTACACTCTCGTGAGTTACTGCTGCTTGTGAGTTACAGCATACTGGAATTGCATGTAGTTGTGCAACACTGAATACTGCAATGTTAACTTTCTCAACACCTTAACCTTTATGCAATCATGTTATGCATACAGCACAAACAATACATTTGTACCAAAATCATGTGGTTTCCTCGTTAGAACACACATGCAACATAAATCAATTTTTTACACTGTCATTATCAAATGATTAACCTGTGTACAACGATTATAAAACACGTCATCTCTTCCACAAGCAACTGCATATAATCCAACTGTTGTAATCATATTACAACCTAAAACCAAAACATCATATTCCATGATATGTGACTTGCATATACCTGTAGACGTTGTATTAGCATCTATTGAAATGTCAAGATATCAACAAATGTCATATACCCTAATTATGTTTCTGAAAACTTGCCTGTCAACATACAAAACACCAAGAGTATGACCTACCTAACAAAGCATCAAATGAACCTGAATGAGATATCCCCGATGATAACCTGTGTGTATACCTGTATACATCCCTGTATAACACAGTTCGCTTAAATACAATTGTACATGCCTGTTGGTATATTGGATCAACTGTGAAATACTGGACACCTTCGCCAAGGCAATGATTGAACTATAACAATGAGCAAAAGCTATGTACATGTATAACTATATAATTTCTGTACCTAATACAGTATACATGCTAATTAAATCCAAAAGGCAACATCCAATAAACTTAGGGTGTATGCCACAACAAATTTAACCAATACCTGTACATGTACAAGTATAAAACTTCAAATACCTGAACGGTACCTACATTACTCGATACATAAAATTCTCTATACAAACAGCAACACTACCTGTTTGAAGTCATTTTACCAACAACTCACATTCTTGACAACTGTTGATGGCTAGTGTAACTTAAAACAGCCTTCATAATGTCTTCTTTTGGAGAGTGACTCAAAGCACAATTATAGCTTGCTGTGTTTCCTTATTAACACAAACATGTCTGAAGATACTTCCTTGTTGTTATTTACACATTCAAAGTGCCATTCATGCTGTTGGCATCACAATTATAGTGTATGCAAAATACATACATAAACATGATGTACACACACTTTCCTGTGTACTTGCAAAACAGAATTACACCTGTTTAAAGTGTCACAAACATAAAATACATTTGCACAATTGTTGCATCTGGCAACAATACAAAATATCGAGATGTCTCAATTAAGCACGGGAAAGTGTGTCCGCGACAATGTTTTCCTTTCCGCGAATGTGCCTAATGTCAAGGTTATACTCCTGTAGGATTAAACTCCATCGCATCAGTCTCTGGTTTTTGTTTCTCATTCTGTTGACGAATGTCAGTGGGTTGTGATCAGTCCACACAACAACGGGTTGAGTTGTGCTGCCCACGTAGACATCAAAATGGCCGAGCGAAAGAATTAATGCTAGGGTCTCCTTCTCAACGGTAGAATACCTCCGCTGGTGCGCGTTAAACTTCTTCGAGAAGTAGCAGACTGGTCTGTCCACTCCATCGTCATCAGCCTGCATCAGCACGGCGCCTGCTCCGACATCGCTGGCATCGACAGCTAGGCTGAAGCCTTTTGTGAAGTCCGGCGCTGCCAACACAGGACCACTCGACAGGATTGCCTTCACTTGGTCAAACGCAGACTGGCATGCGGCTGACCACTGGAACTTCACGTTCTTCCGCAGGAGATCAGTCAAGGGTGCCACAACATCCGAGAAGTTATGGCAGAAGCGACGGTAGTATCCGGCCATGCCGATGAATCTCATCAGCTCCTTCCTCGTCTTGGGAACGGGGACATCTTGGACTGCTCCTACCACATACATGACTGGCTTCGCACTTTCACCTGCACTTCTCTCAACATACTTCTTCAACATGTTGATGTGACACAACCGTTTCTTTTTCTTCCTGTCTGGCGTCTGAATGATGTAATTCACATCACTCAATCTCTCCTCCACGACATAGGGACCAGAGAAGCGAGCACACAGAGGATTACCAGGAATGGGCAGCAGTATCAATACCTTTTCACCGGGACTGAACATCCTTTCCCTGGACCTCTTATCAAACAACTGTTTCATGTTCTTTTGACTGTTTCTCAAATGTCCAGCAGCAAATTCACGTGCACGAGTCAGCCTACCACGGAACGTGGTCACATAATTCAACAAACCGGGTGACTCATCCTCACCCAACAGCTTCTCTCTCAAGACCTTCAATGGACCACGAACCTCGTGTCCAAACACTAACTCAAAGGGACTAAATCCTAAGGACTCTTGCACAGACTCTCGCACCGAGAAAAGCAACAACGGCAAGCCTTCATCCCAGTCCTTCTCGACCTCAAAGCAGTATGTTCTCATCATGTTCTTCAGCGTCTGATGAAAACGCTCCAGAGCGCCTTGACTCTGTGGATGATAGGCACTCGAGGTTACACATTTGATACCCAACTCACGCATCACTTGCTGAAATATCTTTGAAGTGAAGTTGGAACCCTGGTCTGATTGCACCACCTTTGGCAAGCCAACCGTTGTAAAGAACTTCACTAACGCCTTGCTAACGTTCTGTGCAGTGATACGCCGAAGTGGCACAGCTTCTGGAAATCTCGTAGAAGCGCACATCATAGTGAGCAAGTACTCATGTCCAGCCTTTGTCTTTGGCAAAGGACCAACACAGTCTATAATAACTGTGCTAAACGGCTCATCAAATGCTGGTATGGGCTTCAGGGGAGCAGGAGGAATCTTCTGATTAGGTTTTCCCACCACTTGACAAACATGACAAGTCCTACAGAAATCTGAAACATCCCGTCTCAAGCCAGGCCAAAAGAAATGTTTCAAAATCTTGTCAACCGTCTTATTGACTCCAAGATGACCACCAAGAGCTGACTCATGCGACACACTCAAAATGTGTTTACGAAATACTGTTGGGATGACAATTTGGTGAACTTCTCGCCATTCTTCATCACTGGAAGAGTCAACTGGCATCCACTTCCTCATCAACACATCTCCTTTCTTATAGTAGCAAGTCCTCTCACTCAGTGCTTCTTCTTCAGCAAGAGCACTATCACACAACGCTACCAACTGTGGATCATTCTTCTGTGCGTCAATCAAAGAGCTCTTGTTCAACCCAATCTCAGTTTCATCTACAGGCTGAGACTCATCCACTATCTGATGTGATTTTGATGCTGCGGTTCTACTTGCTTCTACATCATCTAACCGACAGAAGAAACTCCCTTCTAGACTGATATCCTCTGGTCTAGCCTTCAATTCAGACTCCTCTGATTTTCTAAACATGGAACGTGTGACTACACAAGCTGGGAAAACTTCAGGGAATTCCTGAACCAATGCAGCTGTCTCATTTCCTTCTTTATCCAAAGGGACTGCACTGACCACTGGAATAGTCACTTTGTCTCCTGCAAGATCATTGCCTAATATCAATGCTACACCATCCATTGGAAGTGACTTCCTAACACCAAGGCTCACCCTTCCTGAAACTAGGCCTGACTGCAAATCGACTGTGTGAAGAGGGGCTTCAACGTAACCTCCTTCTACTCCTTGTAACAGTACACTTGTGCCTGTGGACGACATTTGCCCAAAAGGAAGGACACTGTCGAGAATCAATGACTGGGATGCACCAGTATCTCGCAGGATGGTAACCTTTCTGGCTTCATCACACCCTACCAATGACACATAGCCTACAGAAGTGAATGGTTCATACTGAGACTTAATCTTGTCTTGATCAGCTGACTTAATCACACTCTGAACTTGTTCACACCAATCACCTGCCGATTCCACTGAACGACTCACCAATCCATTGGGATGAGACTTCTTTTCTTTGTCTTTTTCCTGTCTTTTCTTGTTCAGAATGGGACAATTAGACTTCACATGCCCTGGTTGCCTACAATGGAAACACACGATAGGCTTCTCAGTGTTCCTACCTTTCTTGTCAGTCTCATTTTCTACCACTAGACCAGCTTTCACCTCTGTCTTACTGCTAGAATTTGTCTTGCCAACACTTAGACGATTAGGAGCTGCATATTTGCTTCCTTCATACCTGTTTCCATGACTATGGGACAAAGTATACTCATCAGCCACTGTACTAGCTACCAACAAAGTTTTCACTTTCCGTTCCTCAATATGCGAACGCACCTCTTGAGGTAGCGAACTCTTAAACTCCTCTAGTAGCACAAGTTCCCGCAAATCATCAACAGTATCCACGCCTACTGATTGCAGCCAACGAGTGAAGGCAATTTCCTTCACTTTTGCAAATTCTCTGAATGACTGTGACTCCAGTTTTCTACTATTCCTGAATTTTTGTCTGTACGCTTCAGGAACCAAGGCGTACGCGTTCAGAATTGCCTTTTTTACTGTTGCATAATCCTGAGCTTCTCCGCGTGACAGTGAAGCATAAGCATCACATGCCTTTCCCTTTAACTTAGTCTGCAAAAGATGAGGCCATTTTTCTTTCGGCCACTCCATGCTATCCGCCACCTGTTCGAAATGCAGGAAATATCTATCCACATCTCCTTCATCGAACTCAGGGACCATTCTGACATTTTTGGCGATATCAAAATGCCCACCACTGACGCTTACACCATACTCTCTCTCACCGACTTGACGAGCCCTTTCAAGAGAAACCCTCTCTCTCTCTAACTCAATTCTCGCTTTCTCAAGTTCAAGCTCTTTCAGACGTACTTCTACACTCCCTTGCACATCACCAGGGGGACTACCTGATATGCTACGCAATGCCTGGAGGGGAAATACTTCTTCATCTACAAGAAATTTGATCGTGTGCTGTGTAATCTCTGACTTTTTCATTGTGCTCTTCACAGCAGGAACCTTGTAGTTTTCTGCAACACGCAACAAATCAACCTTTTTCAAGGTTAGCAATTCCTCAACTGTGGGTGAATCCACAAACTTCTCAATGGAAAAATCTTGATCTTTCTCCATTATGCACCAATAATGTACAGTTAATAGTGCAACAAGAAAACCTGACTTCTCACCAGCCAGCCAGCTGAAAAAAACCCTTTTCAATTGAAGAAAACCAGTCGCACTATAAACAATAACCCGTATGCTATACCACACAAGACCCGACTGGGAATAACCCGTATGCTACACCACATACGAACCGACTTGGAATAACCCGTGTGCTAAACCACACACGAACAACAATGGCATAACCCGTGTGCTAAACCACACACAAACCACCGTGGAATAACCCGTGTGCTATACCACACACGAACAACCATGAAATCACCTGTATGCTAAACCACATACAAACCACCGTGGAATAACCCGTGTGCTAAACCACACACGAACCACCGTGAAATCACCTGTATGCTAAACCACATACAAACCGCCGTAGAATAACCCGTATGCTGAACCACACACGAACCACCACGTACGGGACCAACGACCAACGTTTGACCAACGTTTCCACGCAGACACTACACACACGCAGCGTATACCCAGATTAAACCATCCTAAACACTACGCACGTGCCAAATTAACCCTTTCGATCCCGAAAGAAATACGAACGTGAGTTTCCCTCACGCAGACACAGAAAGACGACCGATTTACATCAAAATGTATACCATATCACTCCGCGTCCATCTCCGTGCATACACACACGTACACACACTACGCCGTAAACGCACCATGCTTTCTCAAATCGTAACACCTTCACATACAGTACACTGTAACAATCACGATGCAAACGACATACGTAGTTGCGCGACGTAAACTGTATCGCGATCGCCCATGTCCACGACATAGCATAGAGTGCTACACACGCTACTCACCGAAATTCATCGGCCAAGCGAGAACGAAAAAACACTCCTGGCATGCCTGGGATAATATCAAACCCGACCAAATCACCTAAGTCCGCAGAAACCCTGCCGAACTCTCGTGACGTGCCCCCAATTTGTTACGGGAGGTTAATTTGGCCTAACGAACCATCATAACCACCAAAATACCCAGACTCTCAAACAAGGTGTTTGGTCGATCTCGGTCATCTTGTCGAACTCTTTTATTTACATATTCCTCCGCGGAACAATCAAGCGCCCAGAAATGATAGTACAATGCACATGTATCCATAACAATCATATTATATTTGATTGATCTTTGAAGTTATTCAGCAAGGAAAACCGCTTTCTTTTTAACTTTTATACCAGGAGAAACAGGTTTCTTAGGTAAGGTTTATTTGTTTATTTGTTTGTTTGTTTGTTTTTTGCAAGATCAATGGACAATCTTGTAAAGTGACACTATCGTTATCATCAATTATTGTGCTTATTCTTCTGAGACTATTTGTTGAATGGTCTTAAATTCAAAATCTAGTGTCTAGAATCGATGTCACATACCCATGTAGAAGTTACCTTATTATCATAGATATTTACTTCTAACCCGCTGAAAGATTTAACTCCCGTTATGTGTGTAAGATGATAGAGTAGCATGTTTTAGTGTATTTTGAGTTTATGTTATATTTATTTTATTAGGGGTGAGGGTCAGCGGTCTTTTTCTTGTACTAAAGTTCCTTCACGCCGGACAAAAGATGAAATGTATCTTGACACTAAACTTAAGAAAACACTTCCAGTGCACTTAACTTAATTGTCTTGCCTAAGTATCCCGTTTCCTGATACAAGTAAGCAAGCAAGCAAACAAACAAACTAAAATCCGAATAACCAAAAAATTAAAGGAGCGAGAAAAAGAATTTTTCGTATGTGGGCACGTCTCCGCCGGGCAGACTAGTGTCCAAATCCGTAGTTTCAGGAAACAATCAAGTTTCCTATACTTCCTGTTTTTATATGCATGATATACGATTCAAACTGATAAACAATAATGAACATTAATTTTTTGTAAGTTTAATAGAACAGCAAAATCATATTTTTGAAACACTCAATCACAAATGTAATAGAATTGAATTGAATTGAATTGAATTTATTTATTTAACCACGGTAAAAAGCCTGCTATCAGCTATAAGCTGTTTTTCAGCAAGGCCGTGAAATGATAACAAAACATAGAAATCATACAATGAGAAGAATTCACATAAAAAACACAAAATAATCATTACAAACGAACGCCAGAAAAAAAAATGAAAGAGAAAAAAAAGTCACAGAGTATACATTGTGTAAGTACAGACACACACAAAAAAGGAAAAATCAAACATGTGACAAGTTATTGGGAGATAGTAATTACAAAAGCATTGAGTACTTTGATAAATTCGATATAATCAGGTAGAATGATTAGCAAAGGAGATGTGCGAAATTCGTCTGTTGAGAATGAGAAGGGCGTTAAGTGGTCGTGAACACTATGGGTTTAGTGGCAACTTAACGCCCTTATCATTCTCAGCCGACGAATTGCTCTTGAAAATAATGCAGTAATTGAAGTTAAAGATCTTGTTTCTGTTGGTAATGTATTGAATAATCTCGATGCCGAATATAAAGTGCTATTTTTAAGAATAGTTGATTTGGGCTTAGGGAGGTTAAGAATATTTTCATGATTACGTAGATTGTATTGGCTTACTCTTTTCTCGAGACGTTCACATAAACTTTCTGGTAGAAAATTATTCAGCAGTTTGAAGATGAAAATCAATGCTTGCTTTTTCCAACGATCAATTAAACAGTCAACTTTAAGTGTACTATATAATGTTTGGCGGTTAAAACGATTATCAACTTGCGACACGATTCTCAGCACCCTGTTTTGTATTTTCTGCAATCGCCTTAAGTGCACTGAATTACCATTCCTCCACAGAGTACAACAGTAGTCACAGTGACTTTGGATTAAAGTGTGGTACAGCGTAAGAGCTGTTGCTTTGTCAATAAAACCCCTTGCCCTTCTGAGTAAATAAAGATTGCGTATGGCCTTAACTCATACACTTTCAATTTGCTGAGACCAGGTTAGATTACAATCAATAATAACACCGAGGTATTTACATTGATAAACTCTTTCGAGTTCTGTATTACCAATACAAACATTAAAGTTGGTAAAGGGTCTTAATTTTGCTTTAGATCCTAAGATCATGTAATTACATTTCTGTACATTTAATATCATATGGTTATGTGAAAACCAGTTAGCCATCAGCGAAAGATCATTGTTCAAAACGTGTTGTAATTCTTGGGGGGGGGGGGGGGGGGGGGTTGGATGCAAAATACACACAGGTGTCATCCGCATACAAAGACAGGCGATACTTTTCTACAGCTTTTGCGAGATCGTTTAAGAACAATGTAAATAAGAGGGGACCCAATATACTGCCTTGCGGTACACCACATTGCACAAAAGAACAGGATGATTCATTTCCATTGACCACAGTTATCTGTCTCCTTTGACTAAGGTAATGTCTAAACCATCTGGTCACATTCTCATCAAAACCATAGTAAACTAATTTCTTTAATAGAATGTCATGCGAAATTAGATCAAACGCTTTTTCAAGATCCAATGTGATTAAACCAACAGCATAACCTTTGTCTATGGCACACACAAGGTCTTCAATGACATTGATTACAGCAGTCGAAGTGGAACGTTTTGGTCGAAAACCGTGTTGTTGTGAACATAAAAGACGATTTTCCGTTAGATACGCAGTGACCTGCTGAAACACTATTTTTTTTCCAATACCTTAGAAAGCACAGGTAAAACAGAAATTGGCCTGTAATTGGTTACATTGGTTGGGTCACCATCTTTATAAAGTGGCGTGATACGTACTAATTTCCATGCGCTTGGTACTACACCTTTCACCAGAGATAAATTGATCAAATGTGCTAAAGGCCGTAACATATGACTTACTGATATCTTAAGTATGCTTGCAGGAATATGATCAAGACCAGTTGCCTTGTTCAAAGGTAGTGTATTGACATGCTTTAGAATGTCTTGTTCTGAGATCTCCTGAAAAGTAAACACAGACGATGCTTTTTCCATAAATTGTTCCATGTTATTACCAAACAGTTGTGTTTCTTTACGTTTGTTTGCAATACTTGTGAAATGGTCATTCAAATGAGTTGCAATATTTCTATATCCACTGACATCTTTACCTGAGACAGCCAACTTATTAATAGAAGTATTCTACTTTTTGTTCGGCAAAACACAACGCAAAGATTTCCACATAGCGGAGGGATTACCCCTGTTGTCTCCGATCATTTTAGACACGTATAATCGTTTGGCCGTTCTTATCATGGATGTAACTCTATTTCGTAGTTTTTATACATGTCCCAGTGAAGCTCAGTTCCAGACTTTTTAGCTTGCTTTTTCATCTGGTCCCTTTCTCGAATCTTACTTAATACATCATTATTCATCCATGGTGGCTCTTTCTGTTTGACTCGCCTTTTCCGAAGTGGATCATGTTTGATGAACACCATAATTCATATGCTTTTTCTACATCACTTTCCGCAAGCATGTCACTCCAAGACACCTGCTGTAAGTCTTCAATGAATTCGTCTTCACATAACTTCTTAACACTTCGGCTGACTACATATCTATGGTTACCTGGCGGTGGTTTGGTATTACCCCAAGTAGCCATGACCATAAAGTGATCGCTTAAACTCAGGGGTATTACATCACAAAACGACATTTTCTCATGATTTGAGGAAAACAGAACATCAATTAGAGTTGAGGTTTTAGATGTAATCCGAGTTGGCAATCCAACGAATTGTTTCAGCTCATGTTCTTCCGCTATTTGCAATAAACGTTTGGTGTGATGTGCTGATGGCACTTTGCTAAGATCACAATTCATGTCACCCCAAAAAACATAATCAATGCTCTGGGTTTCAACGTTCTCTTAAAGAGATTTTCTATTTTATCAAACATATCGATATAAGAATCTGGGGGTCTATAGTAGTAAAGCACAAGAAATGGCTGTTGTTTTGGTAGATAAATTTCGATACACAATAACTCCAGTTTATCATCAGATATATCCTGTCTCTTTTTGTATATTACAGACTCGTGAATATATATCAAAATACCTCCACCATTTCTGTTTCTGTCCATTCTAATGCTTGCATATCCTTCAATAAAGATTTCATTATCAGTAATAGATTGGTCTAATCTTGTTTCAGAAAGACACAAAACATGAATTTTATTTGTTTTCACTACATGTGCTATTTCATCAAAATTTTTCAAAAGAGAGCATACATTCAAATGTGCAATATTAAAACCAGGATGCGAGTTTACGTGCTGAAATATAACTTCAGGTTTTTGATGACTGATATATGTATCTGGAGACAGTTTATCAAAACTTTCCTGACTGATACTTACATGTTCATCGTCATTATCATTCAACTTATCTATGTTTTGAGGCAGTTCATTCATTAAAAATGCATTGCCCATCCAATCTACATCAGAATTGAAAAGTTCATGAGAAGCTCCTGAGCAGCGAAAGTGTGCCCATTTTAAACAAGAGACACAAAGTATACCTTTCTGGTTAGACCTGACTGACTTGTCACATGATAAACACGGAAATTTAACAGCCATGTATTTAACAATATACGAAAATGATATGCACAAGTGTTCTGATACCTCACAACTTTTCAAGATCTGCCCGATGTCGAATGTTCACTATCTTGCTATCCCTTGTCAGTGCACGAATTCTGCCGTCATTGGTCCACACCTTGGTGATCGAGTCGCATCTCAGAGCCTCACGCACGAGTTCTTGCCTAGATGATGTCAGGTCTTCGCGAATGCATATCGGGGTTCTCTTCAGCTTCATTCTGGCGGCATAGACTTTTTGACGAACATTGTACCACGCAAACTTGACAATCAGTGGCCGTGGTTGATCAGCTCTTCCTGTCTGAGGTCTTTTCGGTTGAATCCGGTGTGTTCTGTCCAGGTCGCCTTCCCCCACGTTGAAACCGAGGTCGAGTTTGGAGTTGAGAAGATCGAGCACAACGTCATCGCTGATTTCGTCCTTCTTCTCCGGCACGCCGTATATTCGAAGGCAGTTTCGCCTGGAGTACTGCTCTTGTTCCTCCTGGTGGTTTCCGCTGTCAGAGAGCTTTTTCTCCAGTTGTTTGACTTTTTTCTCAAGTTCATTCACTTCTTGTTGCTTTTTCTCGACGTCTAGGTTGACTGCCGCATACACACTTTGAGATACCCGGTCTATCAGAGCCGCTGCGAGGAGGTCAACCAACGTTGAAAGGATTGGCTCGGCACAAATCACTTCTTTTATCTGGTCTTTGAGTTTCACTGTGTGACTCTCGTCGAACTTGAATGACGCGCATTCCGGAGTCGCATCATCTATTGTGTTGCTTGCACCCTTGTCCGTTTCCATGGTAGATTGAGCACCCAATTTGGTACCCTCTTCATCCTCGTCTCGGCAGCCGGAGGGTTCCCCATCGTCGGACGCTAGAGGCTCGTACCTGCCGACATTTTTTGATGAGCTACCTCTGCCCGTTTTCTCTGTCCTGCTGTCCTATTTCCTGATCTCATCATGTCCACAAATTGATCACAGACAGTATCAATAGTCACCACAGCACATTCCTCATGTTTGAAGGGCAAGCACTTGGAGCAATTCCGTGAAAAATCCGAAATTTGATGAATCTTTCTCACAGTAAGAACGGATAACGTCGTGACAACGCCGTAAACAAATTCGGCATTCCGTCATTACTCTCAATTGAAAATAATAGGCCAGCTAGGCCCTGCGTTTCATAGAAATGTCTTTAAAGTTACGCACAAATTTACGAACGGCAGGAATATGGCAAGCCAAGCGAGTTTCCTTATCATTGTGACTTTCAATAGCTAAAGTTGAAATTTGCGGATGATAATGATTATTCCTACATGTTAAAACATGTTTTTAGTTTGAGTGATTTTTGCCCCAATGAGATGAACTATAGGTGTAATCGTTATCACATACACGCAGGTGTACAGTTGTACTTTGTCAAAACGTAAGGGGGGAAATGTGTACACATATTTGTACTTCATATTCCATTCGTTCGTAAAGTCATGCGCAACTTTATGAACATATTTATGGAACGGAGCACTAGATTGTATAAGGTAGGTCGCATTGATCTTTCTACTGTATCACATTATAATGATTTAACCGATACTTAATTACGTGGGTGAATTTAAAAAATGGCATGTATGAAATTAGTGATGACGTATGATTAAAGTCGTTTCACCCATCCTTCAGGCGGGGCTTGCCGTATCCGCACCACCTGGCTTGAGCCTGGACTTCCTATAAGACGTTGCCAAGGCGGGTGAACTCAAGGCAAGAACAGGGCCACAATGGGAGTATGATGGCTACACCCATGGTTACCATGGTTTCACATTTGGACCACTAGCCAATTAGTTTTTGCGGCGAGTTGACCCTCAACATCGAACTCTGGGACAGTTTTTCAAAAAGGAGATAGCAGAACCTTTCGGTAATCAATGGTAATGTCGATTTTGAAATAAGGTTCGTTATTTTGAAGGTTCGCTATTGCGAAAATGAAATAAAGTTCGTCAATCCTAACTTAAAAAAAAAGTGCCTACTAACAAACCCTCAGAATTTCTAGCCATTATTTCTGTTTCCTTTTCAGATTAACGAACGTTCGGAATAACGAACCTAGTTTAATTTTCTGAATAACGAACCTTCGGATTTACATTTTCTTTGTTTCATTTAGAGAATGACGAATCATCGGAATAATGCAACTGCAACCGAGGAAATTAATGAGGGCGAAGAACAGTATGCCGTGCATGATACAAAAAAGAAAAGAAAGCAAGACTAGTAAAAAAAGGCAATGAAAAAGAAAGGGGGATTTATGGTGTTTGTAGCCAGCTGTATGTATCATAAGAAAATGCTATCCTATAGCTCATTATATCTCTGAGATGAAAAAGGTCTTTCGTGATTTCCCGCTGCCATTTGTGCCAAATTCACCATTGTGCAGTAGACGTACGTAAATGCGATCGCGTTTCATACCTATAATCAAGTCCTCGGGATTCATTCACTAATCAAACTTTAATCTAGGCCTGTATATGTTTTTGTAATTCCTGGCATTCAAAAGTACAATGTCTATAATTATAGACCGGGGCCCAGAGCATTTATTCAGCTGAAAAGGGTCACACTTTTTGATGGTCTCATCATATAAGGATGTGGCCAAGGGTCAATTAAATGAATTGCTGGCAAGTCACATCCTGTACCGTAAGCCTATTAGGGGCGACAAAAAGGGACCCCGAAAAATGGATTTATTCAGCCGAAGGGGGTCACGGACAAAAGTTGGTGGATATTGTTCCTTTGGGTGCACTTATCATGAAAACAGCAATGCCAGCTATTTTATCCTGTACGGGGCCCCAGACAGTAGCCCCAAAGGGCCTGTTGCGACACGGATTGTCGCCTCCTGCTCGGGGCGACAATCCGTGACGGGCGTTGGCGGCACGGATTGTCCTCTGGCGACAATCCGTGACGAGGGCTGGCGGCACGGATTGTCGCCCGCCCTCGAAGCACATTTTGCTGGGTAATATCGTTCTGGACATAATCATTGAAATACTAACACATAACTTACATGGCTACATCCATGCAAACATGCCATGTAAAAAGTCGTGAGGTTTCAAGGAAGTGTGTATGTGCGCGTGCACATGATAATTTAGTGTCCGTTTGTGCGTGTGTGTGTGTGTGTGTGTGTGTGTGTGTGTGTGTGTGTGATGGAATAATGTGTTTATTATGTCAGTTTTTTGCGTATGTGTTTTTTAGCTGCGCGTGGGGAGGGATACCTAGTAAGCTGTTGCTGGCATAAACGTTGATATTGATTTTATCAGCAGCTTTGAATTAACTGAGTTTGTTTGGCAGATTTGTATATGAATTCGGAGTGGAGCTTGCGTGCGGGCGGATGCTGCTTTTCTGCATACGGTCCATTATGTCTTATTTATCAACATTGGGAAATCGTTTCATCAGGAAGGAATCATCGGTTCGGGTGTGCGTCGGTATGTGGGAAGGGGGTTACATTTCGTTATTGCAAAAGTTTGTTATTCTGAAGGCTCATTCGTCCGAAGGCTCATTCGTCCGAAGGCTCATTATTCCGAAGGTTCGTTATTCCGAATTTCATTCTTGGATCAACGAACCTCTAGGTATAGTGAATTGTGTGTTTCGGATAAATGAAGCCTCGGAAAAAAAGGAAACTTCGGAATAACGAACCTTCGTGTGTGTGTGTGCGTATGTATGTATTTGGGTTGGTGAATGTGGGTGTGGGATGATTCAGGTTTTGTTTAATCAGGGGTTGGTGGGTTGGGAATGGATTTGAAGAAGGATAGTTATAAATGGTATGACAGATGTTGGTAGGATTTAATATCTAGGATAGATGTAGGCCCTAGATTTGTTTCGGTTAGGGAGGGGAGGGGGTGGTCGGGTTTTTTAATGACTGATTTCATTCTAGAATTGTGTAATGTATTTGTGTTTTTTATGTATATGCCCTTGTAAGTAAGAAGGTGTTACATGATCCAAACCAATATATTCAAGGAATATAGGGTTGGTAGGGCCCTACATGTCAAAAATTTCTCGTGAAGAAATTATTAGTAGGGTTGGTCTATAATCGAGTTATCTATGTTGAAGTGAGATTATTTGTGGTATAAACTGACAAATGGATTTGTTTGTGTTTCGAATTGCCATTTGTAACCTTTTTTGTTCATGTTACACCCAGAATGGGTCGATTTATGAATGATTTGAATGAAATCAATAAATATCAAGGAAAAAAAGTGTTGAGTTGGTGTATTTGCGTTATGAGGATTTGTTTGAGTGTTTGTTGGTGTTTGCTTGTATTACGTATGTATTAGCGGTGTGCAATGGCAGTTCGTTTGTGCTAAAATCAACTAACGATTGACAATTTTTTTACGGCGTGTGGAAATTATTCGCTCATGCATAAAGCATGCCAAACCTATTCTGGGACAAAGAATAGTGGTATCGACGTTCTAGTTTATAAGACTGATGGAAGAACAATGACCGCAGTGAAAAATGAACAAAGACAAATAACATTTGGGGAGGGTACCTCCTTCGTATGTATTTTCTCTCGGTCTCTCTCTCACCTAGCCCGCCTCACCGCTGATATTGGTTGACACATCCATACTATTTTTAGATCAACGCTGGTGTGAATTCTTTAAACACGTGCTCATACACTCTGAAGGCGTTTGTATTGCCACAGTAGCGCCACTATATTCCACATACACACGTAAGTATACAGGCACACGTATACACACAGACAAACAAACCACTACCACCATACAACCACCACACATGCACAGTTTCTACATATTGTATTATTATACTCCAAACACAAACACTTACACACACACACACACACACACAACAAATCATACACATCACATATCATGCAGCTCACAATACACACACACACACACACACACACGCACACACACACACACACACACACACACACACACACACACACACACATACGCATACGCATAACTTACCAGTCATACCCATCCCACCAAAGCTTAACACCGGAGGAACCACCCCGAGCCCGGGGCGACAATCCTTGACGGGGCAACAATCCGTGTCGCAACAAATTTTTTGCCATCACGGATTGTCGCCTTCGAGATCAAAAACTGGGAACTGCACAAGCGTCACGGATTGTCGCCAGGCGACAATCCGTGACGGGGGCGTGTCGCAACAGGGCCCCACAAATATGGTGTTATTCAGCTGAAAAGGGTCACGGCTAATTTCTTTTGCAATGGAAGTAGTTCCCATCAGAGATATCCAAAACACCAATGCCAGCTATTTTATCCTGTACGGGGCCCCAGACAGTAGCCCCAAAGGGCCCCACCCCCCATAGGCCCTACGTACAAACACACACAAACATTGATTTTATTCAGTTGAAAAGAGACATGGCTTATTTCTTTTGCAATGGAAGGAGTACCAATCAGAGATATCCAAAACACCAAAGCCAGCTATTTTATCCTGCATGGGGCCCCAGACAGTAGCCCCAAAGTGTCCCGCCCCCTATAAGCCCTACGTACAAACACACACACACACACACACACACACACACACACAGACACACACACACACACATTTACTTTATTCAGCTGATAAGAGTAACGGCTAATTTCATTTACAATGGAAGTAGTACCCATCAGAGATATACAAAACACCAAAGCCAGCTATTTTATCCTGTACGGGGCCCCAGACAGTAGCCACAAAGTGCCCCCCCCCCCCTTACATACTAGTAGGCTACATACTCACACAATAGTTTCATTCAGCTGAAAAGGGTCACGGCTAATTTCTTTTGCAATGGAAGTAGTACCCATCAGATAAATCCAAAACACCAAAGCCAGTTATTTTATCCTGCACGGGGCCCAAGACAGTAGCCCCAAATTGCCCCCTTACCCCCTCCCCCTCCCCCCCCCCCACACACACATTGATTTTATTCAGCTGAAAAGGATCGCGGCTACTTTCTTTTGCTATCGGAAGTAGTACTCATCAGAGATATCCAAAACACTAAAGCCAGTTATTTTATCCTGTACGGGGTCCCAAACAGTAGCCCCAAAGTGCCCCCTACACACACACACACACACACACACACACACACACACACACACACACACGCATATTGGTTTCATTCAGCCGAAAAGTGTCACGGCTAATTTCTTTTGCAATGGAAGTAGTACCCATGGGATATCCAAAGTACCAAAGTCAGATTTATCCTGCACGGGGCCCCAGACAGTAGCTCCAATGTGTTTTGCTTTATTCTCTTTATTGTTTGCATCTCTTCTTCTTCTTAAATATGCGCTCCTTCGTCTTCATTTTCGCGACAACGACAACGTCCTCCTCCTCATCATCAGTTTTGCTGTTCTGGCAAACATTTTCCAGCGTATTCGATTTTAGAGCGGCGAGAGCGGAAGACATGCGTAATTGAGTCTGGGAAAGCATAGGAACAGCGTAGCTAAAGCGGCCAACAGCGTTATCGAAGCAGGAATGAAGCGTCGTAGGAACAGGCCTTGATTTTATACGAGAGTGGTGAACTTAGTGAGAGCGTCGTTAAAGCGGGAAGGTTGTGCTTTAATCAAGAAAGCGGCGCAGCAGCGGGACCATGTCGTCGGTGTCTAGTTAAGACCACATCCCGTTCTTGTGCCTCTGTTACTACGGTCAGAAAAACCTAGAATTGTTATGCTCATCCCGCGGTATTTACACTGTCACTGCTCTCTCCCCATTTGAGCTACGATTCAAAATAGGTCAATCTTGATAGGGAGATGGGGAAGAAATTTTGAACCAGTTCAAAATTTCTTCCCGATCTGTAAAATTGCCAGATCCAACCCCATCACCCAAACGCTGCTGCTACGATGCTCCCGGTCCCCGTACACTTTTGCCGCTCTCTCCCGATCTGACAGATTGAATAGATCGGGATGCAGATCTTGATAGTAGAATTACAGGTGGGGACACTTTAGGAACACTCCGTGGGGCCCCATACAGCTATATAACTGGTTTCGGTGTTTTTGATACCTCGCTGAGTACTACTTCCATTGCAAAAGAAATTATAGCAGTGATTCTTTTCACTTAGAATAACATAATACGGGAGCACTTTCCAGCTACAAACTGGCTGGGGGCCCCTTAACTGGATGGGTTTGTGTTTTACGTATCTCAGCTGTTAATTCCACTGCCAAGGAAAATAGGCATACTTGACTCTTTTCACCTAAAAACACTTAATTCATATGGGGTGGGAATACCTTGGGGCTATACCTGTCAAAGGCCCTGCATCCGGGCCAATTTCGCACCTCCTTTAATCGAATTCTTTAATGTTGAATTAAATTCAGCAAAAATTTCGCCTAGATGACATGGTAGTTCAATGTCATAATCTCTTCATTCAAATTCATTTTGAAACATTCACATTACCTCTAACCTTAATTTAAATGACACTTTTTCAACTGAAATCCATATATAAGACAAGCACCATTCCACTATCCGTTCATTCACAAATTCATAATGATATAGTCACGTGATCCATCACATGCTGCACTCGTTCATGTTCAAATTGATTTCTGGCCATCTAATTTAACATGTCTGCAGCGAAGACATGTTCATGCTTGACCTCTTTCCTTATTTTCTTTCATCGTAGTTATTGTTTTGTAAGCATCATAGCTTTTCATGTTTTCGGATTCGTTTAAGAGACGTTGACACCAGTTTTTTTTTTTTTTTTTTTTTTTTTTGAAACGTGCTTTTTGAATCCGAAGAAGTAAGAAGCCACAAATTATCTGGCCGTTACGAGCGCTTTATTACGAGCGGTCGGCCAGTTCCAGGAAGTCACGGTTATGATCCTCAATTAAAAAAAAAAAATCATTTCTATGTCTTCTAGAGATATAGGCCTACGTCTGTATCTATTGTGCTGTCATGACTATAAAAAAATGAAGTTAATCAGCATTACTGGTACACGTATAGGCCTATAATGACGTGTATATGAAAGAGAAGGAGCGTTACCAGTCTGGTTACAGAACAACCAAATCCAGTTATACTAGATAAGAAATATGATACTTTTGCTGCTTTATAACAATAATTTATAGATGAAACGAAAACACACATAGAAAGACACGTTAAAATGATCTGAAACAAAGAAATAGCATGATTTGAATTTGAATGAACACGTTTGGAATTTGACTATCTTTCGCGAAATTTAATGACTGAAATACCTTTTTCGGCAAGTCAAGGCGAATTTGAATGAACGTAGGGTACCAGTCAATTTGAATACCCATTGTACGAATTCGAACCTTCTATCAAATGGACCGACAAAAGTGCGAAATGGGCTTGGAAAACCTAACTGGCTTTGATGTTTTGGGTATCTGGGCTACGGTCACAACTCAGAGCGGCGACCGACCGATTTGTAGCCTGCTCGGTCGCCGCTGAGATTTTGGCACTGCCCAGCAGTTTTTGGAGCTGTTGAGCAGGCTGACAGCCCCAGCGAAAATAGAGCAGTGCCCGAGCGATGATCTGTCGATGTCCTGTCGGTGACTCGTCAGTTGCCGGCCGATTTTAGGTCAAACCTGGCGAAATGCGAGGATCCTCTCAGCGCAGAGTCCGATCAGTCACCGAGCGATGAGCCGTCGGCAACTGAGCGGTCTCCCACCGGCCACCGGTCGATTTAAAAAAAAAAATCGATCAGCGGCCGACCGATGATCGGCAGGGCATCAGAGGTTTCCTGTCGGCGTACGGGCGGTGGCCCGTCGTTCCCTGCCAGGATGTTCTCACGAGCAATATTTGGGACTGTATGTCCATTTTGTATAAACAATAACGCTCTTTCTCTGCATCAGAGAGGTCAACGAGGTCTAAGATGTCGTTGATTCCACCTCAACTACTTCGACAACGAGATCCACAAGTCCAGCAGTTTGTGACAGTCGGTCTCATTAGGGATTTAGCCAGCTCCCCCTACAGATGTCCTCTCTTGGCCTTATTTTTGCGTATCCGGGCAATTACCCCAGGAGGGCAATTACCCCCCCCCCCCCCCCCCGGCTAAATACTGGTTAGTGGTAAGCTTAGAGAGTAAAGATTAGGGTTAGGGTTAGGGTTAGGGTTAGGAGTTTGGGTTAGGGATAGGATTAGGTTCAGGATTAGGATTAGGATTAGGGCCAGGGGAAGGGTGCCGGGTAATTGCCCAGGTGGTAATTGCTCTAGACCCTTATTTTTGTAATCATTGTTCCCCATGTTATAGAACAATGTATGCTCCTCAAAAAAAAAAAAAAAAAAAAAAAAAAAAACTGTGCGATTTGTTCTTCCTGCTCCTCTGTGAACCGTTTGCTGGAGTTCAGTGATTGTTGGATGGAGGGCAGGTCGTCATTATTTTGTCCTACAGTTGCTATCCTTTCCTTCCTTGTCCTCCATGTCTCCAGCCGACGTGACCAAGTCCTCTTCTTATGAGTGGACAATTAGAGCCACAGTTTCCTGCTTCTTCCTCCGGGGATAAACCCTGGTGACGGTCGTCTTGCCTCTTTCTCTCTCCATACCTGTTCCAGACGGCCCCGATTCCTCCTCCCCTTCTTATCGCTTTGAAATGCTTTTCCTTTGCGCTTTGGGCATTTTCTTGTGAATGAAAATTGTTGGGAAAACCAGGCTGAGTTGATGACTTCGTTCAGAAATCTTACTGTTTCTCTTGGCGGGTGCTGGGCAGCTCTTTATATATGCCCTGGGGAACGCCGCTGTAAATCAAGCAGTCGCCGCCCGGACGCCGGTCAGTTTTTAACTCGCCGACCAATGACCAACCGGTGACCAACCGATCTCCCATCGGTCATCGAGCGGCCACTGCTCGGCAACTGACTCTCTTGGGGCTTATTTTTCTTTTTTTTTTACCTAAACCGCCCAACGGCGACCGCTCGATTAGGTCGGTGCCTGGGCGGTGCCTGGGCGGTGGCCGCCCAGGCACCGAGCGTATTTTGGACGGCGAGTAGAAATCGAGCGGTCACCGCTGAAATTTTAACTCCGCGCTAAAACTTCAGCGGCGACCGACCGATGCCCTAAAAATCAGCAGTGCCTGGTCGGTCACCGGTCGGCGACCGACCGATATTGGCTAAAAACTCGCCGAGCGGTCGCCGACCGGTCGCCGAGCAGGCTGATTTTGGGGGTTGTGACCGTGAGATGTAAACTAAGGCCTACTTCGATTGTAAAAGAAAAACAACTATGACTCTTTTCAGCTAGGGCCTAAATGATGTCATAATAACTATGTGGGGGAGGGGCACTTTATGGCTACTGTACTGGGCCCGGTACAGGATGAAATGACTGGTTTTCGTAATATGGTCATCTCGGTTGTGCGCTATACAGAAGTATGCTTCCTTTGCAAATTTCTTTGGTGTTTTGCTACTGTAGTAACCTATAGGACTCCGTATACAGGATGAGATGACTTGCTTTGGTGTTTGTGATATCTCTGTTCAGTAGGCCCTGATATCAACGTTACAAAAGAAATTGTACGACCATTTTCAGCTGATTCACAGTACATGTATAATGGATGAGACACTCAGTGGAGCTACTGTCTGGGGCTCTGTACAAGATAACTGGCCTTGGTGTGTTGAATATCTCTGATAAGTATACTTCTTACAGTGCAAAAGAAATTACCCGTGTTTGGGCTATACTGTCTGGGGCCCCGTGCAGGATAAAATAACTAGCTTTGGTATTTTGGATATCTCTGATGGGTACTACTTCCTTGCAAAAGAAATTAGCCGTGACCCTTCTCAGCTGAATAAAACTAATGTGTGTGCGTGTGTGTGTGTGTGTGTAGGGGTGCACTTTGGGGCTACTGTCTGGGGCCCCGTACAGGATAAAATAACTGGCTTTAGTGTTTTGGATATCTCTGATGAGTATGCCTACTACTTCCGATTGCAAAAGAAAGTAGCCATGACCCTTTTCAGCTGAATAAAATCAATGTGTGTGTGTGGGGGGGGGGGGGGGGGGGGATTTGGGGCTACTGACTGGGGCCCCGTGCAGGATAAAATAGCTGGCTTTGGTATTTTGGATATCTCTGAAGGGTACAACTTCCATTGCACAAGAAATTATAGCCGTGACCCTTTTCAGCTGAATGAAACTAATGAGTGTGTGTGTGTGTGTTGGGGGGGGGGGGGGGGGTACTTTGGGCTACTGTCTGGGGCCCCGTGCAGGAAAAAATGACTGGCTTTGGTATTTTGGATATCTCTGATGGGTTCTACTTCCATTGCAAAAGAAATTAGCCATGACCCTTTTTAGCTGAATGAAACTAATGTGTGTGTGTGTGTGTGTGTGTGTATGTGTGCGTGCGGGGGGGGGGGGGGGGGGCTCCATTTCGGCTACTGTCCGGGGCCCCGTACTGGATAAGATAGCTAGCTTTGGGGTTTTTGACATCTCTGATGGGTACTCCTTCCATTGCAAAAGAAATTAGCCGTGATTCTTCTCAGCTGCACGAATAAAATCAATGTTTGTGTGTGTTTGTACGTATGGCCTATGGGGGTGGGGCACTTTGGGGCTACTGTCTGGGGCCCCGTAAAGGATAAAATAGCTAGCATTGGTGTTTTGGATATCTCTGATGGGAACTACTTCCATTGCAAAAGAAATTAGCCGTGACTCTTTTCAACTGAATGAAATCAATGTTTTTGTGTGTTTGTACGTAGGGCCTATGGGGGGTGGGGCCCTTTGGGGCTACTGTCTTGGGCCCCGTACAGGATAAAATAGCTGGCATTGGTGTTTTGGATATCTCTGATTGGAACCACTTCTATTGCAAAAGAAATTAGCCGTGACCCTTTTCAGCTGAATAACACCATATTTGTGGGGCCCTTTGGGGCTACTGTCTGGGGCCCCGTACAGAATAAAACAGCGGGCATTGCTGTTTTCATAATAAGTACACCCAAAGGAACAATATCCACCAACTTTTGTCCGTGACCCCCTTCGGCTGAATAAATCCATTTTTCGGGGTCCCTTTTTGTGGTCCCTAGGCTTACGGTACAGGATGTGACTTGCCAGCAATTCATTTAATTGATCCTTGGCAACATCCTTATACGATGAGACCATCAAAAGATGTGACCCTTTTCAGCTGAATAAATGCTCTGGGCCCCCGGTCTATTATGCCTTCACAAGCACACGCGCACCCTCTCTCTCATACATGCACAATTCTTGATGGTCCGTACCCGTAATTATATTTTCTTGCAGGCATAGATTTCCACATCGGTCTTCCATTCGAAAGCAACCACCGTGTAGCCCGTCTTCTCGTCGACCGTCGCCCGATGTTCTTACAATTCCTGGACAGTATACAGACCCCGGATGGAAGACAAACTATACTTCATATGATAAACTCGAACGCCATTGGAAATATGATGAGTAATGCAAACGAAATGGAAGATGTGAGTGGGAAGAATGTAGAATGCAAGCATAACCGAAACTTTACGATCCCTATAAATTTGCGGAAGGCACACACACACACACACACACACACACACACACACATTCAAGCATACACACATATTAAATTATTGCAAACCCTAATGGAAAGTACACAGTGCCCCACAGTGTGAGATACACAGTGTGAAACACAGTGTGAACAGAGTGTGAAATCTCTTTTCACAGTTAAATTCGAGCGTATTAACAGTTTGAACACAATGTGAGTCATCAATTCACAGTGTGAAACAAAGCGTTACTATGTGAACACTCTGAAAAAAAAACACTGTGAAATCATCTTCACTTTGTTAGATTCGAGTGTTTTGACGTAGTCGACTATGTGAGCACACTGTGAGCACACTGTGGGACAGTGTTCTTCTCAGTAGGGAAGGTCAAGGATTTGCGATTTGTTTACAAGCGCTGTCTGCCATCGTTAGGTATAGACATCACTCTTTTTTGTCAGTTTTCTCACTCCATTCTTCTGTTCTCAAAAACTTGATGACAGACCGTATTGCAAGTTACGAAAAAACAAAATTATATTTCAGAAATCTGAATTGGGCATTCATGTCACAATTACACCAGGGGGGTGTTTCACAAAGCTGTTCGTAAAGTTACGAACAACTTACGAGCGACTGGTGATCAGTTCTTGTGCTGAATTATGGAAATTCTGATAAGTATAGCACATCAGAACTGATCTCCAGTCGCTCGTAAGTTGTTCGTAACTTTACGAACAGCTTTATGAAACAGGGCCCTGAGGCTAGGAGTGGTTTACTATTACAGACTTATATTAAGCAGCCCCATCTCTCCTGAGGAAACGTCGTATTTTTACAGCTTGTTCTTCCGTCAATCTCTCTTTTTGTGCAGAATATTCCTGCTGGAAAGAACACAGTGTCCCACAACGTGAAACACTATGTGAAACACAGTGTGAGAACACTGAGTGGACACAGTGTGAAATCTCTTCACATTGTTAAATTCGAGCGTTCTAACATTGCGAAAACATTGTGGATCATCGTCACAGTGTGAAACAGAACATTACTATGTGAACACAGTGTGAAAAACGAGACCACAATGTGAAATGATCTTCACACTACTAAATTCGAGAGTTTTCACGCATCCGACAATATGAAAAACATTCTGAACACACTGTGGGACAATGTGTTATTTAGGGTATTGTGCTACCGAAGGTCTCAATTACTCAAAACAGTTGGGTACAATGTGAATATAACGTGTAGCAATTGATATCTCTCGCATTTCAGTGAAACATGTACCGTTCTGTTGACTTATATATACCGATAGAGAGTGTTCCACGTTAGCCTTGCACTTTAACCACGATAAGAAAATTAATCTTTCCGTCAACTTTATAAGTATAAAGAAAGTAATTTGCATGTAATACCAACTCTGGAGAGGTGCGCCTAACTATCCACAAAGTGTGCATTACGATACCCACACACACTCTTATTGACATCATTGCCACCTGATTTCATAATAAATATTTGTGTTGTTTTGGACAGTTGGGAGTCTTTAACGATCCCGCCTACAGAGCCATCGAGTTGCCGTCAGTAAATGGGATCGGGTCTGCGGCTGGTCTTGCAAAGGTATAACGATGGCGACTAATAACTGTAATAATTATCACTATAATGTTGACATGATAATGATAAGGGGAATGATAACTATGTCCTCCTGCCAATTATGATAATGATTATCATTTGTATTAGATGGTGGTCAAAAAACACATATTGCCTATAAGAGATTCGTTAAGTGAAGCCTTCAGGATGTATTCCAAATCTGCGATCGTTATCTTCAGCTTGCATGGTGTTATTTGCGATTTGTCGTAATTTGGCCAGCTGGCTTTCGATACACGAAATTCCCTGCCAAAATGATCACTAGTCTTGATTGAATGTTTGATTACAACGGGAAATAACGCATAATTTTCATTCAGGATTGCCGGGGTCCGATACTAATCCCTGTCATGCCTGCGGTATTTGACAAACATTCTCCAAAGCGAATAAAAAGAAAAATAGAACGAGTGAATAGAGAGAGCAAGTTCTATCAAAAGCAGACATAACTTGTCCCCTTTAGCACTGAACGCGCCATCATGTCAGGAAATGTAAAATCATAATCAACCTTTATGTCTCATTAACACCACCTGTCCATCGAGTTTGATGCTTCCACTACGATTTACCTAATATTGTGTACCTTAAGCTACTTTACTTGCACTCGCAAGGTATAACTCAGACTAATAGTAGGTGGATATTAATTTGATCGAGTGACTCAACTATACAATGTATGAATCTCATATCTGCTCCATTTCACGCTTTGAATCTAAAAACATAGTGATGTGTATAATTATGTCAATGTCATGACGTTTTGTTTTCAGCTCTATGGAATAATTTCATCTGGTGGCATAGACCCAGTTACTAACAGAACTCTGCTGTCAAAGGAGAGAATCGACGATTTTCTGAATTTCGAGCCTCCTTCTGTCGACAGAACTCTCGGCATTCCTCTTTCTTTCAGTCGCGGGATGATCAAAATTGATAAGTTTGTTGTGAGTGGTCAATCAGTTCGTATTGTATAGCAAATGACTTATGCTACTTATTACTAGTTTCGTGCTTGAACGTAATGTCCCCCAGAGTGACTAAATTTTGTCGACCATTTAGCAATATATACGCCTTATCTATTTCGATGATATATATCATTTACATTATTTTCTACGCTTTTCCGCACATTGGTTTGTCAAAGTTGGGACATACTTCAGCTTTAATAATGTAGGTTAGCCTTCAGGTGGACAACTGTCTCAGATGGCCTTTGTGCATACAGTATCAAGGCCCTCAGCGCTGGTATTTGATAAGATAGAGAAATGGGATAAGAATTACAAAACACATGTATTAAGAAGGTCTTAATAGAATGTCATAATTATGTTTTTGTATTATTTCGTACTCATTATATTCTCTGTAATCACGTTCGATTGATATACAGGGAATAAAGCTAAAACATTGTGCTTTGGAGGTGCGGGTATCACAAATGAGCGTTTTTTAAAAGAAGTTTAGTGTTTATTATGTTCATGGATATAGGAATATCAACTGAATCTGGAACCTGATTACGAGAGGTATTGGCAAACACCTTGGGTAGCCTCTTTGTTCTCCATGGTGTACACAATAACATTCTGGTTACAAAGACTGTATGTATAGCTATAGCAATTTAATGAACATAATGCAGAACTATTATTTCATAATTATTTCTAAACGTACATCCAGGATCGGATTAATACCTGCGATTGTAATGCCTATAATGAGTTTTGCTGATTTCTCTTATGGACTAGCCTGATTTATTTTTCTTTTTGTAGGACGGAGTGACAATGTTTGGGCACCCAGGAGCTGGCGGACAACACGGCTGTGCAGACCCGGTACATCAGGTCGGATTCGCCTACCTCAGTAGCACCATGCTTCCATACCTTCTGGGTGAAGATCCTCGGTCTAACCAGCTCGTTCAGAGTCTTTACAGATGTGTTCAAAAACTTGAAAATCAGTAATTTCTCATTTTTACAGTTTACACAAACAATACTTTCTTTTTTTCTTAAACTGATCAAGCTGTTTTGTACATATTCCATTCATAATAATTGAAATATTTCACAGCGTAATAATTAGCCAACCTAAATGCAATATTGGAGACAACTTATCTTAAAGAAAACGTTCATAAGTACTAACTACGTAAACCCATTTCTTTGTGAACATCCTAAGGAAATCAAGTGGCCTTAATCTGTAGGACGAATTTCTCTTAAACAATTCTAAACAAACGAAAACAAGATTATTATCATATAATGAGCTTGAGAAAACAATGTTTACATAAGCTGCTTTGTGATTAGTATTGTATAGTTGAAATGTTTACATGAAAGAAAGAATACACTGTACAACATTTTTTAAAGCGTTGCGACGAGCGCGTATAAAGGCATACATTGGATCATAATGATTCTTTTGAATAAACAAAAAAAATGGAGTCAATTCGTAATGTTTCTTCAATTGCGTGAAAGAAAAGGACATACACGTAACGAAAATGAGTTCATTTAGAAGTTATAAGAAGTACATTTATTACAACTTTCTGAAAGTGCAAACTTTCAGACCGCAGAAATCCTACACTTCTCTATACAGAAAGAACAAACAATGAAGGGAAGGGATAGAAAAAGGGTCGTTGTAATTATATCTTGAAAAGTTTTGATATTGGTAATGTTATTACGGTATATGAATATCTCCAAATTTTATGAACCATGAAATGTGTCTCTGAACAGGGAGGTGAGACTGCTCTGAAGGATATGCAAATGAAAATGCCACTTACATAAATTAGATTACAATAACTGTAACGATCCGAGGAAGGTACCAATGAAATATCGTTGAAGTATTAAAGGGGAAATCCAGTCCAAGTATCATTTAGTCTGATAAGAAAGAGCAAAATATTACGAGTTCAACGGTGTAGATTTGATCGAAATCGGATGAAAAATAAGGAGGTTATGACATTTAGAAGTTTCGCTTTTTTTTGGGGGGGGGGATGGGGGCAGTTCATCAACAATCTAATATAAATATGCAAATGGTAAAGTGACCATGTCATGCTCTTACAACCTATCATATATTTTGTACATAAAATTTTGAAATTTGTAGTTTTTCATTCAAACGCAATTATGCCCGAGGCTCAAATCCTCAAACATCTAACTGATCACTACTCTGAAGCTATTCAACCAGGAGTAACGTCATGTTTCAGACCTCAATGACAGAAACATTGACTTTTTTCATTTTTTTTTTTGGTATACGTTCAATGGAAAATTGTGAGGGTAAAACATGGTTAGTTCACTCAATTGCATATTCATACCTACTGTACGTACAAGAACTGTTTTGGAGAAATTATCATAACTTCAAAATTTCGTAACATTTCTTATTTTTCATCCGATTTCATTCAAATTCTTAACGTTGAACTCGTATAATCTTATTCTTTTTGTTTATCAGACTAACTTATATTTGGACTAGATATCAGTGAGGTTTCATCCTGTCTGCCTGTGTGCATGTGTGTTAATTCATTTTGAATGAAGAACCTAACACCGTCCCTCTACCATAGTGGTCCTATCTATATATCGGAGAGAGTTTCACCTTATCTACCGAGATAAATACACGCATAAAATCACAGAGTGCCCATATTACACGCTAACATTTCTGAGTGATAGTACAAGTACTAGACGCCATGAATTCGCAGTAACGTAACAATAACGTGACCCCGCAATAATAACATGCTTTTCTGGCATTCGACATGGCACACTCCTGAATTCCAGAGAACAAAATAAACATTACATCCCACGGGGATGAGATGTCATTTCCCGAAACACAAGCAACCGCTTCAGCAGTATAAACTCGATCTTGAAGTGCATTTTCTCGCGCTAAAAAGGTGTCTGTAAATTTATCAAAACTAAAACACACAGCCCAAATAAAGCTGCAAACAGCGATTCAACTGATTTGCGTTATTGCCACATGTAAATATAAAGGTACATGTATTATATGATATACAATGAACATGTATAAATATAGTGGTAACATTATGCCGATGAACAGGATGTTTGTTTATGTCATGTTTGGAACGTATTATGGGTGACACAATGATGACAAAATAATTATGTCGCAGGTTGCCGGATATATCAGCTTTATTTGTGTGCAAAATCCGCTGGAATTATGTTTGTTTGTTTGTTTGATAGATACTTTATTTTCTGCAAATCAATATACATAAGTTACATAATCATGAAAATGCAGGAAATATACAAAGTAAATTAAACGCAAAGTCGTTTGACTTGCATAAACCACGATACATACTAAGTACATAATCATGAACACGTAGGACATATGTAAAGTAAATTTAACACAGTCTTTTGACTTGCATAAACAACGATATGAAAGAAATTTAATATACAGTATGCATGTCTATGCAGCAGTGATAAGAATAACATTTATAGTTAAGAAACGATTATGCAGAGGGCCGCCATTATAAGCATTGCTTGAAAAGATGGCCGGCCCGAGGAAAAGATAAGGACGTACTAAATTCGTAACAATATAAATTCTGCTGCGAAGGTAGCAGGGGAAAATAAACTCTGGTGTGTGATGGTGGTGGTGGTGAATGTGTGTGCAGGTGCTTGAGGGTGCACAATAGCAGATAGGCTGGGATTTAGAATAGTGAAATTGGTTTACTGAAAGAGGGGACGATATGCGCTGTTGCTATCAGGAGACCAACATTAGTTACAGATTTATATAAGTTATTTGTTTTTAGTTCATATTTGAAATATACTGTAATAAAATGTACTTCTTTAAGTTTGCTTTAAATGAAAACAAGGAGGCACACTGTTTCAACTCCTCAGGAAGAGTGTTCCATGTATCCGGACCTTGATGTCTAATCGACTTTTGAGCAAGTAAAAGCTTTGGATTACTTAAGTGAAAATCATGGGAACGACGGGTAGGGTATGAGTGAATATGGTCATTGGTTACTAGGGTATTATGAAAAAATGGTAATGCATTTCGAGTGTGTTTATACATAAATATGGCAGTTAGGTATAAATGTATATCATGTATAGGAATAAACAGACGGAGGGGTATGGAATAGGATGGAATATGAAGTGAGATAACAAGCTATGGAATAAATAAAATGAAAATTGGAATGGACGCGATTGAGCCTAACAATTCTGAAACATATTTCAAGATTACAAAATATGTATTGATGGAAGATGCATCTCAAGAAGACACAATATAGCACCTTTTGACGATTATATAATAATGAAATGATGGAGGATATACCTAAAGTAAACAACATATAACACAGTGTAACCAACCAGCGGAAATAAACTTCATGTTTCTTTGTGTAATTGACTAAGTACAGTGTACTTGATTGGCAGATGGGCATGATGGGTGTGTGTTATTTTATTTTTTATTATATTTTTATATATTATATATATATATATTTTTTTTCTTTGTGGTGAGGCTAATTGTTAGTTCGTATAGATTAAGCTTTCGGCCCGAATCCCTCGACGGGGTCTGACACTAAAAATACAATGTCTTGTGACAGTGATATTTTCAGTAACGTCTACGCAACAAGTATGCCATTCATAGTGTATATAATAATTTAAAAAAAAAGATGAAGAACACACGCATTCGGATAGTGTAATGTAGAAAGTCATACTTGCATGTTGTGATGACCTGCGTTGGGTTAGGCTATTGGCCATCCGTGGCGTGTGGTTAAGCTGATAAGTGTCTGCTTTGTGTTGTGTTAGGGTGGAGAGAGAGAGAGAGAGAGAGAGAGAGTGTGTGTGTGTATGTGTGTGTGTGTATGTGTGTGTTATATACAGCATATATATATATATATATATATATATATATATATATATATATACACACACTTGGTGATTCTATCCTTCTATGAAGTGCTCGATATCCTCAAAGGTATAGCTTTAGACAGAAGTATTGGAACAAGTTCACTCGGTTGAATCTGCTGTCAACCGAGTGAACTTGTTCCAATACTTCTGTCTATATATGAAGAGTTTGTTTGCAAAAACCGACAAGTCCATTTGTGAGAATTTTGAAGTATGGTCTCTGTCATAAAGTACAAAATAATACCTTTGAAATGATATATTGGTCACTACACATAAAAGTAAATTTTTGAAGTTATGGTAAAAGGAAGCACACATTTTCTTATTATTCTCTTTATTTTTCTTGACCTTTAATCGCAAATATCTCCATTTGGCAAATATGGACTTAACGGTTTTTGCGAACAAACTCTTCATATATATATATATATATATATATATATATATATATATATATATGCACTTGCCTAAATGGACCTATACATATATCAATATAGGGACCTAAACAAGCTCAGCTTTTTAGGAGGTCTGTCACATTTCATGTTTGTAAAATTGTCTTCTCTTATATTCTTTGTCAACGACGCTATGTCTCGTCTTATGTTCAATCGATTGTATCATGTTATTTGAGTTTGAGATGTGGAACAATAAAATTAAATCAATCAAAGGTCAGCGAATAAAAAAAATACATGTGCCCGCTGAATCTAGTTACGCCTACCGCTCCTCTAAACTTACGTCTATATGAGGATTGTATTTTATGTTTGACATTACTACTGAACAATGCAAAAGACACATTCGAAATAATAACACACATAGGGAAACATAAAATGTGGCTATGCACATCATGTGATTTGTTTATTTTGTATTTCCACTAAGCTAATAATCATTATCAATCACTAATCATTCATGACATTAAAGTGAAAGAAATGATAACGTATTGAAATGTCAAAAGCACAATTAAGATATACAGTCATGTACGTGTAAAGGAAAAATTATTTACACATGTTCTGTAAAGAATGCAAGGGGCTGTTTCTTAATTCATCCAAACGGAAACAGATACACACATGCACACGCGGTTTTATTTGCCACTTAAACTTACATCAAAGAAGTAAAACCAAGAGAGCAAGAACTTAATTTGATGGCCTATAGGCTGACTTTAATTCACATGTTGCATTAACAAAAATTATGAAGAGTTACAACTTACAAGATTCCTTTTTTTCCAAATAGATGGATAGTATTACACACTGCATGATATTTCCAGATAAAGTACATGACTACGTACATGTATTGTATGCGCTGTAATCAATCATACCGAGAATATAGAGATTGCTGATTCAAATTAAAGATCTTTGATCAGCATTCAGTAATGTACACTGACAAGTGTGAGTCTCACTTCCAAAAGAGACTTGAGCGTGGCTGTTTTTACAGCTGAGGTTTCAGTGATTGTATGGATAGCTATACACAATACCATAAACACAGTAAATAGACTGGTAGACTGATTATGTATACAGAAGTCAAAGACAAAACAAAAACACACTGGCTGCATTCTTGGTTTACAAAATATAGAAAAAAATCATGAAACAATATTAAAAAAAAGTGAATCGGTTAAATCAAAACCAGTTGACCACAACATAATTATGTGCAAAAGATGTATTACTACATGCTACTACGGTATACTCTATTGGATAATGGGATTATACAGTTTCAATTTTCCCCAACATACGATCAAAGTGAAATGCACTCAATAGTGTAATCTACACAAATAATATGCGCGATATATCAGGAAACTATTCTCCTGTTACAATGTACAATGGTTACAGTATGACGACAAAAACGACCATGTGATACTCAGTACAGTAACCTATATTCGCATAGGAGGGAAATTCGTAAAATGCTATTCCAGTTTGTTAACGTATGTTGATAAACAGTCATGACTACGTTTGATTGAAATTCCTTACACGGGATCAAGTCCGTCATTGGAAGGCGTCCTGTGTGTTTCCATCCAGGGTATAATAAGGCACTTCATAGTCACGTCTTTGTCAAGCTATAAAAACACGTTCCTGCCCCTCCATCAGATATCGAATTTGCATTGATTGTATCACAGTGGCTACCATATAAAAATGGGTGAACAAACCACAGTGTATACCGCACATTAGTTGAATGTTAGCATCGTTCCCTCGTGGTGTCATCCTATATCGTAGAGGGAATTAGCTGGAGCACTCATGTTTAGACAATGAGCTTGGAGATTTCGTATATGTATTGGGGGAAATGTATTGAATTGCACTATCTACTTTTAATTCAGTCATTCCACTGTTCCCTAGTAAAATAATTGTTCTACATGACTATAATGGCACAAAAATCCGATTATTATGCATTTAATGATAAAATACGTTTGTATACGAATGATCATACAATGGCTATTTTACATGCTATCAACACAAAGCTATAACACACAGAATAGAAATCTATAATGCACTATACTACAAACGTGTAAAAAATATTCAATCAAGTACAACAACATACAAAAATTATGTTTCATAATTGTTTTCGGCTGAGATATTATTGACGTTTGATGCCATTCATCAACATTGTTTTTATGTACAATTTGGAATCATGCAAAAATACACTACAATAAGCCTCACGTGATGGTAGAAGTTAGGCTATGTGTTTACATTGGTTACATTGCTTAAAATCTGATTAAATAATGTTTTACCCTTATGAGGATTTTCACAAACCATTTTGACTCACAACCAGCAATTCACCAAATCAAAATTCGTTTACATTCTTCATTCTTTAATATACCTCGTTAACAACACACGGAGAGATATTTTCAGCATGATGTACAACAGCGCTAAAACATCAAAATTAGTCACATCATACATCAAATTTAAGTCACATCATATTTACATAATGCAATTACAACATAGTCCTCACCTAAACAAGAAGGAAACAACAGCATTAATCATTATTTCACAAGCACACTTCTGTTTGAATTTCTAGTAAGAAAGTAATCAAGTGCAACGTTTCCATTCCTTCCTACAAATATAAATCTCTTCTCTAAAAAAGTTCATGTTAACGATTTCAAAAGTACAATGCATCATCTCTGATATTCTATCACACCCTGAAATATGAAATCTACACATACACCATGCAAATAAAACTATTTTATTGAATATGAACAAGAGAGCATTGCTAGCTATGTTTTTTTACCAAATGAAGTCCGCATCAATCAGTCCTAATTCACAGACAATTCACATTTGCATTACGTCTTTCCTTTGTCCTCCCATTCGGGGGACTTCTATATTCATACTCATATCGCTAAATGACCACAAATAGAAATGTGTTGACCGCCTAACGATGCATTATGTATCACAAGCTAGTAAATTAGACAAAGAAAACATATTCATTCCATATTACAATGGTGTTACGATTAGCTGCACTTTATAGAGTTGCTCTGTTGTCATATTCTTCATGTTCATCATGTTATATATTTTCTATCACCACATTCCCCCTTGCTGTCTAAAGAGAGAGGAAGTCATACAAATTAGATAACAAATTACGTTCAGAACCTTAACAGAAAATTGTACTATTTACACATTTTGATATAAAAATTACAAAATGTTTCCACTATACATGTATATGAGTATACCGAATAGACAATAAGAAGGTAATTACAACTTGCGGAAAGACCGCATTCCACCTTTCACTTCAATTTCAACTGATATGTAGTCATTGCAGATTGATATCAGTTACTGAAATCTATTGTTTTCACTTTTGAATCATACAAAATACATTATATCAACATCATGAAAGTGGAAAACATATTCAAATAACCCTAGGCATAATCATGCTTACATTGTGTAGAAGAATGTGAAATTCTACGGGCTATAATTTCTCAGTGTTTGCTTATCAGCTTAGTGAGTCAGAACTTTAACCAAAATCTGTAGATCACAATTTACAAGTGTCAGCCACATCACCAGTTTGACTTTATGAAATACACTGTCTAGTGCAAAAACCTACATTTACTTGCACCAAAGGGGGAGATATTCTACACATATTCAATGGTGTCTTTAACTTGACACATGTTCAGTTGTAACTATATAACATTATTTGCATAACAAAGAGAAATAGCAAAACATATTATACATGTACAAGTGACTCAAATAGACCATAATGAAATGATCTCCAATTCCATGCATAATGCATTAGACACTTTGGATTGACAGAGCAGCAGAGATGTGAGAGAGTCATTATTAGCACAAACAGTGAGATGACGTACAGTGTACCTCCAATAATCAAATGCAGCCACTTTCAATATCCATCCATTCATCCAAATAACACACAGTACAGTAATAAGTGCACTGAAATAAACATTTCTGTAGAAGTAGAGATATAGGTATAATGAATGATTGTTTATATATTGCGGCCATGACGCTTTTAGAAATTTACACCTATACTTAAGTATAAGTCTGAGTTTTACTTTCAAATAACACTTGAGCATAGCTGTTTTAACTAGTGAGTTTTCAGTGATTGTATGAATAGCTATGTACAATACCATAAACGCAGTAAATAGACTGGTAGACTGATTATGTATACAGAAGTCATAGACAAAACAAGAACACATTGGCTACATTCTTGGTTTACAAAATATAGAGAAAGTCATAAAACAATAATATCACGGGAAAAAATGATTCGGTTAATAATCAAAACCAGTTGACCACATCATATATGATCAAAAGATTTATTACTACGAGCTACTACGCTACATTCTCTTGAATAATGGGAGTATGCATTTTCATCGTTTTCACAACATACGATCAAAGTGACTACATGTATAAATGTACTCAATTTGTAATACCCAAATGTGCGCGATACATATATAAGGACATAAAATCTCCTGTTACAATGAAAAATGGTTACAGAATGTCGATAAAAAGTGATAAATTCAGTCATATTCGCATACAAGGGAAATTCCTAAAATGCTAACCAGTTTGTTGAAGTATACTGATAAACAGTCATAATGAACGTGTTTGAGTTAAATTCTTTATACGGGATTAAGTCCGTCTTTGCAGGGCGTCCTGTGTGTTTCTATCCATGGCATAATAAGGCATGCACTTCATATTCATACGTTTGTCAAACTATTAAAACACCCTCCTGCCCCTCCATCAGATATCGAGCTTGAATTGATTGTATCACCATGGCTACTATAAAATAGTGGTTGAACAAACCATACACATTGGTTTAATATCCGCATCATTCACTCATGGTGTCATCCCACACGTATATCGTAGAGATGCTACGAAGGTAATTAGCTGGAGCAGTCTTGTTTAATGAGCTTAGCGATTGCGTATTACTACATGTACTGGGAAAATGTATTATTGAATTGCATTATTTACTCTTGATTTAGTCATTCTACTGTTCCCTATTGAAATAATTATTACACATGACTATGACTGAAAAAAAACCCCGATTATAATGCGTTCAATGATAGAACGTTTTTATATACGAATGAGCATACAATGGCTATTTTAGATGCTATCAACACAAAGCGATGAACATGCAAAATAGAAATCTATAGTGTACTACTTTACAAACGTGTAGAAAATTATTCAATCAATTACAGCAATATATATACAAAAAGGATGTTTCATTCTGTTTTCGGCTGAGATATAATCATTGACATTTGATATCACTTATCAACATTGTTTTTGTTTACAATTTAGAATCATGTAAAATACACTACAATGAACCTCATGTGATGGAACAAGGTAGGCTAAGTTTACATTGGATACATTGCTTAAATTCATTTGATAATTGCTTACCCTTGTGAAGATTTTCACAAAACACTTTAACTCATAACAAGTAATTTACAACATCAAAATTCATTTACATTTTTTTGATATACCTCTTTAAACTAGCAGACACAAGGAGAGATATTTTCAACATGATGTCCGATTGTTCTATAACATCAAACTACACGTAACTTCACATTTACATAATATACAACACAGTCCTCGCCTGTACAAGAAGGAAATGACGGCATTAATCATTATTTCCATAACACATTCTGCTTAAATTTCTAGGAAGACTGTAATAAAGTGCAACGTTTCCATTCTATCCTTCAAGTACAATTATCTTCTCTTGCTAAAAGCTCATGGTAACGATTTAACGAGTACAATGCATCACCTCTGATATTCTATCACAGCCAGAAATATGAAATCTACGAAAAAAATATGAAAAAATGTGTTATTAAAAGTAAGCAAGAGGACATTACGAGCTCTGGGTTTTACCAAATGAATTCAGGATCAGTCAGCTGTCCTAGAAGTCACAAACACTAAGTTCACATTTGCATTACGTCTTTCCTGTGTCCTCCTATTCGGCGGACTTCTAAATTCAATCCCATATCGCTAAATGATCACAAATAAAAATGTGTATACCGCCAAATGATACATGTATGTATCACAACCTGGTATTATACAAAGAAGAATAACTTAATTCCATGTTACAATGGTGTTACGATTACCTCCACTTCAGAGTTGGAATTATTGCCGCATACTGCAATTTCTTGTATTTTCTATTACCACATTTCCCTCTTGCTGTCGTTGAGAGAGAGAAAGTTATACAAATTGTATTACAAATTACATTCACTCAAGCGACATTAATCAAAATCTTTTACAGTAGATTAATATGCTATTTACACATTTTGATGTAAACTTACAAACTACTTCCACTATATATGATAACAACGCATAGACAATGAGAAGACAATAACAACTTCCGAAAAGAGCATGTTTCACTTCTCAGCTCAGTTTTTACTGATACATATTCATTGCAGATTAATATCAGTTATTGATATTTTTAGTTTTGAATCATACAAAATACATTATATCAACATCATGAAAATGGAAAACCTATTCAAATAACCCTAGGCATATCATACTTACATTGTGTAGAAGAATATGAAATTCTATGGGCTATAATTTCTCAGTGTTTGCTTATGAGCTTCGCCAGTCAGAACTTTCAACAAAATCTGTAGATCACAATTTCAAGTGTCATCCACATCACCAGTTTGACTTTATAGAATACACTGTCTAGTGCAAAAACCTACATTTACTTGCACCAAAGGAGGAGATATTGTATACATATTGTACAGTTGTAACTATATAACATTATTTGCATAACAAAGAGAAATAGCAAAACATATACATGTACTAGTGACTCAAATAGACCATAATGAAATGATCTCCAATTCCACACATAATGTATTAGACACTCTGGATTGACAAAGCAGCAGAGATGTGAGAGAGTCATTATTAACACAGACAGTGAGATGACGTACAGTGTACCTCCAATAATCAAATGCAGCCACTTTCAATATCCATCCATTCATCCAAATAACACACAGTACAGCAATAAGCGCATAATAATAATAATAATAATAGCTGCTTATATAGCGCATAATATTCCTGGAATCTCTATGCGCTTTACACAAATGGGTAGAGTACCATAAACTACAACTTACATGATCTTAACAAAACAATATAATTAAACATACAAAATACAACTTATCATAATCATTTAATAACAAAACAAATATGTTTTTAAGGACTTGAGGAAAGTGTGAGTACATGTGATGGCCCTAAGTTGACTTGGTAATTTGTTCCAGAGTACAGGTGCTGCTGACTGAAAAGCCCGATCCCCATATGAACATGTTTTGGTTGCTGGTATAACTAATAAATTCTGGCTAGAAGATCGTAGATTTCTTTGTGGAATATATTCAATGATCATGTCAGACAAATATGTTGGGGACTTATTTATCAATGTTTTATGACATAATGCAAGGATCTTAAACATGATTCTCTTATCTACAGGCAACCAGTGCAGGTGTGACAACAAGGGTGTTATGGGATCTCTTCCTTTTGCTCGCATTACAAGTCGGGCGGGGCAATTTTGAACAATTTGGAGTTTTCTTATGTCTTTTTCGGGCAGGCCAAATAGAAGGGAATTACAAAAATCAATTCTAGAAGAAACAAATGCATGGATTAACTTTTCAGTAATTTTTTCGCACAAATAATTTCGTATTTTCCCTATTCTCTTTAATGCACACATTGCAGATTGAGTCATAATTTTAACATGTTCTTTCAATTGAAGGTGTTGATCCATGTGTACACCCAAGTTGCGTGCTTTGGTTGTTTCATGTACATCCAGTCCATCCACTACAATACATGCTGGTGAAGACGCAGGATTAAATCTCGACGAGAAGTGAATTAGTTCAGTCTTCTGTGGATTGATTTTCAAACAGTTTTTGTGAGTCCATGAAAGAACATCAGCAAGACAGTCATTGATCCTGCTTATGGCACTCTGTAGATGTTGTGGTCTGAAAGTTAGATACATTTGGGTATCGTCAGCGTACAACATTGTCTCCAGACCATGAGATTTGATAATTGCTGTTATTGGAGAGCTGTATAATGTATAGAGCAACGGTCCGATAATCGAGCCCTGAGGCACCCCACACTTATCATCGATTGGTTGGGACAGAGAATCGTTAACCTTCACAACATGTGAACGTTGGGAAAGGTACGATGATATCCAATTCAGTACAGTCCCATCGATGCCATACAGATATTTTAAACGGTTTAGCAAGGTCTTGTGATCAATTAAGTCAAATGCTGCACTGAAATCTAACAGGACCAGCAAGACTTCATTTTTCTCATCCAAAGAAACCAGAATGTCATTCTGAACTTTGAGCAGAGCAGTTTCCACACTGTTGTGTGACTTGTAGGCTGCCTGAAACGGGTTGTGCAGATTGTTTGCCGATAAGTATTCCTGTATTTGTTGGACTGCAGCTTTCTCAATTAACTTCCCTATGAAACAGAGGTTTGCAATTGGACGATAGTTAGACAATTCGTCTGCAGAAACATCATTTTTCTTGCGAAGTGGTGTCACAACTGCCTTCTTGAGTGACAAGGGGAAAAATCCAGAATTAAGACTAGTGTTAATAGTCGTTGTCAAGAATGGTAGTAACACTGGGGCACACTTCTTGATTACCGTGGTTGGCATAGGATCTAAAGAGGAGGATGTTGCAGATGATGATGACTTGATCAACCTCATAACACCATCCTCGTCTAAACGTTCAAATTCAGTCAGGGACGAATGACATACTTCATTGAGTTGTACCAAATCATGATCACCTCCTTGTATTTTCTTCACTTCAAGCGTAAGTTTGGAAATCTTGTGGTGGAAAAAATTGGCAAATTCATTGGCTAATGATTCTGCACATGTGTGCTTTGGCAGGACGTTTGATTTCACTGTAGTTAACGTTTCCACCGTCTGAAATAACTTTCGCGTATCACAAGAGTCTATCTTATCGCGGAAATAGGATGACTCAGTGTCAGCTAATTTATGGTAATACTGTTTACATTCTGCCCTGTAAATCTGCCGATCAATCTCAGTTTTGGACTTTAGCATACGCCGTTCACAACGGCGCCTCTGTTGTTTTGCGAGACGGAGGGAGTCATTGTAATAAGGAGCATTTGGACGAAGAACAACATGCCTGTCTTTCATTGGTGCATGCTTATCCAACACACTTTTCAGAGATGTGTTATAAAGATTAACTAAGAGATCAGTGTCATTCGGTAATTCCCCCTCGATTTCTGTTGACAGATCCTGCTGAAATATATTGTAGTCAATGTTTTTCAAGTTGCGGGAACGAACATGTTTCCTGACCTCTCGAGGTCGACCAAGACGTAAGGAACAGGTAACCGCTGCATGATCTGAAGGTAAATGAAAGTGGTTGTCAAGCCCTTCAGCGATGTTAACATCTAGGCCAGATATAATGAGGTCAAGCGCATGGCCTGACGAATGGGTTGGAAAAATCACATGGTTCTTGAGGCTGAAAAGATCTAGGACCTCATTGAATGCAGAACTATCCTGATTATCATTAACATCCATATGGAAATTGAAGTATCCAACCAAAACTATCTTTTGTGAAGCTCTATGTAGGCTCTGAAGGAAAGATGTGAACTCATCAAGAAAATCAGCAGGTCTGCTTCTCACCCTCTTCCGGCTGTAAGGAGGACGGTATATCACCAGCAAGCGGATGGTGTGAGAGGGGGAGTTTGATGATGAGATGGAAACATCCATGTGTTCAAATGAGTGTGTTTGGCTGCGGTCGTTGAACTTGAGATCGAATCCCCGATGTACGAGGATGCCAACACCGCCACCAGTAGTACTTGTTCGAGGAACGTGATGAAACTCATAGTTTGGAAGTGTCTGACTGATATTGAAATAAACATTTCTGCAGAAGTAGAGATAAAGGTATAATGAATGGTTGTTTATATATTGCGGTCATGATGCTTTTAGAAATTTACACCTATATACTTGTGTAAACTTTAAGTACCAGCATGAACGCGTACGTGTATGATTTGATTATATCCAGTCATAGTTGTTTACTTTTTATTTAAAGAAGTACACAATCTTCAGACAAAAAATACACATTACCATTCTCCACAGAACAAAGCTAAGCTACAGAGTAAACTGAATGGTCGGAGTCTGAATGGTTGGAGTTTGCATTATATGCCAATAACAATATGTCACATGACAACACCTTTAAATGTCAAAAAAAACCTAGCATATTCACAGAGTGAAAACTTATCAGATTACAATATAGTTTACAACCTGGAATGTAATATGTGCATTGCAAGTTCGTGTCGGATGTATACGAGAGAATAAAACAAAGTGTTCCATTTCAAACCTCCATCTACAGCTCTGCATTCAGATATTAACATGATCAACGTTAAAGTCTTATGACAATGAAACATGCAGCATTCAGCAATATCAACTCACCTAAACTGGGATACTGCTTTCACAATGTTTCGTCCAAGCAGCATAATGTCAAATAGATTAAGATAGATAGAAGAATCATAGGTGATGATCTCCTTTCAAACAGTAAACGTTGTGATTGCAGTTGATCACACTAAACACATGTATTTTTTGATTTTTTTTATAGTCTCCAACAGATTTGGAATATTAAAATCATCAAGTGCTTACGATAAAGGAAAGAGTTAATGATACTGTGAAACCATTGCACAGTGCAGCTAAAAGTGATACATATGTGTCAATTTACAATGATAAATTGGGCTTTTATTTTTCATTTCTTCATTTCAAAAAGCTGAACAAACCTCCATAATGTGTGACTAAACAGAAAAGAAAATAATGTATAGAACGAGAAAAAAAAAACCCTGTACATTTGCATGTAACTGGAAATTGTGAGATTATCAAATTCTCAGTTGTCTCAAGAATGTCTGAAATCATTTCCCCCGAAAACATATGACACTATTAACATACAAATTGTACACGGCCAGCGCCACGTTTTTCTTCTTTTTTTTTGTAAGTGTTTGCGTGTCTGTGTGTGTGTGTGGGGGGGGGGGGGGGGGACAGTTTATCATTTCTGATGTCACTTCCGTGTTTCAAGTTCAAGTTTCAAGTTTGTGAAACCTTTATTTTCCATCTTTTTCATGTAGGAAATCACATGCATGAAATTATTTTACAAGGAAGGCAGAACCTCAAAAAAGCAGAGCTTGTGCTGAGCTGCCTTACAAAATACATTACATCACAAACACAAACACAAAAAACAACAATAACATAATAATAGTTCCCATGGCAATCATCAGCTAAGAAGAAAAAAAACCACACACACAACCCCCCCCCCCCCAAAAAAAAAAGTGTTCCTACTTCCGGGTTTCTTCATCTACCCGGTCCCCGGTTCCGTCGGCCCTGACACATTCCAAGTAACCATTTATTAATTCTCATGCTCAACACACATTATGAAACAGGGACCATACTTTCACCTAGGAGAATGAAACAATAACAAGAGTTCTGACAATTTACATAGGTCAGAGGTCTAATCTACTTCTGTGTTCAAAGAGAGCACAGCGGTGGCAATATCATGGAACCAAGTCAAACACCATTGCAGAAAAGCCGAACACAGAGTCTTGATTTGTCTTGGTTTGAATAATTCAACATCAAACCATCACATCCAACATATAAGTTGTTTTGAGCACATTTTTACTTTTCTTTGCTTTTTTTTTTACCGACATGAGACACATCGTCAACAAATGAATGACTGTAAACATAATTATAAAACCACAATTGATAACAATCACAATGGGCAATGAAAACTTCCATAAAACAACTGATTACACACAATGATAGCACATACATTACAAAGACATCTTAGGACACAATGATACTCAAAAGCAATAAAGAAATGAAAGATTCTGGCCAACATCGGATGCAGGAATGTCACAAGCTGGTGTATTACCAATGTTCACTTAGAGCAGCTGTAGAACGTCTGTCCGATACAGCAATGTCCGTGACGAGATTCTGTCTACGTCGTTGAATTTTACCATTCCCACAACCACCACGGGAGCTCTGAAAGTTTGTATTCAAGCAAAATGAAAATGATTAGAGGTGTTTCAACATATAACAGTATGCACATCTATAAAAACAACAACAAACAAACAAACTTGAAAGTCTGCATACAATTTGTAGCCAGTGGCGGATCCAAAGGGGCGCACCTGGCACGCTCCACCTCTGTGTTTGAGTAAAAAAAAAAATGAAATGAAACCCGGAAGTAGTATCAGATAAAACTGTTTGCGCCCCCAACCCCCACCCCCTTTTACGTAATGCCTGGATCCGCCCCTGTATAGCTGTCTTTCATCTCTGATTTCTTACCATGAATTATATCTGAGATCGGAGCACAATATTGTATACAATTTCACCCACAATCTCCATTTTGTCTGGCAATCTTATTAGCAGAGTTTGCATTGGGGTTAAAATCAGAGACTGATGAACCCAAGGGCTGAATACTGTTAAACGAACAATACAAAGAGATGTTAAATATGGTCTGCAGAGGGAAAGAATTAAGTCTTCTTTGAAAACCTATGACCTATTGAGGGCATTTAGGGATTTTTGCGAATTGTCTTTATGTGGATGCTTCATAGATCATACCTTAACCTAATGGTGAGCCCTGAATGATTTCTAGCGCGCGCACACACACACACACACAAGGATTCGCTTGGTAAAGTTAGAATTTAGACTGAATACAGCAGCACAAAGCAAACACATAAATATTCTACATTTGTTTGATATCCCACTTGCACCTGTATTTTTCTGATGCAGTACTGAATTACATGGTGATGATAGTTAGTCTGCGACATCAACATTAGATGCAAAGCACCTGAGTCATTGTATCCTGAAGTCTGACTTCTTAATCAATATTTATATTAATGCTGACACTTTTTACTCAGCAGTTACAGAAGACATTAAAAAAATCATTTGTATAAAGCTCTCTATGAATTTTTGTGACAACACTTTACAAAAAAATAAATAAATAAAAAATCCTCAAATAGACCAAAGTTTTAGTTGGCACATGTCATGACTAAAACACTTTGTGCTTTTTTTTTCTTTTTTTTTACTGTATGAACAAGTAAACACCATGCACACACACAAACATGTAATTGAGTATCTGCATATAAGAACGACCCAAGTTCATGGAAGGCCATTTCGAGTAAACTTAAAAAAAAATCATATCTTTTCTATTTGTCCAATAATATTCTATTCAACTGTGATGGGAAGGCAACATTGTATAAACAAATTAGAACATATATAATTATGACAATTAACATTTACATTAATTGTGGAGATGTCATTTCGTGCGATGGACTTGGGTCGTTCTTTGAATCATATACATGATAGGCTGCCATGAGATGAGAGAAGCGATGAGAGAGGGCGCTATAATATGAATGTAAAAATGACCCAAGTCCTGGACGTGGGTCATTCTTACATTCATATAAGGTTTCACTCATTCATTTCAGGCACTTCCGGGGGTAATTAGGATGTATCATTCATACACAAGACGAGTCCTTGCATAAGCTACAATTTCCCCATGTCAAACTGAATTTGACCAAAAATTGCACTTGGGTCGTTCTTATATTTAGGTCTTCAATTGTATGCCTACACATTTACATTTAGGGAAGTGGTTATGTGAATATCTACATCAGTCTGCCTAAAGGACGCAGATATGATGGGGAAAATAGTTCGAGGATGATGATAAATACAGATTGCACAGAATTGCATTTGGTATGATACTACATCTACAGAGCGTATAGAAAAAAAAAAGTAGTCACCCAGCTTTGGAGGGCTCCCATTTCATAATTGTCACTAATCAAGAGTGCAGTGGTGGTTGTGAAGAAAGAAGAAGTCTTTCTCTTACCTGGTTATGTTGACAAATGCCTTGCGTGATTGAGCACATGAACTTTAGAGACAACAATGACAAATTGCACTTTTCCATGTTTGAATGTCACATGAAGGAATAATGAAGTCTCATTAATGAATACATGAGATCTGTCAATAAAAGTGATCGAATTAACAGACCGGCCTGTATGAATGCAGGTTTGTGTTTGGGGTTGTTCTAACCTTTTATGGCCCATAACCTTCAACATGGCCACCGTTGTAGATAACTTGGTCACTCTCACAAAGGCTAACTCATTATCCATTATCTCTCTTCATATTTAAGACATGGTTTGTGCTGCAAGGTATAAGTTAAATATGAACAGAGAAAAATGGACTGTGTTGTGTGGCCTAAGTGGGAGTAACAACGTTATTGGACAGGTGGCAATGTTAAAGGTTGTGGACCACAAAAATAAAAACATGTTAGAAGGAACACTAAACACAAACCTGCATTTGGACAGGCAGGCCTGTTTACTTGGTAACTTTCATTGACAGATCTCATCCATTCAGTGAGACTTGCATTGTTTCTTCATGTGACACTCAAACTTGGAAAAAGAGCAATTTGTCATTATTGGCTTTAAAGGTCATGTGCTCGTCATGCATGACATTTGTCAACATAGTTAGGTATCAATGGAAAGAGGAAGAATTCCTCTTTCCTCACAATTAACATTGTGCTCTCCATAGCTGACATGTATGAAATGGTAGCCATCCAAAGTTGGATTACCTTTTTTATATACACATTAGCATATTAACTGGGATGCATACTTGGTTCTCCGTGCTCAACTGAAATGAGAAGCCTCCCTTCTGCGTTGACTTTTCTGCAGAATGGGTCAAGATCCTCAGATGTATCACACCTGATCAGCCTGAAGTAAGACAAACAAAGAAACAAACAACAAAAGCAATGTGTACATTGATCCGTGTGATGCTGGGTATTTATGATAAGCAAACAGTATCTACAAGTAGCCAGCGAGTCATTATTGATGCGCTCGTTTAACTGCTTCGTAACAATATAATGCATCACAAACCTATATCAATATTCAATGGCAATCCCTCTTCGTTCATGTATGCTCTTTTCTTTCTTGTTTGTTAAAACATTTTTTTTTTTTTAATGCGAAAACCAATCTCTTCCCAAAAAGACGAACAAAAGTTCACACCTTTCCAGCTATATGTGTCTTGATTAAAGGAATCCTATTTTAAAGGAACACATGCACCATTGCGTTTTCTCTGTATTTTTTTTTTACTTCCTAAAATATATGTGAGAATGTAATATGAATTCTGACTTCTTACACCCTATATATTCCCTTGATCGTTTCTCAACAGAAAGTGACATACTCCATTCAAAATGAAGTAACACAGAATTCTCTGGAGCATAATACATAAAATTTGTGTTTAATTTTCAGATCAGATTTCAAAAGTGGAATTAATATCTATCATATACAAATGGTATACCAACCAAGCAAGTTTGAGCAAATGGAAATAATTTGAGGAATACAACTTTAACAAAGCTATATAATGTATACATATTTCTTGGAAATTGACAAATTGATATCTTTTGCGTTATGCATTCTCTGTATTTCATTTCACCCTTCTGTGGGATGGAAAGTAATTACAGTTGAAGTCAAGTGAATGAAGTGCATGAAAGTAAGCTTGAGATACTAGGTTTTATCAAAACTTACGATACATGCTTGAGATGAGGGTAAGAGCTCAGAGATCTGATCAACTTCTTGGCTTCTTCATTGCCCATATACCTGTCCGTCACAGACAGCCTAGTTACTGTAGGTGGTGCGAGTAAGGACTGGCGTAAATGACCGTTGCTTACAACCTTTGATATGACACCCTGCAGGTTGAGCTCCAAGTTGTGAGAATAGAGCGGCCACGCATTGTCTATGTCTAAGGAAGAGCTTTTATGATCTATGTAAACAGAGACCTTCTCCACATTGGGGCACAGGGAGACCACATTTAGCTGTTTGAGAAGTGAGAGGGATTTGAGATCTCCACCAAGATGAACGATAGGACTCCTCACAAAGCCACTCTGAAGAAAAGTAAGGAAAAAAGATGAGAAGAATGGATGCGTTTACATGCACTCACTGCTGCTTTAGTCACAGGTCTCATAATGAGATGACAGTTAGAACGATTTTTTGAATTGTACACATTTGTAGTCGTAAATTTTGTCATTTCAAAGAAAATGTGAAGAAAACAATGTAAGCACTGCATACATCCCTAGCCTATTCGAATCGTATCAATTCGATGCGACGCAAACAAAATTGCATGCTCCCATAAAACTTATGTCACAACTGTCTGTGTCTACACCTCGAACTAAAAATGACAAGAAATTACAACCTTTACCCACAGTGCTTAAATAGTCGTAGGAACACAAAGCAAATTACGGTCTATAAAAACATGTATATCATACAAAATGCCAGTTATCTTCACCATCCTAACAGTGATACATGTGGATTGTATGAGAGGTCTCATCGATCATTATTTTCTCACTCTATCAATCCTGCTTTATTCTGTTTGGTCGCTCATCTATCAATGCAGTAGACATGCTTTAGTGTTACAACATCTTGTAAACACGCACAAAGAAATACACAGATATGTTAATAACATATCAAATTCAATTCAAAAGAGAACTTTATTTGGCTTGCTATATTTATATCCCCGCCACTTTTTTCACAAGATACTGTAGACATAAAGTGCTCAATGACAACATTATTTTTTTCAGATGAAGCCCAATATCATTGAAATCTTACATCGTAACTAGGATTAAAGGTGTAGTATGACAAATAAATGACTCGAAAACCCCAGAATCATTTTAGCTCAAAAAATCATTAAAGCACAATGGACCAGATATTTGGAATTCTTTACCCCCTAATTTAAAACAACGTACGTCATTGAACATTTTCAAACGAGAACTAAAAAACACCCTCATAATCCAGTATACTTCAGACACATAAATATTCATACCACCTGGTCAACAAACACCCTAAACAATGAGTTCACGGCCATAACTGAAGTAACATTCACCTCATCACACTGATACACAAAATAACACTCAACGTACAAACCAAGATTCATCCGAACACAATGCACACCGCCATGACCGCACTGCACCGCACGTCCTTCGCACAATATTACTTCCCACTCAGTGAGTGGCAAGATTTTCTTTATGTATCTCTTCGTTGTGCCCTTTGCACAATTACCCCCCACTCAGTGAGTGGCAAGATTTTCTTTATGTATCTCTTCGTTGTGCCCTTTGCACAATTACCCCCCACTCAGTGAGTGGCAAGATTTTCTTTATGTATCTCTTTACCTGGGGCCATCTTCCTCGTCAAGCTTAGCTTATGATGATGGTCCCCTGCATTTCATTTTTATCATTTCCTATTGCTTCCTTTCATATATGATATTCGTTCTTGAAAAAAAAAAGAATGTATGTAAGATCCAAACGTTACGAATATTAGCTGTGTAAATGACTATGTAAGTATTTTGTTGATTTGTTGATTTGTTGATTTGTATTGATTTTGAAATGCAGAAATAAAAACTGAACTGAACTGAACTGAACATAGTTTTTGCCTATCCTTGATAATTACCTGCAAATTAATTGAGATTCACAGAAAACGTTGGAGGAAGACCTAACAGTGAACTGTTTATCATTTTCTTTTATAAAAGAAAAAAAGTAGGATAAGTATAAGTTATGAAAGTGGGGCTACAACGTTTGATCCTTCCCAACCTTACCTTCTCATTCCCTTATCGAGGAATTTCGCAAGTATATCCGCAATGATCACGAAATGGGCACTCATGTTTCAAATACTATGAATAACAAATCATTCAGATCCACATATAATTCTACAATGTGATAATACATGTATTTGCAAACTCTTTTGTTTTCAGCGCTGTGCTTGAATAGCAAAAAATGGAACATTCATACAATCCAGACATCCTGCATTTCCCGTCATAAATACTTCTGTATGAAGTGCACATACAATCTTTCAAACACTATTTACGTATGTATTTAATGGGTAGTAACTGTCATTAAATTCCTTGTAATGACTGTCTGTTCCTGCTCTATATTCATCTCACCCTTTGCACACCAGCGTTATATGGATGGTGATCACAAAAGAAAAATGATTCCTTTCTTCCTCACTGATGACAGCATATTGCCTTTATCACAATTTTTTTATTTGTTGAAAGTCAAAGGTAAACACATCTATTTTCCTGATCTTTGTTAAGGCACATGGGAGCAGCATTGATATACAATTGTGCGTAAGTCAGTTTCGGAAGAGTGCATGCAAGATTCTAGTTGTCGTTTTTAAGGAAGAAGAGAGAGAGAGAAAATTCTAGAACAAACCTCATTTTCAGCTTTTTCCTTGTTGCTTCCAAGACGTGACATGGAAATCTGAAGTTCAAATTAAAGTAGCAAAATCATTGCTCTCACATTAACAGAAATCAAATTAAAATACCGTCAGCTAAAGTATATAAATGTTGATTTTATCACAACCAGACAATCAAAATATCATAAACAGTGTTGCAACACCTGACAGATTGAGCAACAACTTTGTGCTGGGAAAAGGTGAAGATGGAGCTGGGAAAGGAAGAGACAAATAAGAGGAAAGAGAACGAGATATGTGAACAGCTACCGAGTGGGGTGGAAGGTTGACGAACATCTCCTTACATTACCATTGTAGTAGCAAAAAAAAAATGAGGAAAAATAACATAATCAGACAATAAGGACTAGCATTGGCACTTGAATCTCATTATCTGAACCAATCATTCATATAATATAAACGTTAATTTAGACCCCCACTTTCATTCATGCACTTTTACAGAAAACAGCTAACCTTCAAGTAAACTGATGCTGAAGTACCATACGCTGAAGTATTTAAGTAGTAAAGAGTATACATTATACAACAAAGCACACATGAATATCACTGCTGTATCAAACTAGCTTGAGTGGCCTTCTTGGCGACGGCTAAGTATGAATCTATTTCGCTATGTCCCTTCTTGGGAAAATCACAGAATCTAGCTTAGTAAACTACATTTGATAATACTCTCTTGCACCTATCAGTGTCGAAAGTGAAGTATGGTGGGCAGCAAATATGCTTGGATCTGTCAATAGTGCCAGGGTATTGTGTATAATTACTCAGACAAGACTAGACGCACGTCTTGGTACTGATTTAGTAGCATTCGATCCGTCTTTTAAATTGTGAACATCTTCACCCAGTAAACTATTGGTTCAAGCAAAATTCAAAAGAACATTATTTTAAGAGTGAGTAGGATAGTCATTTTCCTCCATAGTTGAGGTACAAGACAGTGAAGTAGAGGTGAAGTACAAATGTAGCTGCACCTCCTTCGAAATCTTTAAGAAGAAGTTGCAGCTCATAAAGCTCCAATGAGTTTCTGTTTTGTTTTTAGCTGCACATACAAAATTGTAGAGGACTTTTAACTGCATAATGGGCATTCAGCACTTGACAAGCACAAGGTACGATAATACGCCAGCGGCGGACTGTACCAGACGGAAAGAAGAAGAAGAAGAGAATATGAATTACTTGGAAAATGAATATTGTTCATAAAGCTATAATAAATTATGTACATGTAAAAGAAACATCGCCAGTCCAGCTACAGTCACAAAAGGTCCGACGAATATCTCACTACAGATGGATCTCACGGCCTGAAGCAAACCCGATTTCCTTTTAGCATTTTCTTCAAACTTACCTCGTTCCTAACATCTTGAACAGTAAGGGAACTCAGACATGGTAGATGTAAAACGGAGTGAAGAATACTAGCCGACATGGAAGCTTCGAGCAGTTCCATTCGCTGGATCTAATTAAGGATCAAAATCGATATAGTGCTGATCGTGTAAGAAGTTACTGCCAGTAAAATCTCGATTACATAATAGGAAATTAATTTGGCACTTTGTGGTGCTTGATAATTCCACAGATGATACCTTATATTTTATTTATATTCTCGTATTTTCCTTTGCACTTGGAAAAAAAAACCCAGTACAACTGAATAAGTCTTTAATATTTGTCTCATTTTATGTTTTATTCTTCTGTAAGATTTCCTCTGTTTGAATTCCTTTTTTTATGTGTGTGTTTTCTTCCATGTTTGTTCACATTGAGGATGGCAGATGTGTTGTTTGTGTTATGATTCTTGAATCGGTATATAACGTAAAGTGTATCAATATTATGTCTTTTCAGTCTATTGCCGGAACAATAATGCTGTCGTTTGTTTATTTCCGCTCATTGCAGATATACCAACTCAATCTTGTGCGACATGAATAATCCATTAAGTAGCATTGATCCTGATTCTCATTTGTTTAATACCCACAGTTCATGTAATTGTTTTACCTCTGATGAATTTAATGTATATTGTAATTATACCTCAGAATTTAGTATGATTCACTTTAATGCCCGTAGTCTCCCGAAGAATTTTGAAGATATATCAATATTTTTGTCCTCATTGAAGCATTCTTTTAGTATGATTGCAATATCAGAAACATGGATATTTAAAGACCCTGTGATTCCATTTAACTTACCTGGCTATACATTCATTCATTCAGATAGAGTTTTTGGTCGTGGAGGAGGCGTTGGTCTCTTTATAAAGAATAATATTTTTTTCCAAACTCAATCGGATATTTTGCTTTCAAGTGAAACTGAAAAAGATATTTGTGAGTATTTGTTTATTGATTTTGTACATGATAACTCCAAATACACTGTTGGTGTCATTTATATTTCACCGTAAAGTTTGTAATGATGAATATATTCTTGATGATGTGTTATGTTGTATGGATTCTGTTCCTCTGAAAAAAGTTGACTCGACAAATTTTCTTGGTGTTTATATTCAGAGTAAAATGCATTGGGATGTACATATAACGAATGTAGCAAATAAGGTATCTAAATGTGTAGGCATATTATATAGATTGAAAAATATTCTTCCAGAGTTTGCACTTTTATTGCTATAATGAAATATCTTAATAAAATATCTTAATTATTGTGTATCTGTATGGGGCAATATAATAAAACAAAGATAGAAGTTTTACATAAATTGCAGAAAAAAGCATTTAGAATATGTTCTGGTAGTCATTATCTTGCTCATTCAGCTCCTCTATTTCGTAAATTTGATACTTTGAATATATTTGATTTGTGTACTTATAATACCGCTGTTCTGGGATTTTATTATTTTAAAGATATGTTACCTCCCAATATTTCATGTATGTTTTCCACTAATAATGAAATTCATAAATATAATACACGAAATTGCAATAAATTTCATTTGTGGCTAGTAAAAGCAAATCTGGTTTCAAACTCCGTACGTCACCAATTTCTGTTAATCTGGTATTCGATTCCTAGAGATATTTGTTCACGCAAAAGCCTGTCCTCATTTAAGACATTTTTGAAAATATACCTTCTAGCCAATCACACATAGTCAATTTATCATATCATTTTGTTTTGTTTTGTTATCATATGTTTTGTTGTATTTGTTGGTTTTCTGTCCATGTCTACACTCTGTACCGTAAAAATCAATTATTTTGTGCATATATACTCGTAAGGGAACTTACTTCACAAGGCCTTTTTGGCTTTATTTCAAGTTCTCTTTTTTCATTTTCACTGTTATATGTAAATGATTGATTATCCTTTTGTTTTGTATTGTATAATTCAATACTGTTGTATTGTTTTATCCGAAAATGAGATGAATAAACGAATTGAATTGAATTGAATTGAATTGAATTGAATTGAAAAAAGCAGGGGAAATGTTACGTCCGCCACAGTGGCTAATTGACTGGAGCTTTGCAGAAATATATGAGGAAGAAAAATGATATTATGGGAAAAGATTGATAATCCTTTTGATTCCGACAGAAATGCACCGTTGGTTAGAGATTGCAAGAGGAGGGTACGAACATTTTAACACTTAATTCTGGGGGTAGTGGGCTTTTAAGGCAAAAAACAAAAACAAAAACAAACAAACAAACACACAGTATGACCTGCTACCTCATCCAATTACGTCATTGTCTATGATACAACTGTTCTGAAAACTAGAAAAACTTTTGAAAGAAATGAGCTGAAGTATAATAAAAAAAAAGAGAGACAACCCTGCCTCTCATGCTGCTGCAGGACGAATGCAGAAAATTTCGTGAGAGTAGTGATAACAAACAATCATCTTTAGTGTCATTAGCTTCCCTTCATCCCTGAGAGTTAAATACATTGCGTATAGACTATAGAGGTGGGTGATACACTTTTGGCTGAGATGGGTCTAGAGGTTTCCAACGTTTTTTCGATGATTATTTTTTGAGATAATAAGAAACCTCCTATAAAATATGAAAGAGTATAATTCTGGCATGGTGCAGCTACTCTTGGCGTAAGACTCTGATGCAGCAGGGGAGAATGATGTCAGGTCCCTCCTGGTGTGTTATTGATTGAAGCTTTGCAGCAAAATAATATAAGGAATAAATTAATGATATGACCATTACAAAAAGATATGACCACATTACTCTGACCAGTTCTCCTATTCCCTCACTGGCTCCCCAAACATAAACGTATCAGCTTTAAAAATCCTCCTTATTGTTTACAAGATATGTAATAATCTTGCCCATCTTTTCTTAAAGATTTGATTTCCATCTGCTCATCACCTTCAACCAGTTCTCTCCGTTCTTTCTCCATTCTCCAGTTATCACGTGGTCCCCGCACCTATACCCGCATCAGCTACGGCAATATGGCTTTTTTTCTGTTATTTGCAATAAACTTCCTATCTATATTCGTAATGTAAGTGTTCACAAGTTCAAATCATTGTTGAAAACTTGTCTGTTACTTAATCCTTATTTTGTTGTTTTTGTTGCTGCTGATGTTATTTTCATTATGCACATAATGCTGTACCTTACCCCATTTTTGTTTCCGAAAGTTGCTGCAAGTAATGGAAGTTCAAACCATTGTTGAAAACCTATCTGTTTACTCAATCCTAATATTGTTATTGTTGTTTTTGTTGTTGTTGCTGTTGCTGTTATATCATATGCACATAATGCTGTATCTGTCCTGATTTTTTTTTCCTGATTAATGCACTTAGAAACATCAGTATTACGCGCTAAGGAATCAACTTTATTGTCATCAATAATAAATGCTACATTCATAAAGTTTATCATAACGCATGCTTTTATGTGCGCTGTACAATGGAGATACAAAATATAAACAAACAAATAAATAACAAGTATCACAATCAATCTAATACATACAATAATTGACAAAAAGGTTCATGAATATTTATCTTCATGATGGAAAACGGAAAAAACGGGTTTTCTTTCCATCCCGTCATCATCTCATTTGCATTACGTGATCGTGTCCTATATCAACCTGTCATAAATGTAGAAAGGTGAAAACTATAAACATAAAATACTATGCTAAAACTATACAACATGGAGAGAAACAAACTACACGTGTATTCTTTTTAGTCCAACATGGCGAAAACATTGTTTAGTATCTCAATCATGTGTTTGTTTGTTTGTTTGCTTGTTTTTTTAATTGCAGGAAGGTTTCCCGTGCATTGGAAACTAATATTCTAATGAGGCAAAGAAGATAAATTTGCTCCTGCTTCTGATGTAACAAGAGCAAGAAAAAAAAAAACATCTGCTATTTTGACTTTGTATAGGTGTACGTCTGATGGTTTGGCATGGTGCAGATACTCTTGGGGTAGGACTCTGATACAGCACGGGAGATGTCAGGTCGATCCAAGTGTATTATTGATTGAAGCTTTGCAGCAAAATAATATAAGAAATACATTATTGATATGACCATAAAATATATATATATATATATATATATATATATATATATATATATATATAATAATAATAATAATCTTGCTCACACTTTCTTAAAGATTTGCTTTCCTTCTGCTCATCCACTTCAACCCGTTCTCTCCGTTCTTCCTTCACTCTCCAGTTATCACGTGATCCCCGCACCTATACCCGCAGCGGCTACATACGGTGATAGGGCCTTTTCGGTTACTTTATAGTATTTCCCCATCTCTTTGCAATAAACTCTCTATCTATATTCGTAATGGTAGTGTTGACCAAGTTCAAACCATTGTTGAAAACTTATCTGTTTACTCAATCCTAATTTTGTTATTGTTGTTGTTGTTGTTGCTGTTATATCATATGCACATAATGCTGTATCTGTCCTGATTTTATTTCCTGATTAATGCACTTAGAAACATCAGTATTACGCGCTAGGGAATCAACTTTATTGTCATCAATAATGAATGCTACATTCATAAAGTTTATCATAACGCATGCTTTTATGTGCGCTGTACAATGGAGATACAAAATATAAACAAACAAATGAATAACAAGTATAACAATCAATCTAATACATACAATAATTAACAAAAAGGGTTATGAATATTTATCTTCATGGTGGAAAACGGAAAACACGGGTTTTCTTTCCATCCCTTCATCATCTCATTTGCATTACGTGATCGTGTCCTATATCAACCTGTCATAAATGTAGAAAGGTGAAAAGTATAAACATAAAATACTATGCTAAAACTATACAACATGAAAAGAAACAAACTATTCTTTTCAGTCCAACATGGCGAAAACATCGTTTAGTATCTCAATCACGTGTTTGTTTATTTGCTTGTTTTTTTTTTAATTGCAGGAAGGTTTCCCATGCATAGGAAACTAAATGAGGCAAAGAAGATACTTTCGCTCCTGCTGCTGATGTAACACGGGCAAGGAAAAAAAAACATCTGCTATTTTGACTTTGTATATAGGTGTAACGTCTGAAGGTTTGGCATGGTGCAGATACTCTTGGGGTAGGACTCTGATACAACAGGGGAGATGTCAGGTCCGCAAAGGTGTGTTATTGATTGAAACTTTACAGCAAAAAATATAAGGAATACACTAATGATATGACACTTACAACAAGATATGACCACATTACTCCATGCAGTTCTCCAATCCCCCCATTGACTCCCCATACATCAACGTATCAGCTTTAAAGTCCTGCTTATTGTTTACAAGACATGAAATAATCTTGCTCCATCATTTCTTAAAGATTGATTTCCTTCTGCTCATCCACTTCAACCCGTTCTCTCCGTTCTTCCTCCAGTCTCCAGTTATCACGTGGCCCCCGCACCTATACCCGCAGCGGCTACGGCGATAAGGATTTTTTTTGTTGTTATTTCCCCATCTCTTTGCAAGAAAAAATCCCTATCTATATTCGTAATTAAAGTGTTGACCAAGTTCAAATCATTGTTGAAAACTTATCTGTTTATTCAATCCTAGTCGTGTTGTTCTTGTTGTTGCTATTGTTATATCGTATGCACATGATGCTGGTACTTTATACCTCATTTCTTTCGGGATTAAAGCCCTTAGAAACGTCAGCATTACGCGCTATATAAGGAATCAACTTTAGTGTCATCACTAATAAATGCTACTTTCATAAAGCGCATCAAAAACACACGCTTCTCTAATTATGCGCTGTAAAATTCATATACAAGATACAAACAAACAAATGAATAACAAGTATAACAACCAATCTAATATATACAATAATTAACAAAAAGGGGTTATGAATATTCATCTTCATGATGGAAGACGGAAAAACAGGTTTTCTTTCCATTCCTTTATCATTTTATTCGCATTATACGTGATCGTGTCCTATATCAACCTGTCATAAACGTATAAAGGTGAAAACTGTAAACATGAAATACTTTTATTTATTTATTTCACATATTTAAAAAGGGTAGCCCAAGTCAGCACTGGCTGGTTTTCATCGGAGCCCTTTAAAAACACAACACATAAAACATTCCAGAATTACATTTACAAACAAACATAGAAAAAGAAAAAAAATATTTACATTCAATGCAATCAAAATCAACATATAACGCTTATAGAACAATTTCAAAGACATGTAAATACTACAACGTTTCTAAATGAACAAAAATGAATTGGGAAAAACTACAGCAATAGCATTTGTTGCACAATTCAAACAACCGATAAAACTGTGAAAGACCGTGTTAGTCATTGAAAAAAAAAATCTCGATGATAAAACCCACATATATCATAGGCTCCTTTTGAACAATTCTAAGTTGGGGGAACATCGTGTCTCTAGATTCACACATATCATAATCTGCTTTTGAACAAACCTAAGTTGGGGGAACATCGCGTCTCTAATGGCAAATTATTCCAGTGAGATACCGCTGTGCACACAAATGATCTCCTGTAAAATTCGGTATTACATCTCGGGATCTCAAGCTTGCACTGCCCCGAGTTGCGTGTAACGCGTTGGGCTACTGCATCATGCATAACAAACTTATTTGCGAGTAAAAAGGGTGCAAGATGGTGCACACATTTAAATGTCATGCATGACATTGCTTTTGAATACAATGTTTGTAACGTTGGCCAATTAAGCTGATTGAGCACTTGCGCGGATGGGGTTTCCCATGAACAGCCAGCTATAATGTAAGCGGCTCGCTTGTGTAACCTGTTGATGGTTTCGTAGTTTTGTTGTGACCTGTTGGTCCATACATTGCAACAATACAAGGCATGTGGGAGGATTTAACCCCAGTATAATAGGCTGAGATAGTGAGTGTTGAACGCTCCCTTGAGCCTTCGAAGAATACCTAATTTTTGCTTTACTAGCAGGGCGACTCTATCAACATGCTTGTTGAACTGCAAATTATCGTCTATCATAATTCCAAGACATTTATACTGAGAAACACATTCAACTGGGGTTGATCTTATCTGTACATATAATCTGCTGACATTTAAAGTTTGAACTTTTTGCCTAGACCCAATTACCATTACTTTAGTTTTACTAATATTCAGAAGCAGTTTGTTTTTTTGGGTCCATATGTAAACCTCCTCAAGAGCATGGTTCAGTTTTGACTGAATTTCACCCACGCTTCTTCCTCGCACAGATAAAGTCGCGTCGTCTGCGAAAAGAAACATTTCTCCGTTGTGGATACTCATGGGTAAATCATTAATGAATATGGAGAAAAGTATTGGCGCTAACACTGAACCCTGTGGAACTCCGTGTTGTATTGCTCTAATAGATGATTTTTTCCCTTTTACAGACACAAATTGACATCTACCTTTCAAATATGAAGTAAACCATCGTACACTTCTATTTGTGAAACCTACAGACTTCAATTTCAGTAACAATATTTCGTAGTTTACTGCATCAAAAGCTTTTCTCATGTCAATAAATGCAACACCATTTACGTATCCGTGATCTACATTCCGAGACCACTGATCAACCATACAAAGAGAGGCGGTTTCGCACGAATGATTAGGTCGGAAACCGAACTGTCTATCTGATAATACCTCGTTTCCGATCAAATAATCTTGAAATGATACATTAACAATTTTTTCTAGTATCTTAGACAATATTGATAATAATGAAACAGGTCGATAATTTTCAACATTTGATTTACTTCCGGCTTTGTGTATGGGTTGGACTCGTGCGATTTTCCAATCTTCCAAAAATTCACCCTGGTCCAATGATAAATTAAGAATATGCGTTAAGCTTTGAATTACACTCGGGGCATTGCAAGCATATTTCAATAAGTTTGTAGAAACATCGTCAGGACCAGCGGCTTTTTTAAACTGGAATACGGTTGATTTCATTAACAATAAATTCATTTGTCACATCAGGGAGATCAAATGAGATGTCAGGGGGAACATAACCAACAGCCCTTTCATCATAAAACTCATTAATACCACCGCTATTTTCACAGATATCAAAGTTTGTTGGATTAAACAACATATCAACAGAATTTACAAAGTAATCATTGAATTGCTGAGCTATTTCTTCTGCATCAGACACTTCTTCACCATTTAACTCAAGCTTAATTTGATTATCATTCTTCGATGATGAAATAAGCTTTAATGTTTTCCACATGGCGTTCGGAGTACCACCATTTTCACTTAATAAAGTATTTATGTAATCATTTTTGGCTTCCTTGATTTTAGTGGAAATTTCATTCCTCAGGGATTTATACATGAGCCAGAAATGGGAGTTTTGTGGGCTGCTTGCTTTTTTAGACATCTTGTAGTACCAGTCACGCTTATTCATGGTGTCTATTAAGTCACCAGTCACCCACGGACATAACTTTGACCTAAGGCGCTTCCTCTTCAGGGGAGCGTGTTCATTGACAGCTGTCATATACAATTTATACCACCTTTTTATAGCGTTATTCGGATCGGTATCATCTACAATATCTAAAAAAGGTAAGTTTCGTAACATACTGATAAAATTCTCGTGTGAAAAATGTCTATAACATCTATACTCAATTACATTATCAAACTGTTTGGTCTCCACCTTCGTAGTACCAAAAACAGTAAAAGTCAAATAATGGTCACTTATGTGTGTCTCAAAGACCCCAGTCACCTGATGTCCTTCGGGGTTGGATGAGTACACGTGATCGATCAATGACTTAGAGTTGGGCGTTACGCGAGTTGGTACATCAATAAGCTGGTGTAGGAGATTAGTATTCATAACTGGCAAAAGACTGCGAGACTGTGAGTTGTGATTATCGGGGAGAAGATCACAGTTTAGATCACCAACTATTATGATTTCTCCTTCGTTTTCGCTTATACAGTGAAGCATGTTTGATAATGTTACAAAAAATCGTTGGATGAGTTAGGAGGTCGGTAGATTACACATACAAACACTGGATTTATTCGTTTTAATTTAACTTTAATCCAGATGACCTCCAAATCATTTCCACAATTATCTATTTCACAGAAATTTAAGCTTTTTCTTACATACAGTGCGACTCCTCCCCCACATCTTGACCGATCTTTACGTATTACAGTAAAATTGTCTATAGATAAATCCGTATCTGAAATTGTTGCATCACAATGAGTTTCACTAATAGCTACAATATCAAAAGGATCATTATCTAACAACAGACTCAACTCATCTATTTTATTCGGAAGAGAGTTTATGTTAAGATGGCATATTTTCAACCCAGAATAACAAACGTTGGGAATTATACCATCAATGAGTTTGTGATAGCTGTTTTTGTTCTCCACAGATTCTCTTTCATTACGTTTTATCTCTTCTACGTTTTCTTCATTCACGACATACAGTAATTCACTGATTCTGCTGAGCTACCAGTGTTTTCGCGGTCTGCAGGCAGTCCATCCAATCTCGCGGAAAAACCCTGCCCTTCGGAGTCTTCTTCCTGCGATGCCAGTCTTGCCGTCTGCGAAAAGGCGATGCATCGTCACTGATTGTTGACCTGATGTGCTGGACAAGGTTTTGCGCGAAGACTTTTATCCCGTGTGCGTTTAGATGTACGCCATCTACGGCGATTTGGGTATTGGTATCTATGCAGTCGTTGTCAATGATGTTCCATGCTCGCTGATTGGCCAGAAGTTTTAGGTCAGCGTTTACGCGATGGGTCTTCCAGGAAATTGTCTGCGGGGCCTGTCTACGATGAATTATCGTCGAGATTGTGATTGACTTGAGCTCTGCAAAAGACTTTTGCATGTAGTCGCAGAGTGATGCCAATTTGGCGACGATTTCGTTAGGTTCGTCATCGGCCAAGTTATTGGTGCCAAGATGGAAAATGATATCCGATGCTTTGTGTTTTCCAGCTAGATCTTTGGCTATGTCAAAGGCATCATCAATTCTAGCACCGGGAAAAGATTTGCACAATACCACTTTCCTTCGTTATAGCTTTTTCGGATCAACGTATTTGACCATTGAGTCTCCAACTAGCAAGATATCTGCCTTGAAGTCGCTGTCTGGTTGGCTAGTTGCGTCATTGTAGACAAAATCATTCACTTCTGTTTGGCATGCCTGGGTAGTATTGTTTGATGGATTGACAAACATTTTGATTTCGTCATCGGTCTGAGTCGCCAGGGTGTTGTTTGACGTAATAGAATTCACTGGCTTGTTTTCCGTATTTGTCTGAGGTGCCTGAACGCTCAAGCGGGGATCATCAATAGGATTCGATTCCGAAGCAGAACAAGAAGCCGTGAACACTTGTTTGTGTTTCCTCCTGTATTCATCCAGCTGTGAACAGAGTGACCCTTCACGTCGTTCGTTGGAACATCGTTGGAATGGTGTGTGTGTTCCATGACAGGTGATGATGGTGGTGACGTGTAACTATGGTCATTGTCACACTCCAATTGCTCCTCATTGTGACCCTTGCTGTTGACATCATCGTGTTTAGAGCTATCGGGGGTATTTGTCCCATTGTCCAATTCTGGACGTCGAACGGATTCCAGACGATCAAGTCGGGTTTGAATGGACCTAATCATATCCGGCAGGGAGAGACATTGTTCACATAATCCGATTCCATTGTTGTCGGAGGCGGGGGATCTTCTACAAAGAGGGCACTGGTTTATGCCGTCATCTGAGATTGTGACAATATGGCGGATAGCATCATGTTCGCTAGAGTCGTTTGATTCTCGATCAGTCAGACAGGCGAAGTGCTTGCATATATCAATGTGTAGATAAGGCAAAATGTCCCTCAGTAGATTTGTTAGATATTCGACACTATCTGTGTCGGTTTCCTTGCCGAGAAGTTCAGTTGTAGTTTTCAGATAATTCGTTGCTTTCGTAAGGCTTACTTTCGTCACATATTTTGGTAGTTTGTATCGAAAGTTACTTTCTCCGGGAGTTCCGTAACAAGTGTTCGTTTTAAGCTGCGTCATTATTTATCTTGCACATTGTCCGAGAGATAAGATGTATATAACAATATGAGCTCACCTGTTAACTTTTTAGAATGAAGAGTGATGGGTACATAACAGGTAACTCTGGTTTTTGCTCACCGATGAATCTACGCACATCATGTTGAATCGGCTACGGCCGTTGTTGTAAACACATGGGACTACGCAGATCCTTACTCCCAGGACTCAGTTCACTTTCGCTCACAGAAATCTGACGAAAAGGTCCTCAAAAAACTCGGCATGATTCCCCCAAAGCTTCAGAATGTTTCCTCCGTAGATATTGCAGCGGAGTAACATAAAGACACAATTGCTAGGACTATGTAACATGGAAAGAAACAGACTATTCTTTTTAGTACAACAAGGCGAAAACATCGTTTAGCATCTCAATCATCTGTTTGTTTGTTTGTTTGTTTGTTTGTTTGTTTTTGTGTTGTTGTTTTTTTATTGCAGGAAGGTTTACCATGCATTGAAAACCGAATGAAGCAAAGAAGATATAAATACCTTCGATCCTGCTGCTCATGAACAAAGGGCAAAAAAGAAATTGTCTGCTATGTTGACACCGTGAAGCTCTAACCTCTGAAGGTTTGGCATGGTGCAGATACTCTTGGCGTAAGTGTTCTATTGATTGAAGCTTTGCAGCAACATAATATAAGGAATACACTATTGATATAACCATTAAAAAAAATATATAATAATCTTGCTCATACTTTCTTAAAGATTTGATTTCCTTCTGCTCATCCACTTCAACCCGTTCTCTCCGTTCTTCCTTCACTCTCCAGTTATCACGTGGCCCCCGCACCTACACCCGCAGCGGCTACGGTGATATGTTTGTTTGTTTTTTGGTTTTTTTTATTTCCCCATCTCTTTGCAAGAAAAAATCCCTATCTATATTCGTAATCAAAGTGTTGACCAAGTTCAAACCATTGTTGGAAACTGATCTGTTTATTCAATCCTAATTTTGTTGTTCTTGTTGTTGCTATTGTTATATCGTATGCACATGATGCTGGTACTTTATACCTCATTTCTTTCGGGATTAAAGCCCTTAGAAACGTCAGCATTACGCACTATATAAGGAATCAACTTTGGTGTCATCAACCATAAAGCGCATCAAAAACACATGCTTCTTTAATTATGCGCTGTACGATTCATATACAACATACAAACAAACAAGTATAACAACCAATCTAATATATTCAATAATTAACAAAAAGGGGTTATGAATATTCATCTTGATGATGGAAGACGGAAAAACAGGTTTTCTTTCCATTCCTTTATCATTTTATTCGCATTACGTGATCGTGTCCCATATCAACCTGTCATAAACGTATAAAGGTGAAAACTATAAACATGAAATACTTTGCTAGGACTATGTAACGTGGAAAGAAACAGACTATTCTTTTTAGTCCAACACGGCGAAAACATCGTTTAGTATCTCAATCATCTGTTTGTTTGTTTGTTTGTTTGTTTGTTTTTGTGAGGTTTTTTTAATTGCAGGAAGGTTTACCATGCATTGAAAACCAAATGAAGCAAAGAAGATATATATACCTTCGATCCTGCTGCTGATGTACAGAGGGCAAGAAAGAAATCGTCTGCTATGTTGACGTTGCCAAGCTTTAACCTCTGAAGGTTTGGCATGGTACAGATACTCTTGGCGTAAGCCTCTGATGCAGCAGGGGAGATGTCAGGTCCTTCCCAGTGTTCTATTGATTGAAGCTTTGCAGCAACATAATATAAGGAATACATTATTGATACGACCATTAAAAATATATATATATATGATAATCTTGCTCATACTTTCTTAAAGATTTGATTTCCTTCTGCTCATCCACTTCAACCCGTTCTCTCCGTTCTTCCTTCACTCTCCAGTTATCACGTGGCCTTCGCACCTACACCCGCAGCGGCTACGGCGATATGTTTTTTTTTTTTTTTTTTTTTTTTTTTAATTTCCCCATCTCTTTGCAAGAAAAAACTCCCTATCCATATTCGTAATTAAAGTGCTGACCAAGTTCAAATCATTGTTGAAAACTTATCTGTTTCTTCAATCCTAATTTTGTTGTTCTTGTTGTTGCTATTGTTATATCGTATGCACATGATGCTGGTACTTTATACCTCATTTCTTTTGGGATTAAAGCCCTTAGAAACGTCAGCATTACGCGCTATATAAGGAAACAACTTAAGTGTCATCAATCATAAAGCGCATCAAAAACACATGCTTCTTTAATTATGCGCTGTACAATTCATATACAAGATACAAACAAACAAAATGAACAACAAGTATAACAACCAATGTAATATATACAATAATTAACAAAAAGGGGTTATGAATATTCATCTTGATGATGGAAGACGGAAAAACAGGTTTTCTTTCCATTCCTTTATCATTTTATTCGCATTACGTGATCGTGTCCCATATCAACCTGTCATAAACGTATAAAGGTGAAAACTATAAACATGAAGTACTTTGCTAGGACTATGTAACATGGAAAGAAACAGACTATTCTTTTTAGTCCAACATGGCGAAAACATCGTTTAGTATCTCAATCATATTCTGTTTGTTTGTTTGTTTGTTTGTTTTTGTGTTGTTGTTTTTTTTATTGCAGGAAGGTTTACCATTCATTGAAAACCAAATGAAGCAAAGAAGATATATATACCTTCGCTCCTGCTGCTGATGTACAGAGGGCAAGAAAGAAATCGTCTGCTATCTTGACACTGCGAAGCTTTAACCTCTGAAGGTTTGGCATGGTGCAGATACTCTTGGCGTAAGCCTCTGATGCAGCAGGGGAGATGTCAGGTCTTCCCTCGTGGTGTATTGATTGAAGCTTTGCAGCAACATGATATAAGAAATACATTATTGATATGACCATTAATAAATATACATATAATAATCTTGCTCGTATTTTCTTAAAGATTTGATTTCCTTCTGCTCATCCACTTCAACCCGTTCTCTCCGTTCTTCCTTCTCTCTCCAGTTATCACGTGATCCCCGCACCTATACCCGCAGCGGCTACGTCATGTACGGTAATAGGGCTTTTTCGGTTACTACAGTATTTCCCCATCTCTTTGCAATAAACTCCCTATCTATATTCGTAATGGAAGTGTTGACCAAATTCAAACCATTGTTGAAAACTTATCTGTTTCTTCAATCCTAATTTTGTTGTTCTTGTTGTTGCTATTGTTATATCGTATGCACATGATGCTGGTACTTTATACCTCATTTCTTTTGGGATTAAAGCCCTTAGAAACGTCAGCATTACGCGCTATATAAGGAAACAACTTAAGTGTCATCAATCATAAAGCGCATCAAAAACACATGCTTCTTTAATTATGCGCTGTACAATTCATATACAAGATACAAACAAACAAAATGAACAACAAGTATAACAACCAATGTAATATATACAATAATTAACAAAAAGGGGTTATGAATATTCATCTTGATGATGGAAGACGGAAAAACAGGTTTTCTTTCCATTCCTTTATCATTTTATTCGCATTACGTGATCGTGTCCCATATCAACCTGTCATAAACGTATAAAGGTGAAAACTATAAACATGAAGTACTTTGCTAGGACTATGTAACATGGAAAGAAACAGACTATTCTTTTTAGTCCAACATGGCGAAAACATCGTTTAGTATCTCAATCATATTCTGTTTGTTTGTTTGTTTGTTTGTTTTTGTGTTGTTGTTTTTTTTATTGCAGGAAGGTTTACCATTCATTGAAAACCAAATGAAGCAAAGAAGATATATATACCTTCGCTCCTGCTGCTGATGTACAGAGGGCAAGAAAGAAATCGTCTGCTATCTTGACACTGCGAAGCTTTAACCTCTGAAGGTTTGGCATGGTGCAGATACTCTTGGCGTAAGCCTCTGATGCAGCAGGGGAGATGTCAGGTCTTCCCTCGTGGTGTATTGATTGAAGCTTTGCAGCAACATGATATAAGAAATACATTATTGATATGACCATTAATAAATATACATATAATAATCTTGCTCGTATTTTCTTAAAGATTTGATTTCCTTCTGCTCATCCACTTCAACCCGTTCTCTCCGTTCTTCCTTCTCTCTCCAGTTATCACGTGATCCCCGCACCTATACCCGCAGCGGCTACGTCATGTACGGTAATAGGGCTTTTTCGGTTACTACAGTATTTCCCCATCTCTTTGCAATAAACTCCCTATCTATATTCGTAATGGAAGTGTTGACCAAATTCAAACCATTGTTGAAAACTTATCTGTTTCTTCAATCCTAATTTTGTTGTTCTTGTTGTTGCTATTGTTATATCGTATGCACATGATGCTGGTACTTTATACCTCATTTCTTTTGGGATTAAAGCCCTTAGAAACGTCAGCATTACGCGCTATATAAGGAAACAACTTAAGTGTCATCAATCATAAAGCGCATCAAAAACACATGCTTCTTTAATTATGCGCTGTACAATTCATATACAAGATACAAACAAACAAAATGAACAACAAGTATAACAACCAATGTAATATATACAATAATTAACAAAAAGGGGTTATGAATATTCATCTTGATGATGGAAGACGGAAAAACAGGTTTTCTTTCCATTCCTTTATCATTTTATTCGCATTACGTGATCGTGTCCCATATCAACCTGTCATAAACGTATAAAGGTGAAAACTATAAACATGAAGTACTTTGCTAGGACTATGTAACATGGAAAGAAACAGACTATTCTTTTTAGTCCAACATGGCGAAAACATCGTTTAGTATCTCAATCATATTCTGTTTGTTTGTTTGTTTGTTTGTTTTTGTGTTGTTGTTTTTTTTATTGCAGGAAGGTTTACCATTCATTGAAAACCAAATGAAGCAAAGAAGATATATATACCTTCGCTCCTGCTGCTGATGTACAGAGGGCAAGAAAGAAATCGTCTGCTATCTTGACACTGCGAAGCTTTAACCTCTGAAGGTTTGGCATGGTGCAGATACTCTTGGCGTAAGCCTCTGATGCAGCAGGGGAGATGTCAGGTCTTCCCTCGTGGTGTATTGATTGAAGCTTTGCAGCAACATGATATAAGAAATACATTATTGATATGACCATTAATAAATATACATATAATAATCTTGCTCATATTTTCTTAAAGATTTGATTTCCTTCTGCTCATCCACTTCAACCCGTTCTCTCCGTTCTTCCTTCTCTCTCCAGTTATCACGTGATCCCCGCACCTATACCCGCAGCGGCTACGTCATGTACGGTAATAGGGCTTTTTCGGTTACTACAGTATTTCCCCATCTCTTTGCAATAAACTCCCTATCTATATTCGTAATGGAAGTGTTGACCAAATTCAAACCATTGTTGAAAACTTATCTGTTTACTCAATCATAATCATGTTATTGTTGTTGCTGTTGTTGTTGCTGCTGCTGTTATATCATGTGCACATAATGCTGTATCTGTCCTCATTTCTTTTTCCGGATTAATGCACTTAGAAATATCAGTATTACGCGCTAAGGAATCAACTTTAGTGTCATCAATAATAAATGCTACATTCATCAAGCTTATTATAACGCATGCTTTTATGTGCGCTGTACAATGGAGATTCAAAATATAAACAAACAACTTAATGAATAACAAGTATAACAAGCAATGTAATACATACAATAATTAACAAAAAGGGTTATGAATATTTATCTTCATGACGGAAAACTGAAAAAAACGGGTTTTCTTTCCATCCCTTCATCATCTCATTTGCATTACGTGGTCGTGTCCTATATCAACCTGTCATAAATGTTGAAAGGTAAAAAGTATAAACATAAAATACTATACTAAAACTATGCAACATGGAAAGAAACAAAATATTCTTTTTAGTCAGACACGGCGAAAATATCGTTCAGTATCTCAATCATTTGTTTGTTTGTTTGTTTGTTTTTGTGTTGTTGTTTTTTCTATTGCAGGAAGGTTTCAACATGCATTGAAAACCAAATGAAGCAAAGAAGATACATATACATTCGCTCCTGCTGCTGATGTACAGAGGGCAAGAAAGAAATCGTCTGCTATCTTGACACTGCCAAGCTCTAACCTCTGAAGGTTTGGCATGGTGCAGATACTCTTGGCGTAAGCCTCTGATGCAGCAGGGGAGATGTTAGGTCCAGCCATGTGTACTATTGATTGAAGCTTTGCAGCAACATAATATAAAAATACATTATTGATATGACCATTAAAAATATATAATAATCTTGCTCATATTTTCTTAAAGATCTGATTTCCTTCTGCTCATCCACTTCAACCCGTTCTCTCCGTCCTTCCTTCACTCTCTAGTTATCACGTGATCCCCGCACCTATACCCGCAGCGGCTACATACGGTAATAGGGCTTTTTCGGTCAAGCCCCAGTCACATAATGCTCTGCGTCCGGCGTTACGTCCAAAAAAAAAGTCTTTTTTTCCGCGGACCCCCGCGGATCCTTTGCCGTCACCAGAAATGTGTACAAAACATGTGGGCAAGAAATGCGGGCGATACGGACAGATACGACCAGATGCGAATACTTGCGTCCACTTGCGGATATTCTTACGAATTGGCACATAATAGTTCTGAACACTTGCGGAGAGTTGCGCATTTTTTTTGGATAGTTACGGATAGTTACAGATTGTTATGAATAATTATGGACAATTTGGTTTTCTCTTACGATCCCTGCTAAGACCAGGCGTCCACTAGGGCGCGGACAAGACGCGGACAAGCCCCGGAATGCAAATTTGGTATTCCGCACTCCTTCGGGAACCTGTCCGCACGTTCCTGAACGTGTCCGCTCACTGTCCTAAACATGTCCGGGCGTTTCCGCACCTTCGGGAGAGAGAAAAATTTCCGCGTCCAAATTTTGATCGAGACCAATATTTGGACGCGGAAATGAACTTCCTGACACCTTCGGCGACTTGTCCTGACGATGTCCTGAGGATGTCCCGCTTGTCCGGAACCCTTCCGCTCCTTCCGCACACGCTCCGGAAAGAATCCCGCGGTGTGGGGAAGCTTCCCGAATGAAAGCGGAAGACACCAGGAATGTTTTTAGGACAGCGCGGAGCCGATGCGGATCTATATATGCAAGTGTCCGGAACCGATGCGGAAATTTTGTGATCCAGACACGAAAATGTCGACACTTTCCGCGAGCGTCATGCCAATGAAACGCAAAATGAGCAAGAAGGGAGGCGAGGCCCCATGCAAATATCCCCATCACAGGCACACCTTTCGTCTAGTGATGAAGAACAGGTAAATCTAAGGAATTTCCGGTCCAAGAAGGCAAAGAAGAAGGTAGTACTGAGTAGAGACTGTGCCAAAAGCAACCAGAAAAAGTGAAATCAGCCCCCTAACTTCCTAATAAGTTTGTTTTGATTTGATCTTTTCAGAAATTATTTTTCATCTGAATGACTTTCCTGGTTCCTATTACTTACTATAGTACATTTTCCTTTATGTTGTTTTCGTATTTTATTTGCAAACAAACTAGGTTGTCCCATGTGACAGCCCAGCTGAAAAATCACAAAAGTAGGTGGAAGTACACTCAGAAAAAAAAAAACAACATAGAATTTTTGGCTAAATGTTAATGTATTATATAAACATGAACAAGTTGTTATTCATGCGTAAATGCTTTCTAATGATGCAACATATTAGAACAAAAGACAAATTCATCACAATAAAAAGCATGAATTCAATTGCAAAGATATACCTGCAGTGGTCTCATGACAATGTAATGTCTTTGAAGTCCAAAATAACAATGAAAGCTAAAGATGATGGAGGAAAATGAAGAATTTTCTGTCACTTCAAAATTCAAGTGAAATGAGAGAAAAGCAATAAATCATGAACTCGAAAAAGTGTTAAATTTCTGTCTTTCTTTTGTTTTGTTTTTTGCTGAGTGCATATTATATTTAAGTACACATTAAGCATCACAAATCATTTCAGAAATATTCTTTACCTGAATGATTTTCGTAGTTGTTATTACCTAATTTCTTGTCTTTTTGTTTTAGTTGCAAATAAACTCGATTGTCCAATTTGACAGCCCAGCTGAACCCCCCCCCCAAAAAAAAAGTAAATTAAAGTAGGTTAGAAATATTTCCCCATGTTTACACTTCATTGACAATAGGCTAGTAAGCTCTAAGCATGAAAAAAAAAATTCTCAGACTTGAAAATGTTCAAAAGTGATCAAAATAAGAGAGGGTTAGAGATGGACAAGGGTAAAAATGAGAGAAAGAAAAACAAATTTAATGATTAGGATCATTTTAGCATGCTCTACAGAAGTATCAGACAAAACATGTATATACTTCGCGATGGATAAAGCACAGGTCTAAAAAAAGGGAATTAATAATATATATATAGATATATATATATATATATATATATATGTATATATATATATATATATATATATATATATATATATATATATAAGTAACAAACTGCAACAAAGTTCATGCTGTATTCACCAACGGTTTATTTCTTGTGAAGAAATAAATCGTTGGTGAATACAGCATGAACTTTGTTGCAGTTTTGTTACTTATCTTTTTATCTTGCCCACACGTGGACTACCTTATCAACATGATTATATAATATATATATATATGTATATACATTTACATTTTTATGTATATTATATATATATATATATATATGTATATTATATATATATATATATATATATATATATATATATATATATGGTTCAAAAAGTTTGCGAATATCATCCATGTGACTGTAGGCAGAGAAAAAAATTGTTCTCCTAGATGAGACAAAAAAAAAATGAGTCGTCAGCCAACATGCAGACAATCCTATTCTTCGACTTTTGGTGGTCACATTTATCAAATAATATTGACAAATCATATCAATATAATATCAGCCGCTACTGCGGAAGCACAACAAGGAGCATCAATGACGGCTAGCAGTCAAATGAGGAAAAGTCAAAGTCAGCGCCAAATTTATACCTTTCCATTTTCCTGGTATTGTCCGCAGTTTGTCCGCATGCCTAACTTGTGTTGTCCGGAAAGCATCCTGATTGTCCGCGTTCATTCCTGGTGTGATCCTAGATGTTTCCGCGCTGCCCGGCTACGATTAGCATATTCCGAGGTATTTCGCGCTCTTCCGGAGTGATTCCTAGGAATGTCCGCAGTCAGTCCGCGGACAGTCCTAGGAATGTCCCAGGACAAGCCGATTCACAAAGTTATTCGCGGACAGGATGCCGAAATAACAAAATTTGCTTCCGCAACCCTTCCGGAGCTTGTCCGCGCCCAAGTGGACGTCCGCCCTAAGTCAGTGTATTATGACAGCAAGGTTATCACATTTTGGACTGTCTTACATTGTACACTAGGGAAAACTGAAATTGAATTACGTACAAGTTGTGAAAAAATCGTAATCCTTTAATTTACTTTACAATAATAAAAGATATATGAAATTTTGAACTTGAAATTTGAATTTTGTTTGTGCAACTCAAATATGAATAAACGTCATTAATGTAAAAAATGTATGTGACCGTGCATCACAAAACGAACAAAAAGTCGCACACACTGATTTTGTGTGAGGACTGAAAATAGGTGAAATGGGTCAACCGAGCCGATCTTGACTTGGCTACCCTGGGTAAATAAGGCCTTATCATTATCATTATTATTATTATTATTATTATCATTATTGTTATCATTATTGTTATTAATATTATCAGTATCATTATTGTTATTATTATTATTATTATCATTATCATTGTCGTTAGTATTATCATTATTGTTATTATTATTATTATGATTATCATTATTATTATTATTATTATTATTATTATTATTATTATTATTATTAATTTCAGTTTAATCTGATAATCCCCTTATTGTTGTTACTTCGGTGGTTTCCATCCTGTTTTTTTTGTCCCATTCATCGCACAACCAGCACGGCTTGATAAAGATCAAGCGCTTGAATATATAGACACTGTACTTCAGAGCCTCTTTTCTCAGTTTGTCTTTTTCTGAGTGTGTGTATTCTTTCCAATATTTAGATAGGTTACGAGAGTCCATTTGATATGAGTAATGCATCATTTTAAAGCTTAAAGTCTGCTCTTTCAGAACATGCTCCCAACTAAAATGTCATGTGTGGCGACTGTTTGTGTGTTTTGTGGTGCAGGGTCACATATAACATCACCATACCACAAATAAAATACAATATAGATCGAAAAGTTAAACATTAGAGAGTAAGAAAATATTACTTGCAGTCATGGAATAGACAAACTGTGGTTACGGTGTCGTTGTTCATGACTTACTGGGTTATGTTAAGGAGATATTTATGATAAAGCAATGCTTATTAAATTTACAGAAAAAAAGACATCAAAACCCTCAAACACCCCTCCCACACCCAAGTACAATATCAAGTCATCTCTTGAAGTAATGTAATTTCTGTTTGAATTTCTTATATGCGTGTCATTTTGTAATGCGCAGTAGAGTATATTATTATATTAGCTGCGCAATATAAATGTCCTTTATTATTATTATTATTATTATTATTATCATTATTATTATTATTAACATCAAAAAAATGTAATACATATTCGATGGAGCGTAAAGTGCATGGGTAAGACTATAGAGAAATACTAAATTCGTTCTCATTTGATATAGTTGCCCCTGTCCCACACCTTCCCCGGCCAGAAAAGTTAATAAAATGCTGTCACCCCACCCCCTATACCCAAAATATTGCTTTTTTCGAAAAATATACAAGAAAAAAAGTTCAGCACCAAGAGTCAACCGATGTCATGAGTATACATGGTATATGGGTGCCACTTAAAATTACCATAAATTGTGGGAGAAATTTCATAATTTGACCATGCAGTTCTGCCTCTCCACCGCTCCGACTGTGTTGTAGCATTCCTTAAGGTAAAGGCGCTGCAGCTTGGCAACACGAGTTGTGTGGCTTCCCACGAGTCACTGTGTTCCCATGCGAGTGGAAAACGGAAAACGTCGAAGGACGTAATTGTCCGCAACATCCGGAGCTGTCCGTAAATATCCGTAAGCGGACGAAACTGTTGAAATACGCTAACTTGCGGTTAATTTCGGATACTTACGGTGGACGTAAGCTAACGCAAACGGACGGGAGGTAAATTCTTTTGCGGATGGTCTGCGTCCAAGCCACGGGTAGTTACGTTCAGTTACGGATAGTTACGTTTGGTTACGGTTACTTGCGTAAGTTTGCGTCCGTGGCGTCCCTCTGCGAAATTTTGAACATTTCAAAATTTCGCAGGTTCGGCGACGTCATTTTGCGTTTCTTTACGGATTAGTTACGGGCAGTTACGTCTACATACTTCCCTGCGGATGCCTGCGTCCACGCTGCGTCCCCCTGCGTCCACTCATTCATATCTATCCGCGGCGGACGTAATCCATCGTAAAGCACTGTGTGACTGGGGCATTACTAAGTATTTCCCCATCTCTTTGCAATAGACTCCCTATCTACATTCGTAATGGAAGTGTTTACCAAGTTCAAACCATTGTTGAAAACTTATCTGTTTTCTTAATCCTAATTTTGTTATTGTTGTTGTTGTTGTTGCTGTAAATGCACATAATGCTGTATCTGTCCTCATTTTTTCCGGATTAATGCATTTAGAAACATCAGTATTACGCGCTAAGGAATCACCTTTAGTGTCATCAATGATAAATGCTACATTCATAAAGCTAACGCATGTTTTATGTGCGCTGTACAATGGAGATACAAAATATAAACAAACAAATGAATAACAAGTATAACAATCAATCTAATACATACAGTAATTAACCAAAAGGGTTATGAATATCTATCTTCATGATGGAAAACGGAAAAAACGGGTTTTCTTTCCATCCCTTCATCATCCCATTTGCATTACGTGATCGTGTCCTATATCAACCTGTCATAAATATAAAAAGGTGAAACTATAAACATAAAATACTATGCTAAAACTATGCAACATGGAAAGAAACAAACTATTCTTTTTAGTCCGATACGGCGGACTATGTGGCGGACGTGCCGTGGTGCTCTCGCTGTGCTACTTGTACTATTAACCGAATTTTGCATCTATTTTCTGCCTTTCAGCTTTGATTAATATTGTTTGTTCTTCTTGATCATATGAGTGAGCCTGTTTTTCATTTATTCGATCCTTAAGTGACACATTTCTGCTGAACTTGTTTTGAAATTTGACTGCGGATCTGAACCCAAAGGACAACGCATATCATCGTAAGTTGTTCGACTCACGGCAGTCAAGCACTGCTTTGCACAGTCTGTCGCAGTGCGTGCACGTCCGCTGCTCTTTAGCTTCCGCCCTATACAGTTTGAGTTACCGTGATTTATACATGTTATCACTTACTTTACTACTTTCTTGTGTTGATGTTATATACTTCGTAAGATCATTTATCATTCATTGTAGCGAACAGTATATTGTCTAATTATTATTTTTCTATTTGTCTTAGATGTGTAGGCCTATTTTCCTCTGTTTTGAGTTATAGTATCCACTATTAGTATTATCCATATATCTATATCTTTGATTGACTTCACCTGTAGTTTATTTGTGAAAGGAAAGTATTATATGTCTGTTACTGTGTTATTATATATCCACTGTGTATTTACACCCAGGTGTCAAAATTACATCTGATTGTGTGTATACTTGTGTAAACTGCAGTGTTCGGTCGCTGCACGTTGCCAAAGCTATAGTGCGTAGCTACATGTAACTGCCATTTTGTTTCTCACCTCCTCTATACACGCGTTCTCTTTTGTAATTCCCTTTGTTCTATACTATCCGACCTATTTACTTTATAACTGAGAGGCCTCAGACTTTCTTTAGAGTTCCTTATCGCTTGGTCTCTCTTGTCATTGCCTGGTTTTTTCCTTTTCTTAGTATTCGGTCCGGTGCGCCTTTAGTCCTCCTTTTCCCTTTTATTCATTTCGCCTCTCCCTGCCCCACTTTATTGTTTATCCCCACTCGATCCTTTCCCTACATGGCCGTCACAATGGCGGCCATGTCTGGAATCCAGGACGTCCCTCCCCTCATTGTTCCCGCTAATGACTCCGAAGAAAAACCCCAACAATCTCTCAGAAATGGAACCTGACCCCACTCCGATTCCAAGCCGCGACACTGGCTTTACTGAAGTTTCAAGAAAAAGACAACGACCGAATTCCCAACCCTACTCCGATGACGAATCTGATCTGTTTCACACACCCACCCGTCCTCCCTTCAACTCGCATGTAACTATCATTGGCACAGTCAAAAACATTACTCTCATCAACCCCATCCAGATCGCACGTGAAATAAACAAGCTAGTAGGAAAAGTGTCTCAAGTCCAACGCAAACAAAAATCCTTCACTATCAAATGTTTCAATCCTAAACAGGTTCGTACTCTTATGGAACTGAATGAATTCTGCAAAACCCCAATTCGTGTCACTAACGACAAGTCATTCTCTCCTGTTCTAAAAGGTGTCATCAAACGCGTCTCGCCCGAATTAACGGAACAAGACATCAAGGAGGCGCTGGCGGACCAGGATGTGACCGAAGTTAAGCGCATCTCAAAGCGATCAAACGATGGTCCCACCCCAACCAATGTACTTGTTCTCTCTTTCGACTGCCTCTCACTTCCAGAATCAGTGTGCATTGGCTACGAAACTTTCCCAGTAAGTGTATATATTATGTTCCCCCTGTTTCTCGCTGTTTTCACTGCCAGAGGTTTGGTCACACAAAAGATACATGTAGATCTAAACAGCGTTGTGTAAGGTGTGGAGAAAACCATGATCTCTCTTCTTGCCCGTCCAAATCCAATCCAAAATGTCTGCGATGCGGGGGCCCCCATAGCGCGGCATATGCAGGTTGCCCAAAGTTCAAACTTGCACGTAAAGTGCAAAATTACTCCGCTTTGAATCATGTTTCCTACGCTGAAGCTGCCAAAAAACTACAGGTTACCCAATCCAACACCCAGGCTATGAATTCTAACCCAGATCAATCTGACCCGCAACATCTCCCAGGTCCTCATGTGCCCGATTCTCCTCCTCAATCCACCATACCTGCTCCCATTCATAACTCCAAGTCCAACCCTACCACCTCCTCCATCACTATACTTCTCGCTCCCATCCTACCACTGTGAATGTGACCCATGCATTTACTCAACCCCAACAGGCTACTGACAGGGCCCAGGTTCACAGAAGCCTCCCAGTCCCCACAGATACAAATACGGCCTCCACTCAAACTAACAAACGGCAACTCCCTCCTACAACATCCATTCTCCTAGTAGAAAAACTAGTCTCCTTTGTGAGCACAGTTATCAACAATCTTCATGCGGCTGATTCTGACCACAAGAGAATCATATTAGTTGTTCAATCTGCAAACACTTGCTTCGATGTGGTCGTTTCCCAGGAAAAGATATTCGAACTCCTACACCAGATCCAATAATGGATCTGAGCCTCATTATTTGGCAGTGGAACGCCAGAGGGCTCCGCCCCTCTAATGGCGCGGAGCTGACTCAACACATCTACTCTTCCCCTTCTCCCCCACATGTTATCCTCGTGCAAGAGACCTGGTGTCACGATGACACAAATTTCTCCATTCCTAAGTATACTGCTCTGTGGCGCAATCGCGTCTCATCACGTGGAGGTGGCTGTGCAATTTTTATTCATCAAGACGTAAATTTCAGCAATGTTCATTATTTCCCTCACCTAGAGGGCTTAAAAGTCAATATTCTGTATAGAAATGTTTCTGTCACTGTGATAAATTTTTACAATCCCATAAAAAGATTGTCCACACAAGATTTACTTGCACTTACAGTCGACTGCCTGTCTTACTATGTCATTGGAGGAGATTTTAACGCCCACCATCCTGCATGGGGAGGAACCACTATGGACCTCAACGGAAAAGTCATATTTGAATTTTGCAATGATCACGATATTGTTATACTTAACGATTCCTCAGCAACACGCTTTGACATTGCTAGAGGATCTTCCACATCAATTGACCTCACTCTTGTTCCTCCGTCATTAGCCCCCCACTGTAACTGGTCGGTATCCCCGTTTTCCCTCGGGAGTGATCATTACCTTATATATTGCAGTGTTCATTTTACTTTGCCATTAAAGAGACTTTCCATACCTAGCGCTCCCTCTCAAAATCATGACAATCTTCCGCCCCGTTGGGCTTTTCGAAGAGCCAATTGGGAATTATTTCAGCGTGAACTAGAATTGTTACATCATTCACACAGCTCCCGTCCAGCAAATATTTACGATTTGTATGATCTTTTTCTACAATATATTACCCAAGCTGCTAATGCTTCTATTCCCCTCCAGACCCCGACCTGTCGCCCACCTCTTCCCTGGTGGTCGGCGGCCTGTTCGAGAGCTGTCCGCGACCGTCATCGTGCCAAACGCAAGCTTGATAAGTCATATCTTTACGATGACTTAATCACTTATCTACAATTCAATGCTGCAGCCAGGCGCACCATTATATCAGCCAAACGTTCTCATTTCACTACTTTTTGCAACTCTTTGAACCGTTTTCCCCCACTCTCAGATGTATGGTGCAAAGTAAAACTATTGTCTAACAATAACACCGGGAGTACCTTCCCACCCATACTTATAAACAATACTTATACTCATGACGCCCACTGTATCGCCAATGCTATGGCAGTTGCTTTCTCTCAAAAGCCTTCTTTAACTCCCACTCTCCCTCTCCCTACTTCCCAACCCCCATCCTATATACATGACAATGATTCTCCTCTCAACGCTCCTTTCACTCCCAAAGAGCTCGAAATGGCGATCAAAGCTTCCAAGAACTCAGCCCCTGGGGGCGATGGAATCAACAAACAGTTGTTAAGCCATTTAAATGACAATATGTTTTGCTCTCTGTTAGAGATTATTAACATGAGTTGGGAAACGTCTGTGATCCCGCCCCAATGGAAACACTCCATTATCAAGCCCATACTAAAGCCTGGCAAGGACAAACACTCCATCAGCTCCTACCGCCCAATTTCTCTCACTCCTATTGTATGTAAACTCATGGAACGTATGATTGTCCGTAGACTCTCGTACATTATTGATAAATATGATTTAATTTCTTCCCATCAGTCTGCTTTCCTCCGACATCGTAGAATTCTCAATAATCTCCTTTGCTTAGAATCCGAAGTAAGGAAATCCCTATTCAGTAAAGGATATACGGTCGCTATCTTTCTTGACATTTGTCAAGCCTTCGACTCTATTAATCATCAGGCACTGCTTTCCAGACTTTACTCAGTGGGACTTCGAGGCCGATTTCTAAGCTGGGTACAAAGTTTTCTGGACTCACGAACTTTTCAGGTGCAAATAAACTCCACACTTTCAGACATTCGTACATGCCAAGCTGGCCTCCCGCAAGGTAGCGTCATTAGTCCTCTATTATTCAATTTGTTTATTGATGAAATTATACATTATTGTGCATCAAACGTGTCTACGTATGCTGACGACATCGCTTTATGGCATTCTTCTACCAGTCTTCGTCACATCAATACAAAACTCCAGTCCGATGTGAATAGCATCTCTGATTGGATGACACAGTATGGACTCTCTCTGTCTACTAATAAGTCTAAAGTGGTTATATTTCACTCTCGCCCAGTTTCTCCCACAGGTTTCTGCATTCGTCTCCAGAACGCTCCGCTTGAAGTCGTCCCTTCTCATAAATACCTAGGGGTTACCCTTGATTACTCCTTGTCATGGTCCCCTCATGTTCAAGACATCTTAATGAAATGCAACAAACGGTTAAACCTCCTCCGTTCGCTAACCGGTTCAAACTGGGGCGCCGATACACAAATCCTTCTCTTACTCTACCGGTCTCTAGTCCGCCCTCATCTCGACTACGCCTGTGAAATCTATGGTTCTTTATCCCCGCTCCTTTCAAGCAAACTAGATACAGTACAGGGCCATGCCCTTCGAATATGCACCGGCGCGCTACCATCCACTGCCCTGCATGCACTTCAAGTAGAATGTAACGAACCACCACTCCATATACGCCGTGAAAGGGCCGCCTTCAATTACTGCGCCTACATATACACACTGTCCCCACTTCACCCCGTCCGAAAAGCCATTGTCAACTGCTGGCAATACTCTTCGAATAAATGGCCACAAAACAAACTTCCTTTCGCTCTCCGAGTCAAGCCGCTTACGGACACTTTCCTAAATCTGCAACCAATGCATGTTTATCCCAGTCCCCCTTGGTCCATTGAACATCCCAATATTGACTTCTCTCTTCACAGCTCATGTCCCAAGACCGCCCTCCCTTCGGCACAATATCAAACTGCTCCTCAAACCATAAAGACCACATATTCAAACCACCTGACAATTTACACTGACGGTTCCCATGATCCTTCCACTAACTGTTCTGGCATTGGAATTTACGTACCTCACTATCGTCATGAAATAAGTGAAAGGGTTTCACCCATCTCAATTTGTCGTACAGAACTGGTAGCAATTCTTCTTGCCCTATCATGGCTGGAATCCTCTCCCCCTCTCAGAGCTGTTATATTCTCAGATTCTCTCAGTACCTTGACACTTTTGAATAACCACACCTCAAATATTCTTGACCTTTCCAATGAAGTCCTTCTTAAATGCTCAAATCTTGTAATGAATGGGTGTGACATCACTTTAGCATGGGTACCAGCTCACTGTGGTCTAGCGGGCAACGAAAAAGCCGATTATCTTGCCAAACAAAGTTTACGTAAGAACATTACAATCAGTGTTCCTCTAAGTGTTGATGATATGTGACAGTGCACCTCAAAACAAACAAAAAGTCGCCAGACATGAATTTTTAGTTAAGTCCATATTCTGAAAGAGCAGACTTTAAGCTTTAAAATGATGTATAACTCAAATCAAATGGACTCTCCTAACCTATCTAAATGTTGGAAAGAAAGCACAAACTCAGGAAAAGTGGGAACTGAGAAAAGAGGCTCTGAAGTACAGTGTCTATTCAAGCGCTTAATCTTTACTAAACCGTGCTGGCTGTGCGATGAATGGGACAAAAACAGGAAGTAAACCACCAGAGTAACAACAATGAAGGGATTATCAGATTGAACTGAAATTGAGCATGCCTCATTAACACATTCTGTTCATAATCAATGCCAACTTTCAAAGCAGTAGCACTATCCTTTCAAAAGTTACTAGAGTTGAAAGTGAAGAGTGTGGACAAGGGTTTTCAGAAATGAAAAAAGGATTCTAAAGACACACATAACCACGCTATTCTACCAAAAATGTTCGAGATAAACTGCTAAAAAAACACACTTTCCTGCCCGTTTTATGATACCAAATTTTAGCATAATGTAAAAGAAGACCCGATCTTTCAAAAAATATGAAAAAGTCAAGTTCGGCTAGGTTGACCCATTTCACTTATTTTCAGTCCTCACGCAAAATCAGTGTGTGCGACTTTATGTTCGTTTTGAGGTGCACGGTCACATATACGACATGTAATTAAACATAGGTGTCTTGACGCTTGGAACGCGTTATGGCGCTCGTCCAAGAAAGGACGCCATCTTTTCAACATCCAACCCTGTGCCTCAAACACCTTCACCTTTGAAAGTCTGAATAGACGTGATGAAATAATAACTCACCGACTCTGCATGGGCAGAGCCAGATTAGCATCTTTTTATCATATTATCCGTAAGCATCCCACTGGTCTTTGCTCAATGTGCAATGCACTGGAAACCGTGGAACATTATCTATTACACTGCAGACAACACACAAATCAACGTACAAATCTCATGCGTGCTATCCATAAGCAATCACTAAACATCTTTGATTTACTCGCAAATCACAAAGCTCTGGACGCAGTTATTGCCTATGTCAAGGAAACCAACAAATATCACAGTATTTAAGATTGCATAACTTTGCTGTAGCATGGACTTTGCAAAGTCTTGCAGAATGTACATGTACTTTATCATTTTGCAAACGTAGATTTCAAGATATTTTGTGAGTCGTCGTATCATATGTTATTATGCATTATTGTTATTATCAATTACTTGTTTATTAATAATGTCTCCCACGTTGCTGTGGAATGCATTTGAAGATGTATGTACATGACACATTGTATCATACATCTTCATATATAATTGCGAGTTGCCTATACACACGTCATGTTGGCATATATCTGCTTATCAATGATATGTGGGTTTTTGTGTTTGTTTCTTTTTTTTTTCTCATGCTTGATTGTGATAAATCTCACTTATGTTTTATTTAGTCTCGTTTTCCCCTTCCCAGTACACAGGGGAAGGACTTTCAATCTCTCCTATCCTCAGCGTAATAGACCTTCACGACATTCGCAGCGGACATCGCTCTCCGGTCCCCTCCGACAACAAGCCGACCTTGGTCAGCCGTCACGTCGAGGCCTCCATCCGTCCACCTCGCCTCTAGGTGCCGGAATCTGCAGCAAGCGGGTTTGGGGAGTCACTCGCTACTGCAGATCCCGGCATCTCCCTCAATGGGTCTCTATTATATAAAATATATACATGTATATTTTCTTACGTTCCTTGCGGGCGTTTCAAGAACAGGGGATCTTTTCGTTCATATACCTATAGTGTAATTTTATAAATGATACATTTTTCATTATTTTTGTGGTGAGAACAACTTAAAATGTTTGTTAACCCCCTTTCGTATGAGTCGCCTGCATCTAATTAATACTTTAAATCTGTGGTTTGAATTTATTTTGAAGATTGTTATGACTCCCACTTTCTGGCACTAAATTGTACTTTTTATTTTTGGGGCTTGAAGCCCGCAGGTATACTCATACGTTTTTGATTCCAGGATTATATCTGTATCATATTTCTCCGTTGTTTGCTGCAAATATTTTTCTGTATCAACGCCTTAGAGCTCCTTGATATAAACACTGCAAATATTTTTCTGTATATGCAAATATTTTTCTGTATCAACGCCTTAGAGCTCCTTGATATAAACACTGTATATATATTTTTTTTCTTCTCTCTTTCGAAACAATGATACAGTTATAGTAATTCTATCTACATGTATTTCGTAAAAAAACATATCATTGTGTGTGTGCTCTATTTAAATACTGTACATTATTTTGGGTTGAACCATGATATGGGTGTGTCTGTGCGTGGTTGGAGGTGTGTGTATGTGGTTGAGTGTGTGCACGTGGATGAGTTAGTGTGCGGTACACGCGCGCGTGTATTGTGTAGTTATTTGAGTTTGTCTGAAGAATATGAGGTATTCATCAATATCATATGAGCTCCCTCGTGGAGACGTAATGAGCTCCTTTATGGAGACAATATGAGCTCCCTCGTAGAGACTTTATGAGCTCCTTTGTGGAGACAACATGAGCTCCCTCGTGGAGACGATATGAGCTCCCTCGAGGAGACTTGGTATGCATTTAATATTCTTGTTTATATCTCTTTAAGATCTATAATGTTTGTTTCATGTTATAAGTGCTGTCTGGGGCAAATTATTTGTATAGGGCCCCATTTCTCTCTCTCTCTCTCTTCTTTTGATCTTTAAAATAACAACAACAACGATACGGCGAAAATATCGTTTAGTATCTTAATCATCTCTTTGTTTTTTTGTTTGTTTGTTTTTGTGTTGTTGTTTTTTATTGCAGGAAGGTTTACCATGCATTGGAAACAAAATGAAGCAAAGAAGATACACATACCTTCGATCCTGGTGCCGATGTACAGAGGGCAAGAAAAAAATCGTCTGCTATCTTGACGTGGAAAAGCTCTAACGCCTGAAGGTTTGGCATGGTGCAGATACTCTTGGCGTAAGCCTCTGATGCAGCAGGGGAGATGTCAGGTCCTTTCCTGTGTTCTATTGATTGAAGCTTAGCAGCAACATAATATAAGGAATAAATTATTGAAATGACTATTAAAAAATATATATATATAAAATCTTGCTCATATTTTCTGAAAGATTTGATTTCCTTCTGCTCATCCACTTCAACCCGTTCTCTCCGTTCTTTCTTCACTCTCCAGTTATCACGTGATCCCCGCACCTACACCCGCAGCGGCTACATGTACGGTGATAGGGCTTTTTCGGTTACTACAGTATTTCCCCATCTCTTTGCAATAAACTCCCTATCTATATTCGTAATTGTAGTGTTGACCAAGTTCAAACCATTGTTGAAAACTTATCTGTTTACTCAATACTAATTTTGTTATTGTAGTTGTTGTTGTTGTTGTTGCTGTTATATCACATGCACATAATTCTGTATCTGTCCTCATTTTTTTTTCCGCATTGATGCACTTAGAAACATCAGTATTACGCGTTAAGGAATCAACTTTAGTGTCATCAATAATAAATGCTACATTCATAAAGCTTATCATAACGGATGCTTTTATGTGCGTTGTACAATGGCGATACAAAAGATAATGAATAACAAGTATAACAATCAATCTAATACATACAATAATTAACAAAAAGGGTTATGAATATCTATCTTCATGATGGAAAACGGAAAAAAAGGGTTTTCTTTCCATCCCTTCATCATCTCATTTGCATTACGTGATCGTGTCCTATATCAACCTGTCATAAATGTTGAAAGGTAAAAAGTATAAACATAAAATACTATGCTAAAACTATGCAACATGGAAAGAAACAAACTATTCTTTTTAGTCCGACACGGCGAAAATATCGTTTAGTATCTTAATCATATGCTTGTTTGTTTGTTTGTTTGTTTTTGTGTTGTTTGTTTATTGCAGGAAGGTTTACCATGCACTGAAAACCAAATGAAGCAAAGAAGAAAGATATACCTTCGATCCTGCTGCTGATGTACAGAGGGCAAGAAAGAAATCGTCTGCTATCTTGACATCGTAAAGCTCTAACCTCTGAAGGTTTGGCATGGTGCAGATACTCTTGGCGTAAGCCTCTAATGCAGCAGGGGAGATGTCAGGTCCTTCCCTGTGTTGTATTGATTGAAGCTTTGCAGCAACATTATAAGGAATACATTATTGATATGATTATTAAAAATATATATATAATAATCTTGCTCATATTTTCTTAAAGATTTGATTTCCTTCTGCTCATCCACTTCAATCCGTTCTCTCCGTTCTTCATTCACTCTCCAGTTATCACGTGATTACCGCACCTATACCCGCAATGGCAACATACGGGGATAGGGCTTTTTCGGTTACTACAGTATTTCCCCATCTCTTTGCAATAAACTCCCTATCTATATTCGTAATGGAAGTGTTGACCAAGTTCAAACCGTTGTTGAAAACTTATCTGTTTACTCAATTCTAATTCTGTTGTTGTTGTTGTTGTTGCTGTTATGTCATGTGCACATAATGCTGTATCTGTCCTCATTTTTTTTTCCAGATTAATGCACTTAGAAACATCAGTATTACGCGTTAAGGAATCATTTTTAGTGTCATCAATAATAAATGCTACATTCATAAAGCTTATCATAACGCATGCTTTATGTGCTTTATGTGCTTTTATGTGCGCTCTACCATGGAGATACAAAATATAAACAAACAAATGAATAACAAGTATAACAATCAATCTAATACCAGTACATACAATAATTAACAAAAAGGGCTATGAATGTTTATCTTCATGATGGAAAACGGGAAAAAAGGGGTTTTCTTTCCATCCCTTCATCATCTCATTTGCATTACGTGATCGTGTCCTATATCAACCTGTCATAAATGTTGAAAGGTAAAAAGTATAAACATTAAATACTATGCTAAAACTATGCAACATGGAAAGAAACAAACTATTCTTTTTAGTCCGACACGGCGAAAATATCGTAGAGTATCTCAATCATCTGCTTGTTTGTTTGTTTGTTTGTTTTTGTGTTATTTTTTTATTGCAGGTAGGTTTACCATGCATTGAAAACCAAATGAAACAAAGAAGAAAGATATACCTTCGATCCTGCTGCTGATGTACAGAGGGCAAGAAAGAAATCGTCTGCTATCTTGACATCGTAAAGCTCTAACCTCTGAAGGTTTGGCATGGTGCAGATACTCTTGGCGTAAGCCTCTGATGCAGCAGGGGAGATTTCAGGCATGAAAGGTCCTTCCCTGTGTTGTATTGATTGAAGCTTTGCAGCAACATAATATAAGGAATACATTATTGATATGACCATTAATAAATATATATATATAATAATCTTGCTCATATTTTCTTGAAGATTTGATTTCCTTCTGCTCATCCACTTCAACCCGTTCTCTCCGTTCTTCCTTCACTCTCCAGTTATTTCAAGATTCAAGATTCACTATTATTTTCACCTCCATCAAAATGAATAAAGAAATTATGTAAATTGCATATGCACGGGATATTTGTGATACAGAACAAAATTTGAAAAGGTACATAAGAAAATTATGAAAATGAGAAGTAGATGCGATTACATCTTTGTTAAATACATAAAGCGTAAAATACAAGTCAACTAAGGATAAGAATGGAAGTGGAGGGTCCCACTAAGAAGCTAAGAAGCAAAGCTTGTACGATATGGGACCCTCGTTATCATGTGATCCCCGCACCTATACCCGCAGCGGCTACATCCGGTGATAGGGCTTTTTCGGTTACTACAGTATTTCCCCATCTCTTTGCAATAAACTCCCTATCTATATTCGTAATGGAAGTGTTGACCAAGTTCAAACCATTGTTGAAAACTTATCTGTTTACTCAATCCTAATTATGTTATTGTTGTTGTTGTTGTTGCTGTTATGTCATGTGCACATAACGCTGTATCTGTCCTCATTTTTTTTCCAGATTAATGCACTTAGAAACATCAGTATTACGCGTTAAGGAATCATTTTTAGTGTCATCAATAATAAATGCTACATTCATAAAGCTTATCATAACGCATGCTTTATGTGCTTTATGTGCTTTTATGTGCGCTCTACCATGGAGATACAAAATATAAACAAACAAATGAATAACAAGTATAACAATCAATCTAATACATACAATAAGTAACAAAACGGGTTATGAATATTTATCTTCATGATGGAAAACGGAAAAAAACCGGGTTTTATTTCCATCCCTTCATCATCTCATTTGCATTACGTGATCGTGTCCTATATCAACCTGTCATAAATGTAGAAAGGTAAAATGTATAAAGATAAAATACTATGCTAAAACTATGCAACATGGAAAGAAACAAACTATTCTTTTCAGTCCGACACGGCGAAAATATCGTAGAGTATCTCAATCATCTGTTTGTTTGTTTGTTTGTTTGTTTGTTTTTGTGTTGTTGTTTTCTTTTATTGCAGGAAGGTTTACCATGCATTGAAAACCAAATGAAGCAAAGAAGAAAGATATACCTTCGATCCTGCTGCTGATGTACAGAGGGCAAGAAAGAAATCGTCTGCTATCATGACATCGTAAAGCTCTAACCTCTGAAGGTTTGGCATGGTGCAGATACTCTTGGCGTAAGCCTCTGATGCAGCAGGGGAGATGTGAGGTCCAACACAGTGTTCTATTGATTGAAGCTTTGCAGCAACATAATATAAGGAATACATTATTGATATGACCATTAATAAATGTATATATATAATAATCTTGCTCACATTTTCTTAAAGATTTGATTTCCTTCTGCTCATCCACTTTGTCAGAGGTAAACGGCACAGAAGGTTTTTTTTTTTTTTTTCCTTTTCTCCTAGCCTCTTGTTTACGGTGGGCTATACTGTCTAGGTAGAAGGAATTTTTAGGCCAACAGCTGGCGAGATCGAGGTTGCAAGCTGCACCCTTCTCGCTGCGCGGGAAGAAATGCTTGGCTGGGTTTCCCGCGAATTTTGTTATGATTCATTTGGTTATCAATAAAGGCCGCACCCCAGTATTTGAATAAAGAGAATGTAAGTGATAGTGAGTAGTCAAATTACAGGTTAATTATTATTGTATTGGTATGGGAGTGAAAGGTTAGAATTAAGGGAATCGCACTGATTGGCGAGTGATAATGTATGCAAGGTTAAGAGCGAGAGAGGGAGCGTGAGAGAAGATAAATAGCTGTGAAGGAGGAATAAGAGAGGAGAAGCTAATCCGACGCGAGAGTGGAAGGACCGTTTGTGCCCATTGGGAAGGATCCAGGCTCGTCGAAATAGGGGGGAATCCAGGATAAGACTCCGCTGAGATCCGAGCTAAAAGGCAGTGAGGGAGAAAGCGAGAGAGAAATTGAACCTGTGATACTCCGAGGCTAAAGTATTCCTGCTGCTGAGCGGAATTGGCAGACGGGGTACTGGACGACAACTCCGAGGGCAGACGGCAACTCTCCGCGCGGTGCAGGGCAGAAATAACTGTAAGTGGAGTTTATATGCTGATTTCAGTAATTTTCTTCCAGTTAGTTTTTTGTTTAGGGACTCAATAGAGGCGCTGTTAAAACGAGGCGCCTGGTAGTAAATGACAATATTAGTTCTTTTGTATGAAGAGAATGATTTGAGGTGTAAGGTGAGAATGAATTGATATGTGGAAGAAAGTAGGGTGGTAATTTTGTGTGCAGAAATAAAGTACAGAAGTATATCCAACAGTGTTATAGCTGTAAACCAAGAAGCTTGGTTTTGGTTCATGCACACATTGTAAACATTGGGTAAAAAAAAATTCGGAAGTTATAAATCATGATGAAGAGAATTCTCGGGTATAGAGAAATGTTTTTGGGCGAATGGAAAGGAATAGTTACAGTAGGAATAGGTATTAATATTCGCCATACAGAGCGCGAATGCCATGAGGTTATAAGATGATTTTGATATTGATGTTCTAAGAAGATTGTGATATTGATGTTATGGGTGTGACACAGAATAGTCGCCGTGTAGTCGGGGAATATCAAAGTGAGGATAGAACAGTATTAATATGGATGGACATTATTGTGTTAGTGGTGGTTAATTGTAAATTTACAGCCGCATCCTTATATTGCTACGAGCTGAGGCAGCCGCATTGCTACGAGCTGAGACAGCCGCAGTGCTACGAGCTGAGACAGCCGCACCACTACGAGCCGAGGCCGCCGCAGTGCTACGAGCTGACACAGCCGCACTACTACGAGCTGAGTCCGGGACCAGCCGCTGCTCGGTGACACAGTCACGGTCGTCAGCAGAGACGCTGTCATCACTGGCCGGGCCAGACTGGTCGACGTCTGCACCGACGCTGCACCCTAGCGATCTACAAGACGCACGAGGGCGCCCTCCAGTGACGTCATAGGACACAGAACTCGGCAAGATAACGCCTGACAGTTGATTGTTACAGGAGCTCTGTAGGCAGTATAGTGCGAGTATCGTGTAATTGTAACAGGGAGTTGGATGAGGTTGACTTAATCTAATGAATTCAGGGGAATATTTGATTTAAGTATATAAGCAGATAATTCATTTATGTTGTGTTGCGTTATGATGACATCTGTCAGAAAACATAGAACCCGCAGAGGAATTAAAATTTTGTTTATTGCATTTTGAATCCAAAACAAAAATCTTCACGTTGTGTTATTTACGTGGTTTATACTAGAGTAAAGTAGCGCAGAAAGTTCCCCCTGACACACTTCAACCCGTTCTCTCCGTTCTTCCTTCACTCTCCAGTTATCACGTGATCCCCGCACCTATACCCGCATCGGCTACACATACGGTGATAGGGCTTTTTTCGGTTACTACAGTATCTCCCCATCTCTGTGCAATAAACTCCCTATATCTATATTCTTAATGAAAGTGTTGACCAAGTTCAAAGTATTGTTGAAAACTTATCTGTTTACTCAATCCTAATTATGTTATTGTTGTTGTTGTTGCTGCTGTTATGTCATGGCCACATAATGCTGTATCTGTCCTCATTTCTTTTTCCGGATTAATGCACTTAGAAACATCAGTATTACGCGCTAAGGAATCAACTTTAGTGTCATCAATAATAAATGCTACATTCATAAAGCTTATCATAACGCATGCTTTTATGTGCGCTGTACAATGGAGATACAAAATATAAACAAACAAATGAATAACAAGTATAACAATCAATCTAATACATACAATAATTAACAAAAAGGGTTATGAATATTTATCTTCATGATGGAAAACGGAAAAAACGGGTTTACTTTCCATCCCTTCATCATCTCATTTGCATTACGTGATCGAGTCCCATATCAACCTGTCATAAATGTAGAAAGGTGAAAACTATAAACATAAAATACTATGCTAAAACTATGCAACATGGAAAGAAACAAACTATTCTAAAATAGTCCAACACGCCGAAAACATTCTTTTGGTATCTCAATCACGTGTTTGTTTGTTTCCTTGTTTTTTCAATTGCAGGAAGGTTTCCCATGCATTGGAAACGAAATGAGGTAAAGAAGATACCTTCGCTCCTGCTGCTGATGTAACAAGGGCAAAAAAAAAAATCTCCTATTTTGACTTTGTATAGGTGTAACGTCTGATGGTTTGGCATGGTGCAGATACTCTTGGGGTAGGACTCTGATACAACAGGGGAGATGTCAGGTCCCTCCAAGTGTATTATTGATTGAAGCTTGGCAGTAAAATAATATAAGGAATACATTGATATGACCATTAGAATATATATATATATAATAATCTTGCTCATATTTTCTTAAAGATTTGATTTCCTTCTGCTCATCCACTTCAACCCGTTCTCTCCGTTCTTCATTCACTCTCCAGTTATCACGTGATCCCCGCACCTATACCCGCAGCTGCTACATACGGTGATAGGGCTTTTTCGGTTACTACAGTATTTCCCCATCTCTTTGCAATAAACTCCCTATCTATATTCGTAATGGAAGTGTTGACCAAGTTCAAACCATTGCTGAAAACTTATCTGTTTACTCAATCCTAATTTTGTTATTGTTGTTGTTGTTGCTGCTGTTATATCATGCACATAATGCTGTATCTTACCTCATTTTTTTTTACGGATTAATGCACTTAGAAACATCAGTATTACGCGCTTTATAAGGAATCGATTTTAGTGTCATCAATAATAAATGCTACATTCATAAAGCTTATCAAAACACATGCTTCTTTATGCGCTGTACAATTCAGATACAAAATACAAACAAAAAAATGAATAACAAGAGTAACAATCAATGTAATACACTCAATAATTAACAAAAAGGGGTTATGAATATTTATCTTGATGATGGAAAACGGAAAAACAGGCTTTCTTTCCATCCCGTCATCATTTCGTTCGCATTACGTGATCGTGTCCCATATCAACCTGTCATAAACGTATAAAAGGTGAAAACTATAAGCATGAAGTACTTTGCTAAGACTATGTAACATGGAAAGAAACAGACTATTCTTTTTAGTCCAACACGGCGAAAACATCGTTTAGTATCTCAATCATCTGTTTGTTTGTTTCTTTTTGTGTTGTTGTTTTTTTTTAATTGCAAGAAGGTTTACCATGCATTGTAAACCAAATCAAGCAAAGAAGATACATATACCTTCGATCCCGCTGCTGATGTATAGAGGGCAAGAAAGAAATCGTCTGCTATCTTGACATGGTCAAGCTGTAACCTCTGAAGGTTTGGCATGGTGCAGATACTCTTGGCGTAAGCCTCTGATGCAGCAGGGGAGATGTCAGGTCCAAAACGGTGTTCTATTGATTGAAGCTTTGCAGCAACATAATATAAGGAATACATTATTGATATGACCATTCATAAATATATATATATATATAATAATCTTGCTCATATTTTCTTGAAGATTTGATTTCCTTCTGCTCATCCACTTCAACCCGTTCTCTCCGTTCTTCCTTCACTCTCCAGTTATTTCAAGATTCAAGATTCACTATTATTTTCACCTCCATCAAAATGAATAAAGAAATTATGTAAATTGCATATGCACGGGATATTTGTGATACAGAACAAAATTTGAAAAGGTACATAAGAAAATTATGAAAATGAGAAGTAGATACGATTACATCTTTGTTAAATACATAAAGCGTATAATACAAGTCAACTAAGGATAAGAAATGAAGTGGAGGGTCCCACTAAGAAGCTAAGAAGCAAAGCTTGTACGATATGGGACCCTCGTTATCATGTGATCCCCGCACCTATACCCGCAGCGGCTACATCCGGTGATAGGGCTTTTTCGGTTACTACAGTATTTCCCCATCTCTTTGCAATAAACTCCCTATCTATATTCGTAATGGAAGTGTTGACCAAGTTCAAACCATTGTTGAAAACTTATCTGTTTACTCAATTCTAATTCTGTTGTTGTTGTTGTTGCTGCTGTTATGTCATGTGCACGTAATGCTGTATCTGTCCTCATTTTTTTTCCAGATTGATGCACTTAGAAACATCAGTATTACGCGTTAAGGAATCAACTTTAGTGTCATGAATAATAAATGCTACATTCATAAAGCTTATTATAACGCATGCTTTTTGTACGCTGTACAATGGAGATTCAAAATGTAAACAAACAAATGAATAACAAGTATAACAATCAATCTAATACATACAATAATTAACAAAAAGGGTTATGAATATTTATCTTCATGATGGAAAACTGAAAAAACGGGTTTTCTTTCGATCCCTTCATCATCTCATTTGCATAACGTGATCGTGTCCCATATCAACCTGTCATAAATGTAGAAAGGTGAAAACTATAAACATACAATACTATGCTAAAACTATGCAACATGGAAAGAAACAAACTATTCTTTTAAGTCCAACATGGCGAAAACATCGTTTAGTATCTCAATCACGTGTTTGTTTGTTTGTTTGCTTGTTTTTTTAATTGCAGGAAGGTTTCCCATGCATTGGGAATGAGGCAAAGAAGATACCTTCGCTCCTGCTGCTCATGTAACAAGGGTAAAAAAACATCTGCTATTTTGACTTTGTATAGGTGTAACGTCTGAAGGTTTGGCATGGTGCAGATACTCTTGGGGTAGGACTCTGATACAGCTTGGGAGATGTTAGGTCCCTCCAAGTGTATTATTACACAATTATTACACAAATCAACTTTAGTGTCATGAATAATAAATGCTACATTCATAAAGCTTATTATAACGCATGCTTTTTGTACGCTGTACAATGGAGATTCAAAATGTAAACAAACAAATGAATAACAAGTATAACAATCAATCTAATACATACAATGATTAACAAAACGGGTTATGGATATTGATGTTCATGATGCAATGGAAAACTGAAAAAACGGGTTTTCTTTAAATCCCTTCATCATCTTATTTGCATTAGGTGATCGTGTCCCATATCAACCTGTCATAAATGTAGAAAGGTGAAAACTATAAACATAACATACTATACTAAAACTATGCAACATGGAAAGAAACAAACTATTCTTTTTAGTCCGACACGGCAAAAATATCTTTTAGTATCTCAATCATCTGTTTGTTTGTTTGTTTTTGTGTTGTTGTTTTTTTATTGCAGGAAGGTTTACCATGAATTGGTAACCAAATGAAGCAAATAAGATACATATACCTTCGATCCTGCTGCTGATGTACAGAGGGCAAGAAAGAAATCGTCTGCTATCTCGACAAAGCGAAGTTCTAACGTCTGAAGGTTTGGCATGGTGCAGATACTCTTGGCGTAAGCCTCTGATGCAGCAGGGGAGATGTAAGGTCCTCCCTCGTGGTGTATTGATTGAAGCTTTGCAGCAACATAATATATATGGAATACATTATTGATATGACCATTAAAAAATATATATATAATAATCTTGCTCATATTTTCTTAAAGATTTGATTTCCTTCTGCTCATCCACTTCAACCCGTTCTCTCCGTTATTCACTCACTCTCCAGTAAAGTCACGTGATCCCCGCACCTATACCCGCAGCGGCTACATCCGGTGATAGGGCTTTTTCGGTTACTACAGTATTTCCCCATCTCTTTGCAATAAACTCCCTATCTATATTCGTAATGGAAGTGTTGACCAAGTTCAAACCATTGTTGAAAACTTATCTGTTTACTCAATTCTAATTCTGTTGTTGTTGTTGTTGTTGCTGTTATGTCATGTGCACATAATGCTGTATCTGTCCTCATTTTTTTTTTCCAGATTAATGCACTTAGATACATCAGTATTACGCGTTAAGGAATCATTTGTAGTGTCATCAATAATAAATGCTACATTCATAAAGCTTATCATAACGCATGCTTTATGTGCTTTATGTGCTTTTATGTGCGCTCTACCATGGAGATACAAAATATAAACAAACAAATGAATAACAAGTATAACAATCAATCTAATACCAGTACATACAATAATTAACAAAAAGGGCTATGAATGTTTATCTTCATGATGGAAAACGGGAAAAAAGGGGTTTTCTTTCCATCCCTTCATCATCTCATTTGCATTACGTGATCGTGTCCTATATCAACCTGTCATAAATGTTGAAAGGTAAAAAGTATAAACATTAAATTCTATGCTAAAACTATGCAACATGGAAAGAAACAAACTATTCTTTTCAGTCCGACACGGCGAAAATATCGTAGAGTATCTCAATCATCTGCTTGTTTGTTTGTTTGTTTGTTTTTGTGTTGTTATTTTTTTATTGCAGGTAGGTTTACCATGCATTGAAAACCAAATGAAGCAAAGAAGAAAGATATACCTTCGATCCTGCTGCTGATGTACAGAGGGCAAGAAAGAAATCGTCTGCTATCTCGACATTGTCAAGCTCTAACGTCTGAAGGTTTGGCATGGTGCAGATACTCTTGGCGTAAGCCTCTGATGCAGCAGGGGAGATGTAAGGTCCTCCCTCGTGGTGTATTGATTGAAGCTTTGCAGCAACATAATATAAGGAATACATTATTGATATGACCATTCATAAATATATATATATAATAATCTTGCTCATATTTTCTTGAAGATTTGATTTCCTTTTGCTCATCCACTTCAACCCGTTCTCTCCGTTCTTCCTTCACTCTCCAGTTATTTCAAGATTCAAGATTCACTATTATTTTCACCTCCATCAAAATGAATAAAGAAATTATGTAAATTGCATATGCACGGGATATTTGTGATACAGAACAAAATTTGAAAAGGTACATAAGAAAATTATGAAAACGAGAAGTAGATGCGATTACATCTTTGTTAAATACATAAAGCGTAAAATACAAGTCAACTAAGGATAAGAATGGAAGTGGAGGGTCCAACTAAGAAGCTATGAAGCAAAGCTTGTACGATATGGGACCCTCGTTATCATGTGATCCCCGCACCTATACCCGCAGCGGCTACATACGGTGATAGGGCTTTTTCGGTTACTACAGTATTTCCCCATCTCTTTGCAATAAACTCCCTATCTATATTCGTAATGGAAGTGTTGACCAAGTTCAAACCATTGTTGAAAACTTATCTGTTTACTCAATTCTAATTCTGTTGTTGTTGTTGTTGTTGCTGTTATGTCATGTGCACATAATGCTGTATCTGTCCTCATTTTTTTTTCCAGATTAATGCACTTAGAAACATCAGTATTACACGTTAAGGAATCATTTTTAGTGTCATCAATAATAAATGCTACATTCATAAAGCTTATCATAACGCATGCTTTATGTGCTTTATGTGCTTTTATGTGCGCTCTACCATGGAGATACAAAATATAAACAAACAAATGAATAACAAGTATAACAATCAATCTAATACCAGTACATACAATAATTAACAAAAAGGGCTATGAATGTTTATCTTCATGATGGAAAACGGGAAAAAAAGGGTTTTCTTTCCATCCCTTCATCATCTCATTTGCATTACGTGATCGTGTCCTATATCAACCTGTCATAATTGTTGAAAGGTAAAAAGTATAAACATAAAATACTATGCTAAAACTATGCAACATGGAAAGAAACAAACTAATCTTTTTAGTCCGACACGGCGAAAAAATCGTTTAGTATCTCAATCATCTGCCTGTTTGTTTGTTTGTTTATTTTTGTGTTGTTGTTTTTTTTTTATTGCAGGAAGGTTTACCATGCATTGAAAACCAAATGAAGCAAAGAAGAAAGATATACCTTCGATCCTGCTGCTGATGTACAGAGGGCAAGAAAGAAATTGTCTGCTATCTTGACATCGTCAAGCTGTAAGATCTGAAGGTTTGGCATGGTGCAGATACTCTTGGCGTAAGCCTCTGATGCAGCAGGGGAGATGTCAGGTCCTTGCCAGTGTCGTATTGATTGAAGCTTTGCAGCAACATAATATAAGGAATACATTATTGATATGACCATTAAATATATATATATATAATAATCTTGCTCATATTTTCTTAAAGATTTGATTTCTTTCTGCTCATCCACTTCAACCCCTTCTCTCCGTTCTTCCTTCACTCTCCAGTTATCACGTGATCCCCGCACCTATACCCGCAGCGGCTACATGTACGGCGATATGGCTTTTTCGGTTACTACAGTATTTCCCCATCTCTTTGCAATAAACTCCCTATCTATATTCGTAATGGAAGTGTTGACCAAGTTCAGACCATTGTTGAAAACTGATCTGTTTACTCAATCCTGATTATGTTATTGTTGTTGTTGCTGTTGCTGTTATGTCATGTGCACATAACGCTGTATCTGTCCTCAATTCTTTTTCCGGATTAATGCACTTAGAAACATCAGTATTACGCACTAAGGAATCAACTTTAGTGTCATCAATAATAAATGCTACATTCATAAAGATTATTATAAAGCATGCTTTTATGTGCGCTGTACAATGGAGATTCAAAATATAAACAAACAAATGAATAACAAGTATAACAATCAATCTAATACATACAATAATTAACAAAACGGGTTATGAATATTTATCTTCATGATGGAAAACGGAAAAAAACTGGGTTTTATTTCCATCCCTTCATCATCTCATTTGCATTACGTGATCGTGTCCTATATCAACCTGTCATAAATGTAGAAAGGTAAAATGTATAAAGATAAAATACTATGCTAAAACTATGCAACATGGAAAGAAACAAACTATTCTTTTCAGTCCGACACGGCGAAAATATCGTTTAGTATCTCAATCATCTGCTTGTTTGTTTGTTTGTTTGTTTTTGTGTTGTTGTTTTTTTTTTATTGCAGGAAGGTTTACCATGCATTGAAAACCAAATGAAGCAAAGAAGATACATATACCTTCGATCCTGCTGCTGATGTACAGAGGGCAAGAAAGAAATCGTCTGCTATCTTGACATCGGAAAGGTCTAACCTCTGAAGGTTTGGCATGGTGCAGATACTCTTGGCGTAAGCCACTGATGCAGCAGAGGAGATGTCAGGTCCACAACTGTGTTCTATTGATTGAAGCTTTGCAGCAACATAATATAAGGAATACATTATTGATATGACCATTAATAAATATATATATATAATAATCTTGCTGCACACTTCTATAGAAACATCAGTATTACGCGCTAAGGAATCAACTTTAGTGTCATCAATAATAAGTGCTACACTCATAAAGCTTATCATAACGCATGCTTTTATGTGCGCTGTACAATAGAGATACAAAATATAAACAAACAAATGAATAACAAGTATAACAACCAATCTAATACATACAATAATTAACAAAAAAGGGTTATGAATATTCATCTTCATGATGGAAAACTGAAAAAACGGGTTTTCTTTCCATCCCTTCATCATCTCATTTGCATTACGTGATCGTGTCCTATATCAACCTGTCATAAATGTAGAAAGGTGAAAAGTATAATCATAAAATACTGTGCTAAAACTATGCAAAATTGAAAGAAACAAACTATTCTTTTTAGTCCAACACGGTGAAAACATCGTTTAGTATATCAATCATCTGTTTGTTTGTTTGTTTGTTTGTTTGTTTTTGTGTTGTTGTTGTTTTATTGCAGGAAGGTTTACCATGCATTGAAAACCAAATGAAGCAAAGAAGAAAGATATACCTTCGATCCTGCTGCTGATGTACAGAGGGCAAGAAAGAAATCGTCTGCTATCTTGACATCGTAAAGCTCTAACCTCTGAAGGTTTGGCATGGTGCAGATACTCTTGGCGTAAGCCTCTGATGCAGCAGGGGAGATGTGAGGTCCATAACGGTGTTCTATTGATTGAAGCTTTGCAGCAACATAATATAAGGAATACATTATTGATATGACCATTAAAAAAAATATATATAATAATCTTGCTCATATTTTCTTAAAGATTTGATTTCCTTCTGCTCATCCACTTCAACCCGTTCTCTCCGTTATTCACTCACTCTCCAGTAAAGTCACGTGATCCCCGCACCTATACCCGCAGCGGCTACATCCGGTGATAGGGCATTTTCGGTTACTACAGTATTTCCCCATCTCTTTGCAATAAACTCCCTATCTATATTCGTAATGGAAGTGTTGACCAAGTTCAAACCATTGTTGAAAACTTATCTGTTTACTCAATCCTAATTATGTTATTGTTGTTGTTGTTGCTGCTGTTATGTCATGTGCACATAATGCTGTATCTGTCCTCATTTATTTTTCCGGATTAATGCACTTAGAAACATCAGTATTACGCGCTAAGGAATCAACTTTAGTGTCATCAATAATAAATGCTACATTCATAATAATAATAATAATAATAATAATAATAATAATAATAATAATAATAATAATAATAATAATAATAATAAGGTCTTATTTACCCAGGGTAACCTCTTCAGTGTTGCCACTGCTCTACCAGAGGGCCCTGCTATTATTATTACCCTAGCGTTGCCAGGTACCCATTTGTACACCTGGGTTGAGAGGGACATTGTGGGTAAAAACATCTTGTCCAAGGATGTAAGCACTGGGCGGGATTCGAACTCGCGGTCCTCCGTTCGGGAGTCGGGAGTCTTATCCACTATGCCACAGCGCCCCCATAAAGCTTATTATAACGCATGGTTTAATGTGCGCTGTACAATGGAGATTCAAAATATAAACAAACAAATGAATAACAAGTATAACAATCAATCTAATACATACAATGATTAACAAAACTTGTTATGGATATTGATCTTCATGATGGAAAACGGAAAAAACGGGTTTTCTTTCCATCCCTTCATCATCTCATTTGCAGTACGTGATCGTGTCCTATATCAACCTGTCATAAATGTAGAAAGGTAAAAAGTATAAACATAAAATACTATGCTAAAACTATGCAACATGGAAAGAAACAAACTATTCTTTTTAGTCCGACACGGCGAAAATATCGTTCAGTATCTCAATCATCTGTTTGTTTGTTTGTTTGTTTGTTTTTGTGTTGATGTTTTTTTTATTGCAGGAAGGTTTCAACATGCATTGAGAACCAAATGAAGCAAAGAAGATACATATGGGTCAGAATTTTGATCGATGTACAATTGAGCCAAAACAAGGCAAAATTTAAAAAGTAGGAAATTCTCCAAATCATTCATCTTACCTGAAAGAATATAACTCAAGCTTTAATATGAACCCAATTATACTAGGATTTTCCCAGAGGAACAAGTTTTTATTCACCGCTGAAGTTTACCATGTCCAGAGCAGCGAACGTCCGTGAGGAATAGTACTGCACATACATTTGAATACCATTTAACATAGTTTGCAAAGATCTGATTCAGTTCAAAATCCTAACGAAATATTTTAAGGGACATGTGTACGTGCTTGCAGAATATCAAACTTGTACTCTTAACCTGTACGTAATGGTAGACAACTGATGATTTAACTAAATTCGTCATTTCTGTTGAAATATTGCTCTCCCGCTAAACACTTTCTCCACTTTAAGCGCATTTTACAGAAACTCAATATTTTGACCTCTTATTTCACTATCCCATACTTTAATCCTCACTCCCAAATAATAACATACCTTTTTATGATGTATCTGATCTAGGCAGTCTCTATAACCCAACAACCATGGCATAGTTTTCATCACGGAGGTTTGCATGTAGCTCACGGACGTTCGGAACAAGCAAGATATTGAACAATGCAGCTCTCTTGAGTTGGAAACGCATTCTACTCACAACAAACAGCAATTTCATGTCGAGAACAAACTCCTCTGCAAAATCCTGAATAGATATTACCAATTCTCAATTATATAAGCTTGTTGATCTTCTCATACTAAGGAATCAAAGAAAACAATTTTTCCATCTCTCGTAAATGAACGTACAAACGTACGTGTAATCTCAGTGACGTAATCCATCCTTGAGAACGAATATATTTATGGAAATCTCGTAATTATGAAGTAAAGATTCAGGTCCTAAACTTGTTATATAAAGTCTACAATGCAAAATTTGCTGATAATGTTCACACATGGTCACAGCTAGAATTATGACAAAGAATAAACATAGAAAAACAACAGAAATGTGCTCCGTTATAGAAATACGAAGTTTAGCTGGGGAGGGCAAACGAACACGTTAGGAAGAAATCCCTCTGTGTTTGCTCCTTGAGTTACACACTGTACCGAGGAGAATTTGTGTTATTATATTAGTCAGAAATGATAATAGGTTCCATATTGCGAAGTTTCGTCATAACAAGACACAATAAGTCCATATAACTAGGATGGATGTTTGTGACTTCGATATTATACAAAATGGTTTGTTATAACAAACATTTTGTAGCGCGTCATTTCGGAGGCTCGTTATTCATACAGTTTGTCAATACGAAAATTGATAGAGTTCGTATAATTATGAAGCTTTTTTATTCGGTAAATGATAGGAATCTCCGAAGGTTAATCGAAAGGTTTATTAATTGGAACATGAAAAATCATGTTCGCTTATCCAAATGTGGAGAAACACATTAACAACTAAAATCCTCCAAATTTCAAAATCTCATAATAACCGCTTTCACCTAAACGAATATCAGGCCCATTCCACTTTTAGAAGAACAGACCTAGAAATAGTGATCCTTAATAGGCCTATCTATTTTTCGGACTAACAAACTTTCGGAATAAGAACATTTTTAATAACAAACCTCCTGAATTACCTACAAACATTTTTTTTTCATTTTCGGAATAACAAACCTTTGGACATCGGAGTAATGAATCTCTGGAAGAGCGAGCGTATCAAAGTGCAACCTTAAACCTATTCTTAATCATTACTTTTTTTAACACGTGTTTTCAAAGTAAGCACAAAAGCACAAACAAATTGACTATCTCTCTGTCTTTTGAATGTAAAATGAAAAAAAAAATCTTGGAAAGAATTACAAATGAACATTGCTTTTCAGTGATGAGTATAAAATAACACCATGTGATGATAAGCGGAGTATATTGTATACTGCATTATTTTTGTTCACTTGTGACGGCATTTCGATGAATAAAAAACATAAACAAACAAACAAAAACTTCTCCAGAGGAATTTGGTATAACGGGAGTGCACTGGCAATTCTCTTCTCTGTGTGTTGGAGCTCGATCCCTTCTCTGTTTCTCAGTCATTTTCATTCAACTGTTTCCACGTCCTTTTGAAACGTTTCCGTTTCTTATTCAACACATGCCCATTACAGACTTCTTCCGTCATTATCCTGAATGTGATTGCGTAGCACTTTTCAGATTTGTTTTCGTTTGTTTTGTTTTGTTTTTGTTTTCTGTTTGGTCGCAGCATGTTCAGGCTATTGAGGGAATGAGAGAAAAATCGTCATGAAGAGAAAAATAAGAATGAATTAAGGCATTTAATATCATGACAATTACAGCGAACGTCCGTTATGGAGACCAAAACTAGATGTGTTCTGTTTGAGACGGCAGATACCATACTCAAAAGATAAACACTTGGAGCACCTGTCACTAAAAAGTGGCACTGATCCTCTTTCTCCTACTATGTAATCCACTGACTTATTCTACCAACGAACATCCGTGACCAAAACGTTTTCCGTTTGTTATTACAGGTAAATTGAGTGATGAACGTTATTCACTTTTGGGTAAGAGCGGCTCCGTGATTTGGTAATATTTTCAACTAACATTAACTTTATGTGCAGTGATGTATTTGTAATTATCAGAAATTTCCTTTCTCGGACAGAACGTCCGTGAGCGAAACTTTCAGAACCTGTAACAGTTCAAATTGTCTCCAGAACCTCATTAGAAAGAAATTTAAATGGACAGAAATTACAGATTACGCAAAATTCCATTTTCCTATAACTTTGTTTTCAGTGTTTAGCTGTTTTTGTATAATTAGAGGGAAAACAAGCGTAAAATTGTGAGTAAATTGTCAACTATTTGTTCCTCATGATCACATAACGCCTTAAAAATTCTGAATCTACTGCTCTAAACTTTTTGTTTACTTTGTAAAACTTTATTTGTCGCTATTGGAGCCAAAGGTTTTAAAGAATATAGGACACTTTCGGGACAAGTTATCCCTATCGGAGGGATTGCATACGTCACGGACGTTCGCTGGAATTGTCACGGACGTTCGTTCTGCTACTAGGGTCATGTTCCAGGACTGATAACTAATCGGCAGAGAGTACCTAGCCTTCCTAACTCTTTCAAAAATTTTAAAAGGTATTGTCAATGCAAATTATAAGAAATTTGACATCCTTACAACATATGTATTGCTCGGAGGGAGATCAGGGGGTGAATTTTCAGGGAAAATATTAATTATTTGTGACCGTGTACCTCGAAACGAACATAAAGTCGCACACACTGATTTTGCGTGAGGACTAAAAATAAGTGAAATGGGTCAACCTAGCCGAACTTGACTTTTTCATATTTTCTGAAAGAGCGGGTCTTCTTTTACATTATGATAACATTTGTTATCATAAAACGGGCAGGAAAGTGTGTTTTTTCAACAGTTTATCTTGAACATTTTTGGTAGAATAGTGTGATTAGGTGTGTCTTTAGAATCCTTTTTTCATTTCTGAAAAACCTTGTCCACACTCTTCACTTTCAACCTTAATAACTTTTGAAAGGATAGTGCTACTGCTTTGAAAGTTGGCATTACTTATGGACAATGTGTTAATGAGGCATGCTTAATTTCAGCTCAATCGAACAATCCCTTCATTGTTGTTACTATGGTGGTTTACTTCCTGTTTTTTGTCCCATTCATCGCACAGACAGCACGGTTTGGTAAAGATTAAGCGCTTGAATAGGCACTGTACGTTAGAGCCCCTTTTTTCAGTACACACTTTTCCTGAGTTTGTGCTTTCTTTCCAATATTTAGATAGGTTAGGAGAGTCTATTAGATTTGAGTTATACATCATTTTAAAGCTTAAAGTCTGCTCTTTTAGAATATGGTCTTAACTAAAAGTTCATGTCTGGCGACTTTTTGTTTGTTTTGAGGTGCAGGGTCACTGAAGGTTTGGCATGGTGCAGATACTCTTGGCGTAAGCCTCTGATGCAGCAGGGGGAGATGTCAGGTCCTCCCTCGTGGTGTATTGATTGAAGCTTTGCAGCAACATAATATAAGGAATACATTATTGATATGACCATTAATAAATATATATATAATAATCTTGCTCATATTTTTTTAAAGATTTGATTTCCTTTTGCTCATCCACTTCAACCCGTTCTCTCCGTTCTTCCTTCACTCTCCAGTTATCATGTGATCCCCGCACCTATACCCGCAGCGGCTACATGTACGGTGATAGGGCTTTTTCGGTTACTACAGTATTTTCCCATCTCTTTGCAATAAACTCCCTATCTATATTCGTAATGGAAGTGTTGACCAAGTTCAAACCATTGTTGAAAACTTATCTGTTTACTCAATTCTAATTTTGTTATTGTTGTTGTTGTTGTTGCTTTTAATGCACATAATGCTGTATCTGTCCTCATTTTTTTTCCGGATTAATGCACTTAAAAACATCAGTATTACGCGCTAAGGAATCAACTTTAGTGTCATCAATAATAAATGCTACATTCATAAAGCTAACGCATGTTTTATGTGCGCTGTACAATGGAGATACAAAATATAAACAAACAAATGAATAACAAGTATAACAATCAATCTAATACATACAATTATTAACAAAAAGGGTTATGAATATTTATCTTCATGATGGAAAACGGAAAAAACGGGTTTTCTTTCCATCCCTTCATCATCTCATTTGCATTACGTGATCGTGTTCTATATCAACCTGTCATAAATGTAGAAAGGTAAAAAGTATAAACATAAAATACTATGCTAAAAGTATGCAACATGAAAAGAAACAAACTATTGTTTTTAGTCCAACACGGTGAAACATCGTTTAGCATCTCAATCACGTGTTTGTTTGTTTGTTTGTTTGTTTGTTTTTAATTGCAGGAAGGTTTCCCATGCATTAGAAACTAAATGAGGCAAAGAAGATACCTTCGCTCCTCCTCTGATGTAACAAGGGCAAGAAAAAAAAAAACCATCTGCCATTTTGACTTTGTATAGGTGTAACGTCTGAAGGTTTGGCATGGTGCAGATACTCTTGGGGTAGGACTCTGATACAGCAGGGGAGATGTTAGGTCCGCAAAGGTGTGTAATTGATTGAAGCTTTGCTGAAACAAAATATAAGGAATTAAAAAAAACACGTGATTGAGATACTAAACGATATTTTCGCCGGGTTGGACTTCAAAGAATAGTCTGTTTCTTTCCATGTTACATAGCCTTAGCAAAGTATTTCATGTTTATCGTTTTCAGCTTAATACGTATATGACAGGTTGATATGGGACACAATCACTCAATGCGAATGAGATGATGAAGGGATGGAAAGAAAACCCGCTTTTTTCGTTTTCCATCATTAAGATACATATTTGTAACCCCTTACTGTTATACTTGTTATTCATTTGTTTGTTTGTATTTCTGAATTGTACAGCGCATATAGAAGCATGTGTTTTTAAAGCGCTTTATGAATGTAGCATTTATTATTGATGAAACTAAAGTTGATTCCTTATATAGCGCGTAATACTGACGTTTATAAGCGCATTAATCCGGGAAAAAAATGAGGTAAGAAACAGCATCATGTGCATATGATATAACAATAGCAACAACAAAAACAACAAAATTAGGATTGAGAGTAAACAGATAAGTTTTCAACAGTGATTTGAACTTGTCAATACTTTAATTACGAATATAGATAGGGAGGTTTTCTTTTTTGGCAGAGAGATGGGGAAATTACCGATATAAGGAATACACTAATGATATGACCCTTACAAAAATAAATTATATGACCTCATAAATCCACTTCTCCAATTCCCTCACTAACTAAGTGTGTTCTATTGATTGGAGCTTTTGCATCAATATATACATTAATGATATGACCAAGGAATACAATAATGATATGACCATTACAACCACCGTAATCGCCCTAACTATGCGATCTGCCAAGTTATATGAAAACGGTATAAGTATAAAGATTCATGCGCAGTTTTGATGCACATTGATTTAACTTAATAAACCATCGATACGTCATAATACCGTTGAAATAAATGATTCGTAAATTTCCCGGCAAAGTTTCTACATTTCCCGTCAAAACTCAATGTTTTTACAATTTCCGTCGATGCCATTTCCAAAATTTGTACATTTCCCGGGGAGGCGTTAGTTCATTTCCCTCCCGTTGTACAAATCTTCGTGTTTGTATTATACAAGGCTCCCCATGAATGAGGGCTACACACTTCATGGCAGAGGTATGAAAAAAAAAGATCATTTTGTATCTCATTTTCATTATTCAGTTGTCACTGATACCACCGTTGTGAAAACATTAAAAACTACCATTTTATATTTTTGCAGATTTTTTGCAACATTTTCATCCTTTACTTTTACACACTGCCTCGTCCTCTTTTGTTGTTGTTGTTGTTTTTTGGCAGTTAGCATTGACATGCGTTGGACATTTCCTTCAATAAAAATGAGCTCAAGTAAAAAGAAAAAAAAATCGGCAAAAAAAATAAGGCGTAGGGAGAAGAATAAATAAATGTATTTTTTTTTTTCCGAAAAGAACATTCTCAGATAACTGAATTGAAGATATGGCAAAGACCTGTACACTTTTAGTGCTTTTTTTCTCTCCGGGGTTGGTATGATCTGTATATTGTGCTACAAATGAACTTTAACCTGTCTACTTAGGTTTTTCTGCTGAAAAAGATGGATAGCCGACGATTACAGACCGGATATAGCACGAATAGATTCATAGACAGTCAAATTCAATACCGCTTTTATGCCCTCTAAATTCAGCAACATTTTTTTTTTCTTTTCAAACGGATTAGATAGCATTATTTCACAACGTTCATGGGGCTCACAAGATAATAGGGTTACACATGCCCAAATCATCTGGTTTTACGGTTTTGTGATATAATAACATAGAATATTCTGTAACTCTTCTTTTCCTATCTCTCTCAACATAGGCCTAATATTTTCTATGATTATGCAGAACACCTAAAAATTTGATCTCAAGTGTACTGTAAAAAAAAAGTTACATCTTTGATATATAATTATGATGAGTTTTTTTATTGTCTGTTGTTGTACACGTCAGTCTTGTCAGTATATGAATGATTTTAATTTTCAGTATCTTTTTTTTTCTTGCATAAACACAGACGAATTGTATGAATATAGTTTAAAGGAATGAATTATTAAGTCGGGGGGGGGGGGGAGAGAAGGGAATTGGGGTAAAACAACATAACCTTGTGACTGTAGTTCTTTTGAACGCAAACTACATACCACATGGAATACCAAGGAGGCAAATCCTGAGATGGTCTAAGACCATGGAACAACGAGTAAATACATATCCCCTCTTTTCATGACAAAACAAGCTTTACCGATTGTGAGCAAAATGACCTTGCATCACAAAACAAACAAAAAGTCACACACACTGATTTTGTGTGAGGACTGAAAACATCTTGACTTTTTCATATTTCTGAAAGAGCAAGTCTTCTTCTACATTATGATAAAATTTGGGATCATAAACGGGCAGAAAAGTGTGTTTTTGGCATATTATCTAATTTTCTTTTGTTTGCAAAAAGTGTGATTAAATATGGCTTTAGATTATTCTTTTCATTTCTTAAAAACCTTGTACACACTCTTCACTTTCAACTCCTGTAACTTTTGAAAGGATGATGCTGCTACTTGGAAAGTTGACATTAATTAAGGACGGAGTGTGTTGATAAGGCAAGCTTAATTTCAGTTTAATCTAATAATTCATTCGTTGCTGTTACTCTGGTGGTTTTCATCCTGTTTTTTCTCCCATTCATGGCACAGCCAGCACGGCTTGGTGAAGATAAGCGCTTGAAAAGACACGGTACTTCAGAGTCTCTTTTCTCAGTTCACACTTTTCCTGAGTGTGCGGTTTCTGTGCAATATTTAGATAGATTAGAAGAGTCCATTTGATTTGAGTTATACATCATTTTAAAGCTTAAAGGCTGCTCTTTCAGAATATGCTCTTAATTTTATGTCTGGCGATTTTCTGTTTGTTTTGTGATGCAGGGTAACAAACGATCCTCTAAGGTTGGAAAGCACGATTCTAAAACATTATGTTTTTTCTTTCATTTAATAAGGCGTCCATAAGGTTCCACTGTTTCCACAGCACATGATTCTTCTAACGTATACTTATGCATCAATCATCTTTGATCTTATAACTGTGTATCATCATCTCCTGAGTGGAAGTTAACTCAATTCTTACAAATTATTTCTACGCTGTTAAAATTAGAGAAAAAAACACATAATAATGTATCATACAAGCACTTTAATAGATTCATTCGAACCTTCTTACAGCAATCACAGCTGATGCCAAAATCGACAAAGAAAAGTAAAGAAAATAGTAATACTCTTTGAACAGAAGATTCTAACCTTTGATTGTGAGGCCATAGAAGCCATTCCTGTGTAGAACGCGTCATGCAGCTGGACGTCGTCCAGTTCCATTGACATGAGATTGGATAGTGAGCAAATGCCTCGACCAGCAAGTCGAGCAGAAGAAGCAGGACTATCGTCCTTGTCTGCTATATCACATTTATCTGAACGCTCCGATGCCTGATGATTGAAGAAGTAGAACATTAAGACATTCAGTTTTGCGTTTGTGTTACACTTGAAATGTGCAATAATCTAAACAGAAATGATGGAAAGAGGAATATTTGGTATTTTTCAGTGAAAATTGTGCTAACAACTTGCAGAGATATCAATTCTGAATGCATGATCAGTTGAATGTCACAAGTTGGGTATGCGATTGACATCCTCGTTTTCTTTTTGATCCGGCCTCTCATTGTGCGTGTGTGTATGTGTGTGTGAGGCACACAAAATACAACAAATGAACTTTGACTGCAGAATTAAAACAGGTCATGAGAATTATAAGAATTCCCGTATAATCATAACTCTCGTGAAAATAAAGCTATAATGATGTACCCTGCTGCTGTGTATGCGGCATAACAGTAATATAGAAACGTAGTGATGTGAAGGAAAGGTGAACAATGCTTACAGAGTAACTACAGGCCTGAAGTACATACATCCATCCAGAAGTTGTATGGTCAGATCCTCTAATCAGCAATAATGAAAGTGTGTTAAGATGAAGAATCAGAGGCTTGGCGGCATCCAGATAATTGCATTCAAAGGCGACATTAATGACAAACAACAGTTCGTCCTTATCCTCAACATTCAACATCTCACATAAGAAACCTAGGACAGCCGTTCCAACATCTAGTCCTTGTGCTGCAGTGAAGTAGAGGAGGTATCGATACAACTGGTAGTCATCAATCAGCTGCTTTGTCAGCTTGTTGAACTCCTCCAGGTTGTTCTCATACAGCCATGCCAGATGTATTCCCGCTAGATACTCATGAAATAACTTGTGGGGTATTCGGTATTCAACTACAAGTTCTGTTTTCCTCTTGTTGTTTTCGCACTTTGAAACAAAACGCTTCTCTCTTGTGAGGACCCCAATATCACATGCCGTCTGTAAATCATTTTCACCTGCAGTGAGGTCTTTTCCTCTGAATACAAGTTCGTTACGAAGGAGACTATACAAAGCATCTTTGCCAAAATTCTGTAAACAGTCGCCACCTTCCTTTAATTTCTTTTGTTGGTCTTCTTGGTCAGTCACCTTACTAGCATAGTGCTCTTTAAGAAGGAGGATCAATTGGTCGAAGAGTTTGGAAAATGTCTTTAGTTCCTGAATCACACTGCGGCTTCCTTCGTTCTGCCAAATGAAACAAAGCATGCTGCAGTAAATGGGGTAGGGTGCCATATTCTCTGCTACAAGGCTGTCCTTCTCTGTCATCAATCTAATGAGACTCTCTCTGGCCTCTTCGTCGTTTTGGAAGAATTTCGAAATGTAGCAGGAAATATCACTTGGCTGGAAGCCCTCAATCTTAACAAATGCGTACTGCTTCTTCAATTTCTCATCGGCTCTTATTCGATCAGCTTTCCACGGTCTAGTTGTAACAATAACTCTGGAATTTTTGAACTTCTCGCACTTGATCACTGCAGGGGTGGCATCTCTTGAAGCTTTTACGCTAATATCCTGACCGTACTCATCAAGACCGTCATAGAGAATCAGTACTTTCTGCTGGTTCGTTCGAATGTATTCGTCTAATTCAACCCAATCACAGTCCAGGTCGTCAGACAAATTGTTCATGATGGTATGACTAAAGCATGCACTCTCCTCGATTTCCCTAAGATGAATTAGGAAAAGGAGATCAATGGTCTGCAGACATCTTCCCAAAGCCCAGTCAAGTGCAAGTTTAGCAAGGAAAGTTGTCTTGCCAACACCCGCTTCTCCACAAACTGCAATACGTTTGCGCATACCTTTTTTAGAGCCAATCTGCTCCAAGTGTTTAATGAAATTATCATAACTGATTTCCTTTTTTTCATCCCTCTTATCATTAGAGAGCATCACTAAATTTGTGTAGATATCCTGCAGCTTCACTGATGATTCCGGATAAAGAGGGGAAGTGCACACACTGCTGTACATGCTGACATAATGTTCCTGTAGCCCCTCCTTGATTTGTTGAATTCTGTCATTTATAGTGCCTTTACTGGCTGAGACTGAACTTGGTGAGCCTGATGAATCTGAAAGAAAGCAAATTTGAGATCATCAATTCCAACTAAATCTGGAATGGACAATGCAACAAGGATTCTTCTATGTATACCAAATCAGGGATTTAGTCATCTCATTATTAGGCCAATACAACGCTAAAATGATTAGACTTCACGGATGTCACATTGTTAATCACAGACCCTCCTCCTGCGGCGCAGGGAATGGGGGGGGGGGGGAGGATAACGGGCTACAAAATATTGCTGCCATTTCTAACACCCGTTTAACATTTGTTGTACCATTACCCTCCTTTGATTGATAAAAAAACCCTTGAAATCCTCTAAACATCTTCTTACTGACATAGTGCAGCGTGGACACAAGAAGAAGAAGACTGTAATCTAACGTCTAAAGTCATTCACAATCATTCACTGTTTTACCATATTTTAATCATAACCACACAAGCACATAAAAAGGGAAAAAATATCGACTGGAATCAAAAACCATTTTGGCCAGTTCCGAATAAATTGATCTTTAGAGGTGTGGTCGAATGGAGCAACATTACGCTAATCCCCTTTAAAAAAAAAAATCAAACAAACAGGCACATAATTTTAATGTAAATACCTTCGCACACTATGCTGCCGCAGACTTAATTCAAAGATTCAGTATCTGATTGTATGGCTACACATGTAATATTCAATCAGATTGGAAAGCCTGCCAGTCAATTCCTATTATCACATTTTTACTATGATGTAATTTCTAATCTGTAACTCCCAAATGAGTGCCAATAAATACAATGTACTACCAAGTATACATCATTATGCAACTGTGTACCTTTGGGAAAAGATATCTGAATATGAGAGATGAGAGAAAAATATAAATATGTCTAGCAGAGTATAAATTAGGTAGACAAGGCGTCTGTAAAAAGTGTGTGGATTCTGTCAATCGATTCCTACATTTTCGTAGTTGAAACACTCACAATGTCATCCTCAAGACAAATGACAGGTTACTATAATAATAGCTGAGGCAACTGTCAAGTGATAAGCTGAAATAACACTGGCAATTTCATCTTAAGCATATTCTCTCAGCATGATTCCTTCATGCTGGGAGTTATGATACAGCTTACATTCAACATTTGTGTTTTTTTAATCAAAATCACACAAAGTTACTGCAGATGATTAGAATATTCATTATAGTATATTGAAAGTATTCTTAATGGTATGACACGTTACCATTTTTTCCTAATACATTGCTGCAAGAATGTCTTTACTTGTCATTCAAGTTAATGCAGACAATTAAGTTTTTTTAGCTGAATTATAAATAAAGTCCTATCAAGTTACAGTTTGAACAATTTCAAAATCTCTTTCAAAATACTCGATGACAAGAGATCACGAAATATATGCATTCATACAAGTTTGGTAAGTAAAGAAATAAAATAGGGCAGAAGGATTATGAAGGTTGATTTCGGGGAATAAATTGTACAGTAAACTATTTGAAAAGTACAGAATCTAAGAGAATTGGGAGTAACCCCTATCGTGACCTATCGTCATTGCCCCTGTTACGAGTTATCCCCTCCCCTCGGATCTTTGCTCATATTGATGCTACGTAGCCACTGAGGTTATTGCCATAAAGCCAGAATATAATAATGTTTGTTTGTTTGTTTGTTTGTTTGCTTTTATTTCTGCATTCAATCAGATGCAATTTGAATGCAAACTTCAAAAAGTACAAAGACAAAGAATAACAAGTGCAGTGAAATAAATCGATAACAGTACATAAATAGATTCACATAGGTGATTGCATTGAGCAACGTAGATACACAGAAACATAAAATAAAATATACAGTATTTTTCAGTAAACAACAGAGATAATTGAATGCAGGAGACCACCATCATAAGCGATTAAGCTTGAAATGGATGGAGGCCTCATAATAATGTTGTTGTTATTGTCCCTGTACAACACAGAAAGTGGCGAATTATTTTATGTACCAATACTTGGCTCATTCAGCAGAATGCTGCTAGTAGCTGGCAGCCTGGCATTTTATTCAAGTACTTCTAGACTAAACTTTAATTGGCAGGTGGATGAGAGGAAACAGAGAGCTTGAGATGATGACATGATGCCGCAAAAAGTGCGTATATGACTATTTGTTCTCCCATGAGCTATCATTATCATTATTAATTTTATTTATTGATTGATTTATTTATTCATTTGACCATATAAATTACATCTAGGCTACATAACATAAACATTGCAATCATGAAGCAAAAACGAAAGCGAACATAACCACACAAACTGTATACATGTAACACAAAATGGTAGAGAAATTAACTTAGATCATGACAATAATTACGGCGTACATATTTAATCAGGACTACTCTTTTAATGATCACTATCATGTTTGTCTCCTGTATCAATCCGTCTATAGGAAGATTACTCCATGCATCGTTTTTAGTCTGCACAGTGCACACAATGGTTTTCATCATTTCATCTTTACAGTGTGACGACCTACCAGAGGGTAGATGCTTCTCAGCAATCCGGACAAGCTTGGCTCTCATCAGAGCTTCTCTCAAGTCTGATCGAAGTGACGACGTGCTCACTCCCATACTCCATTTACGAAGCATGTTGAGAGTCCCTCTGCTCGTTATGTCATGGTAGCGACTGTTAGTTTGTATAAAGGTATCGATTTCTCCCAGAGAGAAACCCAACTGTGTCCCAAGGTTCTCAATGTCGTCAATGCTTGAAATATCTCTGGCAATACCTTTCAGAAGGATATCCACGTCATCTGACATCCTGTGATAAATTGAGAGGAATGGGCCCATTTTGAATTCTGTCTAATTATATACATTTATTACGTGAATAATCAAGTGCCTCTATCAGTTCTGCTTGTTCAAGTTTGATGCAAATCCTATTTTATCCCTGATTGAGTCCCTGCACTATTAAAGGGGATTAAGCCCTAAGTGTGAACAATCACGGGTCGCAGTAAATTCATTTAATCTGTTATATTGGGTCGTCAGGGATATATTTCTATTGCAACTGATTTACAATTGCCCTACATCAACAAAAATAAGCACTGAAATAATCAATGTTCCAGTAGTAGCCATGATGGACAAGCATGGGCGTACGTACTCGAGCAGGATTAGAACCTACGACCCCCTGAAATCCGGACAGGCGTTATCTGCACTAGACCACCGAGCTTTACAAAAGAGAGATTTCTAATGGAAAAGATCCAGTCTTCTGTTGCGGTGGGGTTACTTTATGCCTCTCAATTTGCAATAAGGGAGATGTGTGATCCAAGATCTGCTCTGTGAACTAAAATGTATTCATTTCTGTCGTATAATCAGCTTACATTAGTGTTTCGTCAGAGTGTTATGACTGAAACATAACGAATTTAAACATCCATTTATTGTACCTTTCTAACAATTATGAGACTACAAAATCAAGGCCTACACCATCGAGTAGGCCGGTATACTCACCACAATAGACAATAGCACATCCATTTACATTGCAGTGATTAAAGGTATCACATGGTTATTTCTGTTAATGATGAGCATCTTTTGTGTGTTCGAGCTATTCATTCATTTTCATTCGGAGACTTATTGGCATGCAAGGAGGTAGTTCAGACATTTCTTTTTAAATTTCTGATCATCAATGAACCAAGTTTGTAGTTGTTGTTTTCCTTTTTAATCATTTTTTTTTGTGCACTAGTACTTTGAACTGAGTAACCCTCGATGGAGGCCATAACCAGATCTTCCCTTCTTCGTGAATACCTGACAATTAGGCAATCTCCTATGTGACGAATCACAAACAGGAGAAAGTCGATGTAACGTACACAAATGGATATAGGTTTCCCAGATGCTAACCTTATCATGCAATCAAAGTAGTCGATCATTTTGTACAATGCAAAACAAAGTTCGAATGGCTGAGAGAATAAAACCAGCCCTAATGCAGATGATCAGTTAAGTCTGCGAATCATTGTAATCATGAGTCGAAATGTGCCTATTGAAAACTCATGTCAATCACGGTGAAAATTCCCGACTGGTTTTCCTTTTGTGAAGCAATTATTGCAAAATGTTTTTCAACTGAACTGAACATGATTTTACAAAGGTCAGAAACATACACTTGGAACTTTCCATTCTTTTTTTTTTAAGAAACCCGGTATGCAAGCTTTATCCACTATCCTGCCTGCCATCAAAACTGAAAGTCATACGGACGATTTGAAGACATTCCTATCTGATTAAAATTTCCTGTTTTGACTGTGATATGGTTTACCTCTTCTCATGAACTTGGTGTTGAAACGTGACATGTTTTTCAGCCTTAGCTGGCTGTTCTTCCTTCTCACGCTGTTTGGGCATGATTTTCAGCGAAGTATTGCCGCCCATAATGCATGAAGTCGAAATGGAGGATGGTGCAGGGTTGTAGTAGGTTTGTCCTATACTGGCGATTTCACGTCGTAAGGTGGTTAGACTGGGAGAAGTTCGTGGTTAATCGATGAACTGATCATCAGAACACCTCACCGGACTGAATTCTTAGTTCATGACCTGGAATGAAAAAGGCATATGATCACTCTTTTTGCTGTCATTGATCAGTGTACTTTATATTTGTGTAGGATAGAGAACTGTCTCCTGGGCACTGTTGCAAAAAGGTTGAGATCTTCATTAAACATAAAACATTAAACATACATAATTATCTAAGTACCAAATTCTGATTGACCAATATCTGACTTGAGTAAGATATTCTGACTTGCATTTGACTGCATGTGCTCATCCAAAAGAACGCAGAATTAAAAAAAAAAATGGATTCGAATAGTTTGATTACTATCATGATTATGAAGTCTACTTTTAGTTGTATACCGGGTGTCCCAAAAAAAGCGGAACGGTAGATTTTCAGTACCTTGCGGTCTAAAAGTTGCATATTTTTTGACATCATTAGAAAGAGCATTTTCCGCAAAAGACTATGATACCAAAATCATTAAATTTGGTTCAGTACTTTTTATTCTACGCCAATTTCTGAAAATGCAGTCATTGTCAAATTTCGCCGGATTTTTGCGACTTATGAGATAATAATTTGAGTGCGACACGCGATCCATACGATGGATATTGTGTAAGCTCGGTGATCCATGTCAACAAAAGATACAACTTTCACATTGGGCACGGGCCAGGAAAAAAACAGTGTGTGTGTGTGTGTGTGTGTGTGTGTGTGTGCGCGCGCGCTCCCAATATGAAAGCGTTATCTTTTGTTGACATGGATCAACTAGCTTACACAATTCACCGTATGGAACGCGTGTCGCACCCAAATTATAATCTCATAAGTCGCAAAAAATTTAAAATGACTGCATTTACAGAAATTGGCGTAGAATAAAAAGTACTGAACCAAATTTAATGATTTTGGTATCATGGTCTTCTGCGGAAGATGCTCTTGGTAATAATGTCAAAAAATATATCAGTTTTAGAAAGCAAGGTACTGAAAATCCACCGTTCCGCTTTTTTTGGGACACCCGGTTTAGACCTACCTGCATCGTTTGTGTAAAGAAATAAACGAATAAGAAAAAAAAAAATCGATCAAGAAGGCCGATTACACTCAGGAACTAATCATAGTCCCGGAGCCTTTTCTGTTTGCGTGCTGCGCTCACTTGTGTGTGTGTATGTGAGTGTGTGCTTTGTGTGTGTGTGTGCATGGATGTGTTTCAGTTTCAGTTTCAGTAAGTTTTATTTATCCATTGTATAGAACAAAAATAAGTATGACAATATCACATATTCGAAAATCATGGACATATAACCAGGGGTTCGCAGTATAATTATGTAAATAATACATTCTATATTTCATGACGACAAATCTTTATTGGTATAAAGGTGGAGGAGTCCGTTTGTTGATTTATTTGTATAAAGGTGGAGGAGTCCGTTCGTCAATTATCAAATCGCTTGAATTGGACAAGGGCGCGTAAGAATTACGACTTGGAACAATTCATTTTTTTTTTTAACAGAAGGAACACAACACATACGTATATATAGAATATCTAACACAAAACTTTCATGTATTTTGAATGTCACTTGACCGAAAAGGACAACACGAGGTGGAAAATACAAAAGGAAAAATAAGAAAAACGAGAATAAGGGACAAGAATAAGAGGGTACTCACATAGCAAAAGTAAAGAGAAGAGGAAAGAAGGGAAGGGGAAGAAAACGTATTTAATGTTCAGGAGTTGGGAGCTAAAAACGGCATATTTTTAATTCGAGTGATATATATATATTCTTCTGCGCTGCAAAAGCTTCTGATGTGTTTGATGATAACGAACAGTTAAATGAAAAGATGTGCTTTGAGCCGTAAATTAAAGACTGCTATTATGACGGTTGGGGATTTCCGGACTTCTATTGGTAGAGCTGCACAGGCTGCACAGGCAAATGCTCTGTCTCCCAGTGTTACTTTTGTTTTACATGTTGGAATTTGTAAGAGAAGAGTGTCCTTAGAACTGCGCAAATTGTGAGTGTGTCTATGGGATTTAAATACGAATAATTCGGATATGTACCTGGGGGTTTGACCAATGAGTGACTTATATACAATCAACAAAATCTTAAACAATATTCGTTTACGAATCGGAAGCCAGTTTAAGTCTTTCAGAAGAGGAGTAATCCTTGAAAACCTGGATTTGTTACAAATAAGCCTTGCGCAGGAGTTTTGGACTCGCTGCAGGCCCCAAACTTGAGAATCAGGGAGTATATATACAATAATCCAATTTACTAATAATACATGCTTGGACAATCATTTTCATACTATTCTCATCGAAATATTCCTATTATATTTTGGATCATAAATTTGTCTTCCATTAATTGGTTAAAAGAGCTTCACGTGATTATAGGTATTTTAAACTATTTTAGAATGTTGGTGTGTTTGACACTCCATGAAGTACTATTTGCAAAATGACGTCACTTTTATGATGACATTTTGCAAATAGTATACTATTTTGCAAATAGTATACTATTTGCAAAATGATGTCACAATCACCCTTCTTTACAATAGTGTACCCGTCCGGTCCCGAATTCTAGTGTTCAGGTTTGCAGCGGCCATACGATCGCTTGGATACATGCGACGGCCAACTCTAGCGGTGTCACGGCTACTACGTTTTTCAATTTCCGATCTCTCGCACTGTTGCGTATTGAAGGCGCTGCGCTGCCGCCGCAGTGCGGCTAAGCCTATATAATAATTTTCACTTTTTATTCAAATTTTTGATCGAAAATATAAAACAAATATACTTTGCCTAGTTTCGAGTTTCTTGTTAAAACTATGGGCCTCGGTGACTCCAAAATAGTACTATTTTGGAGTCACCTCTGCCCACAGTTTTAACAAGAAACTCGCAAGGCCAAGTATATTTGTACAATACGTATAAGATTATATGACATAATTATGGTATAATGATTTACACACATTTGTGATGTGTGCTTCCATGTTAAAGGTCCTGTTTACCTTTGGGAGCAGTGATTTAAAATATTTTCAAGATATGACATTATGCATATGTGTAGGTCTGTTGTACCACAAAACATCCTATCATATAAAGTTTGGGTGATGAAGCCTAAAATATACGATCAACGAGCGCTCTTCTATGCAAACAGGAAAGAGCTGAAGGGTACGAACATCTGTTCATGAGAGTCTCACCGGTGAAAGGCAAGGATGGCTGAACGAATATCGTACCCAGCACCAACCAACAAAGTGTGGTCACAGAATGGTAAGATAAACAACAAACTTCTGATGGTCGTGTGTAGAGCAGATCTACAAAAAGCTGAATATCAGATAGAAAATCATTGACTTCCGGAACTTTGAACCCATGCACGTTCCAATCCCAATAGTGCATAACATTTTTCTTTCTTTGCACTTCGGTAATTACTCAATCCTTGTAACCATTGTAATTGTCCTAAGAAACTCTCAATTTTCTTTATTATTTGTACCGTTTTTGTCTCGCCCACCGGAGGTGAAGGCGAGACTAAGGGATCCAAATGGCGTCCGTCCGTCGTCCGTCACAAATGTTAAAGTTTACCTGCAAGACTCTCTTATGATGCATAACATGGCAACTGTTACAGCAATGGCAGCCACACTTGGATGATAGAAGCACTAGGGGTATCTTCATGTTATGGTGTTGTCGGAGGTCATGTGATGATGTCAAAGGTCATTTGAGGTCATATACTAAAGAGTATGTGCAAGACTCTCTTTTCTATGTTAAAGTTTACCTGCAAGACTCTCTTTTGACAAATAACTTCACATAAGTTGCTTGGATTACAACCTAACTTGGGTCATAGATGCACTGGGGGTACCTTCATGTTATGGTGCCGTTGGAGGTCACAGGATAAGGTCAAAGGTCATTTGAGGTCATACGTTAAAGTTTACTTGCAAGACTCTCTTATCACACGTAACTCGACACATATTGCTACAATGGCAATCAAACTTGGATGATGGATGTACTGGGGGTACCTTCATGTTATGGGTGCTGTAAGAGGTCACATGATAAGGTCAAATGTCATTTGAGGTCATACGTTAAAGTTTACTTGCAAGACTCTCTTATCACATGTAACTCAGCACATGTTGCTACAATGGCAATCAAACTTGGGTGATGGTAGATGTCTCTTGGGGAGTTGAAGGTAACCACAAGGTCAAAGGTCACAGACAGGGGTCAACAAACTTTTAGGGCCCAATGTTATGTTTTTAGGGGCGTTTTGATTGTGGCTCATAACTTTTGATCCCTATGTCCGTTTGTGACCAAAGTTGGACGGTAGATGTCCCTTGGGGAGTTAAAGGTCATCACAAGGTCAAAGGTCACAGAAAGGGGTCAACAAATTTTTAGGGCCCAATGTTAAGTTTTTATGGCGCGTTTTAATTCGATTATGGCTCATTACTTTTGATCCCTTTGTCCGTTTGTGACCAAACTTGGATGGTAAATGTCCCTTGGGGTGTTGAAGGTCACCACAAGGTCAAAGGTCATAAGCAGGTCAATTAACTTCTGGGAGTTATAGAAATATTAATTCCTTGTATGCGAATGGGCGAGACACAATTTGGCACTTGCCTTGTTTATGTCCGTGAGCTATAATTAAATGTAACATATGTTTGAAAGTAGTACGAAACAAGAATGATAAGTATAACGCCAATGCAAATGCGGCAATGTGTGCCATGAAAATTGTGTTTCCGACGTAGATGCCGAGAAATTGTCCTCTCGAATATGGTTATGCTCCTTCTGTATGGCAGCAGAGTTCCCAACCAGAATAGTAGATGATGATGAATTCCAGTGTACACTGAAATTTTTTTTATAGCAATGTTAACATTGATACCTCTAAACTTAGTGCCTCTATCTGTCTATTGTGAATGTCCTCTCAGTTGATGAACAGGATATTGAATCTGATTGCAATTTGGAAGATTTAGACAGTCCCTGTCACCATTACTTCAGTGACACATTTAATGCTAAAGTTTCGAATTTACAAATGCCACACACCTTTTCACTTTTTCATTTGAATGCTCGAAGTCTTGCCTCAAAATTCCACCGAGTTGAAGATCACCTCCAGACTTTAACTCATCAATTCAGTATATATGCATTCACCGAAACATGGTTTGATGAAAGTGTTGCTGCGATGTACAATTTAGCTGGATATAACTTTGTTTATAAAGCAAGAGAAAAGAGAGGCGATGGTTTTTAAAAACCGATCGGATCTGCAGTTTGATTCGTAGAATGTTGATACCCTCTTTTTTTTTTAGATTGAACAGGCGTCCAGAAAGGGCTTGTGCCGAAAGAGTGGGTTGGGTGGTGGCGCGTCGCGTTAATGGGAACACCACCCTTCGTCCAAAGCCCCCCAATGTGAACGCCGTGTGTTATGAATATACTATGCTTACCGACTGAATGTTATTCCTGAAACTCGTTTCTAAGAGACCTACGGTGTTCTAAGTCATGAACATGTATTTCCGGTAATCAAGTTATTATTCAACTTGTGTTCGTTCACCTTTGATAACGGATGAGTTCATAAACGCTATGTTTTCTCCTGATAACGATGCAAATGATTATCAATCAGCTGCACTAACCCCCCCCCCCTAAATTCTTATGACAGTGAAGAAGTTGAAGATTCCGATTTTATTACTTCTTTACACACAGAAACCAAAGATCTGAAGCTTGATTTTGACACTTATGGTGCGTCTGCTCGAAATGAAAGCCAACTTTCTCACCACCACTTGGAAAAAGAAATAATTACATTTTCTCATTCACACTGCAATGAACTTTTTGTTTCACTGTTTGAACATTAGAAGAATTTCGATCAATTACTCTTATTTCTCAACGAATTACAATTTAAACACAGCATTATCGGTCTCAGTGAAACCTGGCTCAAGGAAACGTCAACTTCTTCTCTATTTACCATCGACAGTTTTAAATTAGTTACCAAAAACAGGACTTTCAAAAGTGGTGGTGTTGTAGGTTTCTACGTCACGCAAAATTTAAACCACAAACTGTTAAATGAAAATTGTATTATGTCTGAATGCCTTGAGAGTATTTTCATTGAGGTCATGACCCCAAACAAGGGGGAAATCATTTTGGGGGAAATTTATAGACCTCCACATTCCAACCTTTCTGAATTCATTGAGCTATTTCACAATCTTCTCTCTGTTGATCACTTTGACAATAAGACATGCTTCATTATGGGTAACTTCAATATAAATCTTCTAAATTGTAATGATACTTTAATCTGTCAAGACTTTCTTAATTTTTTGTTGTCAAAATCATTCATTCCTCTTATCGGGAAACCTAGTCGGATATCTGATGCTACTTCTACTCTCATCGATAATATATTCGTTAATAATCTATTTACTGATGTTACTTCTGGTATGGTAGTTTCTGATCTTACCGATCATTTCCGATATATGCGCTTGTACCACACTTTTCTACTATGAAAATGCCTACCCTTAACTAATGTTTTCGTGACACGTCCGAATGTAATCGTGGGATTGAGGTCAGTTGATTGGTCCTCTGTTTATAATCAAAGAAATGTAAATTCGTCCTTTGATGTTTTCGTGAACATCCTTATAGATACTTGTACACGTAATGCTTATATGGTCAAGTCAATCCAGATCGAATTATAAGAAAGTACCAAGACAACCGTGGATATCAAAGTCCCTACTTAAAGGGGATGGCTAGTACCTCATCAGTGGGAATCAGTGGGAATGCTGGGGGATGATTGTTCCAATCCTTGTGGGATTCATTGAAGAGTTCATTATTTATATCTATTGTTGTGTGAAAATATTATTTGCTTCAGAATGGTCTCATATTCTGGTAATGTGCAGTTTAATCGCCCTGTCACTGTACAGGCATGCTTACCTGGAAAGAATGATCCAAGTCCAGGACTTGGGCCATTCTTACATTCATATTATAGCGCCCTCTCTCATCACTCCTTGTCCAGGCCTATTCATGTATACAAAAAATGAACATGACTTGCTGGACAGTGATGAGGAGTTATGTTGGGAAAAAACAAAGGAATTAGTTAGAATGGAAGCAAAATAAGAGCAAAAGGCTTTAGAGCAGTTGGAGAAAGGTACAAAAAATGCAAAAGAACCAAGTTCCTGCCATTTGAATTACACAAAATTATTGGGGAAAAATGAAGAAATTTGTGTTTTCATTTCGCATGTTAGTTATAGGACGATGTATGGTCTGCATTTAGGAGTAACTAAAAATGTAGCAATCAAACCATTTTAGAGGATGGGGAAACTAGTGAAATGGCAGCATTTTTTACCTTACCTTTGAACAAATGGCCCAACAGATTCAGAGAATTGATGTCTAGTAATACGTGTGTATTATAACTTCAAGAAGTTACTTTCCCGCACTGCAGAGACACGGGGAAAATTGTGACATTTTGCAATTTTAACTTTACCAATAACCTTTGACCCTTGACCTTAGTTATGTGCAACCATGGGTTCATGGCGACAGCTTTATCCACTTATTTATGCATGTGCAAATATTCAGCTGCGGTTCCTTAGTTATATCGTACACATATTATTCCTCATAAGAGACAGATGGAAGACATTTCCACGCATTTAACACATATACATAATACACATTATAGCTCCATGTATACCCATAGACGTGCACACACACAGATGCACACACATGATGAATTATATAGTATAGAGATGAGGGACATTATACTATGGTAGACAACTACATTTTTGTATTCCATACGGACTAAAAGCTGAAAAAAGTAACAAACCTCTCTTATCTTTTGCTTAATTTTAACCATACCATTGATATAGCAGCCTATCCTGTATGAATCAAAGAACGACCCAAGTCCATATGATTCAAAGAACGACTCAAGGCCATCACGCAAACAGACCTCTCCACAATTAATGTAAATGTTAATTGTGATAGTAATATATGTACTAATTTGTATTTAAAAATGTTGCCTTCCCATCACAGTTAAATAGAATATTATTGGAGAAATAAAAAAGATATGAAGTCTTTTTTTAAGTTTTCTCGAAATGATCTTCCATTGACTTGGATCGTTCGTATATTCAGATACTCAATTCTCTACAAGCTATTCCTGATGATGTTAAGATAAATGGTATTAATCTAACCCGAGTAGAGAGTACAAAGTTTTTAGGATTTTACATCGATAACGAACTCTCCTGAAAAACAAAACACAGGAATCCTAAACAAACTGAAACATTTTTTGCCCAAACATATTTTGCAGATTATGCATGTATATTCCACCATGATTTCCCCATATCTCAACTATGGAATTCTTGCTTGCGGTAACGCCTCCAAATATTTGCCGGATTCGCTTGTTCTTCTTCTAAAGCGAGCGATCAGAATTATTAACCACGCCGGGTATTTATCTCACTCAAGCGTCACAAAATTTTCAAACTGACAGATTTGTTTGATTATAACTTAGGTATTTTAATGTATTAACTTTTCCTCAAAAGATCTTCCAGATTTGTTTTTTACAGATGTTCATAAAAATTAAGCAATTTTGTCCACCACGACTATCCAACTCGCCAAAGTGACGCTTGTCACCTTCCATGAACTCGAACAATTTTCGCTAAAAACACAATTATGTATACAGGTCCAAAATATTGGAATGATCTCCCAACAGAAGTCTTGCAAGCTGTTTGTCATTATCCTGCAAACGTAAACTCAGACAGCATGTATTGAATAGTTACGACACACAAGTGCAATAACATTCCTTTTTATCATGTTCATGCTCATGGATGCTCTGCTATATACTGCTCGGTTCCAAGTGTTGCCATGTGAACAGGCTTATGCATACGTATAGTTGCATGCTCTCTGGAGATTCCTGTCTATCGGTGTGTTTCCTTCCACTTCTGGTATAAAACCTTCGGTCACGTCACATACCGTCATAGTTTACCCTTCTTTCTTCTAACTCTTTTCATGCGGCATTGCAGCTGGCTGGTTTATCACATAATACACATTGTTAATTCATGTCTTCCATTTTCTGACTCTTTCCCAGTGTATTAATTTTTCAATGGAAGCAGGAATTTTACAACCATAGAATTATGTCGTATTCACATCATCACTCCCCTGTCAAATTGCTCTTGGAGCAAGAACTGCTATATAGTGTGCAGCATGTGGATACTTGTTCTCATTTTATATGTGAGAAGAATCGTCTGCGCCCCCTTCGTATTGATAGTCATTCTCTTTTGTTTATTCTTATTTCGGTCTTTAGTTGTACCCGTGCTCCTCATCCTGTTCTCCACACTCAGCTTTTGTTAAGACCTACGCTCAACAAGCTTTGCTTTCTAGTAGGTTAAATCGTATTTCTCTTTAGCATTCTTTTACTTTGATTGAAAATGACACATCGACCGGTATGTACAATGTTGTTGGTTTTTTTTTTTTGTATATATCCAAGCTGGACATTTTGTATGATCATATTTTGTTATATTTTATGCATTTTCCATCGAGAAACACAAAGTGATATTGAAATTGAAATTCAAATTGAAATACATTTATATAGAAACATTGCTTTTTGCCATGCATGCATGTATGAATAACGGAAATTTTAGTCTGGGTGCCAGAGGCTGAACCTTGTATTATCGTCTACACAAATTATTTTGATGCTTTTACCCTATTTTGAGGTGCTGAATCTCAATCTGAATGATGCAACCCTTGCATCCTTGAGGGTTTGGAGATATTCAAGATGGCTGCCAATAATAGTCGCCCAAACCGGAAATTCTCATGTATTTCCTTCTAGTTGTGAGAAATTGAAAACATTTGATGGTTCTACCCTATTTCAAGGGTGCTAAATCAGAATCTGGATGATGCAACTCTTGCATCCTTGAAGGTTTTGAGATATTCAAGGCTGCCGCCAAAATTGCCGCTAAATTAGCCTCCAAAATGGCCGGAAATTGAAAATATGAATTAATTTTCACGTATTTCCTTCTAAATAGTGAGAAATTGAATGGATTTTACCCTATTACGAGGCTCGGAATCCGACTCGGGACGATGCAACACCAGATCCTTGAAGATTTTGAGATATTCAAGATGGTCGCCGAAATGGCAGCAAAAGACTGAAATTCCTGTGTATCAATTCCTTCTAAATTTTGACAATTCGAAAGCAATTGGTGGTTTGTATATATTCTATTTTGTATGTGTTTAGATAATACAGAAGGCGGCCAAAGTGACCGCCAAAAAAGAAAATTCACATGTAGGCCCCCTATTTCCGTGTAAACGATGTAAAATTGAGAAAGGTTGGTGGTTTCACCCTATTTTAAGTTTGCATAATCTGAAACTGCAGGATACAGCTCTTTCATCCTTAAGGGTTTTGAGATGATAAAGATGGCAGCCAGAATGGCCCACAAAATGGCCGTCAAAAAAGACAATTTCTACGTAAGCCCCCATTTCCTTGTAAATGGTGTAAAATAAAAAGCAATTGATGGTGTTGCGACACGGATTGTCGCCCCCGTCACGGATTGTCGCCTGGCGACAATCCGTGACGAGGGCTGGCGGCACGGATTGTCGCCCGCCCTCGAAGCACATTTTGTTTGGTAATATCGTTCTGGACATAATCATTGAAATACTAACACATAACTTACATGGCTACATCCATGCAAACATGCCATGTAAAAAGTCATGGTGAGGTTTCAAGGAAGTGTGTATGTGCGCGTGCACATGATAATTTAGTGTCCGTTTGTGCGTGTGTGTGTGTGCGTGTGTGTGTGTGTGTGTGTGTGTGTGTGTGTGTGTGTGTGTGATGGAAGAATGTGTTTATTATGTCAGTTTTTTGCGTATGTGTTTTTTAGCTGCGCGTGGGGAGGGATACCTAGTAAGCTGTTGCTGGCATAAACGTTGATATTGATTTTATCAGCAGCTTTGAATTTGATGAGTTTGTTTGGCAGATTTGTATATGAATTTGGAGTGGAGCTTGCGTGCGGGCGGATGCTGCTTTTCTGCATACGGTCCATTATGTCTTATTCATCAACATTGGGAAATTGTTTCATCAGGAAGGAATGTGGTATCGGTTCGCGTGTGCGTCGGTATGTGGGAATGGGGGTACATTTCGTTATTGCAAAAGTTTGTTATTCTGAAGGCTCATTCGTCCGAACGCTCAGGAGGGGGTGGTCGGGTTTTTTTATGACTGATTTCATTCTAGATTTGTGTAATGTATTTGTGTTTTTTTTATGTATATGCCCTTGTAAGTAAGAAGGTGTTCCGTGTTACATGATCCAAATCAATATATTAAAGGAATATAGGTTTGGTAGGGCCCTATACATGTCAAAACTTTCTCGTGAAGAAATTATTAGTAGGGTTGGTCTATAATCGAGTTATCTATGTTGAAGTGAGATTATTTGTGGTATAAATTGACAAATGGATTTGTTTGTGTTTCGAATTGCCATTTGTAACTTTTTTTTGTTCATGTTACTCCCAGAATGGGTGGATTCATGAATGATTTGAATGAAATCAATAAATATCAAAGAAAAATTGTTGAGTTGGTTTATTTGCATTATGAAGATTTGTTTGAGTGTTTGTTGGTGTTTGTTTGTATTACGTATGTATTAGCGGTGTGCAATGGCAGTTCGTTTGTGCTAAAATCAACTAACGATTGACAAATTTTTTACGGCGTGTGGAAATTATTCGCTCATGCATAGAGCATGCCAAACCTATTCTGGGACAAAGAATAGTGGTATGGACGTTCTAGTTTATAAGACTGATGGAAGAAAATGACTGCAGTGAAAAATGAACAAAGACGAATAACATTTGGGGAGGGTACCTCCCTCGTATGTATTTTCTCTCGGTCTCTCTCTCGCCTAGCCCGCCTCACCGCTGATATTGGTTGACACACCCATACTATTTTAGATCAACGCTGGTGTGAATTCTTTAAACACGTGCTTATACACTCTGAAGGCGTTTGTATTGCCACAGTAGCGCCACTATATTCCACATACACACGCAAGCATACAGGCACACGTATACACACAGACAAACAAACCACTACCACTATACAACCACCACACATGCACATTTCCTACATATTGTATTGTTATACTCCAAACACACACACATACACACACACACACACACAACAAAAATCATACACATCACATATCATGCAGCTCACAATACACACACACACACACACACACACACACATCAAATCATACACATCACATATCATGCAGCTCACAATACACACACACACACACACACACACACACACACACACATACGCATAACTTACCAGTCATACCCATCCCACCAAAGCGTAACACCGGAGGAACCACCCCAAGCCCGAGGCGACAATCCGTGACGGGGCGACAATCCGTGTCGCAACAAATTTTTTGCCAACACGGATTGTCGCCTTCGAGGTCAAAAACTGGGAACTGCAAAAGCGTCACGGATTGTCGCCAGGCGACAATCCGTGACGGGGGCGACAATCCGTGCCGCCAGCGCCCGTCACGGATTGTCGCCCCGAGCAGGAGGCGACAATCCGTGTAGGGGCGACAATCCGTGTCGCAACAGATGGTTTTAGCCTATTTCGAGGGTGCTTGATCCAAGCCTGGTTGATGCCACTTTTGTGTTAGCGTTTTGAAGTGTTAAAGATGACCGCCAAAATAACTGGCAGGAGTTGAAATTCCAATGTTAATATTTTTTTCTTAATGGTGAAAAATTGAAAGTAAATTGATGGTGTTACCCCATTTCGAGGGCGCTGATGGTTTTTGAAGGTTTGGGGACTTTTATAAATATCCCGCTTAAAGGAAATTTTCTATTATGTTGTTATAAATGGTGAAATATTATGGTCTAACGCGAAGCGGGGTATTAAGCCCAGGGTAAAGAGCAGCAATTCGTATTCTCAAATTCAACTCAGTTGAGCGAATTTGTCAAATCAGCCAAAATTAATGGCATCCAAAATGATTGTCACAATGTTTTTGTAATAAACTAAGATATCCCGATATGTCTCAAACGGACCTTTAACACGTACTGAAAAGAAAAATGATATTGACATCATACTGGCACGTACAAACACAAAGATACGAGTGAATTTTTTTTTAAAGGCATAATGGTTATAAAGTAATGCTTGTGGTCATTGATTATAATGTCTCCACAGATGTGAAATTAATCCTTTTCGGCTATCAATAGAGTACAAATTAAATATGGCATGCTGGTATTTGGTGTTGAAGCTTGTTGCATATTCTGATTTCGTCATTAGAAATGGTTGCATCCGTGACCACTATAATACATATCAATAACTTCAAAAGCACTCTGCGTGATTATGATATTCGTAAGAACCGGAAAATGAACTATTACCATACATGACTACTGTGGTCATTTTGTTTGCTTTAGTGTTTGTCTATTTTAACGGCGCGTTGCCCGCCACTTTTTTTTTACCGTTTGTTCGTAATATGTAATAATGTTGCAAATTAACGTATTGGCTCCAATATAACGAAGAATCAAGAAATAAACTAGTAATGCATTATTTCGCCAATAAAGAATGAGTTTAAAGGGGATGGCTAGTAACTGATCAGTGGGAATCAGTAGGAATGCTGGGGGATGATCGTTCCAATCCTTGTGGGATTCATGCAAGAGTACGTTATATACATAGTGTTGTGTGAAAATTATTTGCTTCGGAATGGTCTCATATTCAAATAATTTGCAGTTTTGATGTTTCCAGGTTAGCTTGCCTGTACAGAGACGGGGCAATAAACTGCACATTACTTGAATTTCCGATTTGGGCGGCCATTTGAAATCGAAGTAGGGTAGAACCATTAAAACAAAAACAATTGTTCTCAATTTTGAAACACTGGACAGAAATAGTTCACTCCACAAAGTTACCATCATAATGCTTTCTCCGACAAACACAAAAAACATGTCTTGCACGTCTCCAGCTCAATGTCATCAAGTACACAAAATTTGAGTTCAATAGCTTCCAAATTGTGGAAGTAGTTCACTGCACAATATTTTCAAGAGAATATGCCGTTGCCATGGCAATGCCTTGCCGCGTACAAACACAAAGGCCCGAATTCACAAAGGTGGTACAAATTATGAAACAATGGTTTAAACCATGGACAAAACCATGGAGCGCGAAGTGTCGCATGGAATATTTCGTTATGAAATTGGTCACTTCGTCACTGAAATGATTATTTTGTAACGAAATGACAACGTTTTGTAACTATACGAACATTTCGTTAACGAAACGGTCATTTTGTCAACGAAATAACCAATTTCGTAACGAAATATTCCGTGCGACACTTGGCGTTCCATGGTTTTTGTCCATGGTTTTAACCATGGTTTCATTTGTACCACCTTCGTGAATTCGGGCCAAAGTGTGTCTTGCGTAACCACACCAAAAGATCATTATACCACCCAAATTTAAAGTAAATCGCGTAAATACTGTGGAAGTAGTTAAATCCACAAGGTTTTTGGAAAAAATGGTCACCATAATAATGGCAACGCTTTTTCTGACAAACACACACACACACACACACACACACACACACACACACACACACACACACACACAACATGTCTGCACATCTACACTTCAATGTCATCTTGTACCCCAAGTGCTTCAAAACTGTAGAAGGATTTCGCGACGCAAGATTTGCAACTGACGCCCGACCTACCGTCAGACCGCCCGACCACACGGCGATTCCTATTCCCCTTTATGCATTTTGTGTATACTGGGGTACATTATTAATCTTAAACTCCCTCAGCAGCTTACATATAAACTTGACAAGCCTTGCTTCCGGTTACAAATACGATAAAGAAACGGTAATACGTGTGGATGCAAGTTTTCGACCTTGACTTCCATCAAAACTGTAACATTTGCATTCTATGTTGACTATTTGCTGTAGCAGGAAGTGTCTGAGTGTCTGTGTGTTGTTACGGTCATTTCATGAGGCTAAAAACAAGTGTGTGTTTCTTGTTGAAAGAGTGCATGTTCGACTATAAACATAAAAGTGCTGGTTTGCATGCACTGCATAATAAAGACGTACAGTGTGATGGACTAAAGAGTCAGAAAAAAAAACATTAACATTAAACATTGTTGCTTATAGAAGGCATGTACATGTCTATGGTAGAAAATGTTTCCACATTGTGTTTCTATAAGAGACTACTTAGTTAATAGAATGGTAACTTACAATGACACCATTAATAATTATAAAATAACTGAGCAACTTTCACGGTTTTTTAGCATTACAGCAGCATTTGCTCTGATTGTTTGTTAAACTGCTGTAACTGGTCTTTTCAACATCCAAGTGGGGCAGAATGACTGAAACAAAATGGTAAGGAAGACCTTTTGATATTCAGGAAGAGATACAGTTTCATGCATGAGAAATAAGACACAGAAACTGAAATTTAAAACTTGATTAAATATACCATCATTATACACAGTCAAAGAGTGGTGAGTTGTCAAACAGAAATATGGGTCCTGCAACTAGTGATGCAGTTTTTTGTGTTAAGAGAGATAATCTTATTGAGGCTATGACAGAGACATATGTCACATTATAAAGAATGACGCAAAGGAATGTACGCAAGCATATCAAAGTGGGGGAAAACTGATGAACATTACCACTTTCACCCGTAATCTTTTCCCAGTAGGTGCAGAAAACTAGATGACCGTCACGGCATAAATCTCCTTTGTGGTATCCAACTACCTTCATGTGACATGCGATCATGCAGTTTCCAAGTTAGAAGATAGTTGTTCGGCCAGTAGGAACTCTCTCCCAAGTGCTAACAGTAAAACGTAATATTTTTTTTTTTACAATTTACAAACAACACAGCCACTCCCTACTTCGCTGCGCATAGAAAATCATCATCTGAAAACAAGTTTGCAAACTTCCACCACCGAGCTACTCAGTAGTCTGGTTTCCAGACCCTTTGCCGACTGGACTCTGCGACGGAAGTCGCCGCCTTTGCCGAAGTCAAAGGCACAGGACAAAACCACCTTAAACTATACTAGTTTTTGACGTTGAGGACGCCAATATCCTGAATGGCGAAATAGTAGTAACAAAGGGGCTGAAAGTCAGACTACCACTGATCAAACATTGCTCCGTGCCTGTGAAAACTGTAACCCGACTTGGAGGGGAAACGCTCAACCCGCAGAACTTCCTGCTCTCGCAACCACTCATTCCTGAACACCTTTCAACTCAGTTGAGCGAATTTGTCAAATCAGCCAAAATTAATGGCATCCAAAATGATTGTCACAATGTTTTTGTAATAAACTAAGATATCCCGATATATCTCAAACGGACCTTTAACACGTACTGAAAAGAAAAATGATATTGACATCATACTGACACGTACAAACACAAAGATACGAGTGAATTTTTTTTTAAAGGCATAATGGTTATAAAGTAATGCTTGTGGTCATTGATTATAATGTCTCCACAGATGTGAAATTAATCCTTTTCGGCTATCAATAGAGTACAAATTAAATATGGCATGCTGGTATTTGGTGTTGAAGCTTGTTGCATATTCTGATTTCGTCATTAGAAATGGTTGCATCCGTGACCACTATAATACATATCAATAACTTCAAAAGCACTCTGCGTGATTATGATATTCGTAAGAACCGGAAAATGAACTATTACCATACATGACTACTGTGGTCATTTTGTTTGCTTTAGTGTTTGTCTATTTTAACGGCGCGTTGCCCGCCACTTTTTTTTTACCGTTTGTTCGTAATATGTAATAATGTTGCAAATTAACGTATTGGCTCCAATATAACGAAGAATCAAGAAATAAACTAGTAATGCATTATTTCGCCAATAAAGAATGAGTTTAAAGGGGATGGCTAGTAACTGATCAGTGGGAATCAGTAGGAATGCTGGGGGATGATCGTTCCAATCCTTGTGGGATTCATGCAAGAGTACGTTATATACATAGTGTTGTGTGAAAATTATTTGCTTCGGAATGGTCTCATATTCAAATAATTTGCAGTTTTGATGTTTCCAGGTTAGCTTGCCTGTACAGAGACGGGGCAATAAACTGCACATTACTTGAATTTCCGATTTGGGCGGCCATTTGAAATCGAAGTAGGGTAGAGCCATTAAAACAAAAACAATTGTTCTCAATTTTGAAACACTGGACAGAAATAGTTCACTCCACAAAGTTACCATCATAATGCTTTCTCCGACAAACACAAAAAACATGTCTTGCACGTCTCCAGCTCAATGTCATCAAGTACACAAAATTTGAGTTCAATAGCTTCCAAATTGTGGAAGTAGTTCACTGCACAATATTTTCAAGAGAATATGCCGTTGCCATGGCAATGCCTTGCCGCGTACAAACACAAAGGCCCGAATTCACAAAGGTGGTACAAATTATGAAACAATGGTTTAAACCATGGACAAAACCATGGAGCGCGAAGTGTCGCATGGAATATTTCGTTATGAAATTGGTCACTTCGTCACTGAAATGATTATTTTGTAACGAAATGACAACGTTTTGTAACTATACGAACATTTCGTTAACGAAACGGTCATTTTGTCAACGAAATAACCAATTTCGTAACGAAATATTCCGTGCGACACTTGGCGTTCCATGGTTTTTGTCCATGGTTTTAACCATGGTTTCATTTGTACCACCTTCGTGAATTCGGGCCAAAGTGTGTCTTGCGTAACCACACCAAAAGATCATTATACCACCCAAATTTAAAGTAAATCGCGTAAATACTGTGGAAGTAGTTAAATCCACAAGGTTTTTGGAAAAAATGGTCACCATAATAATGGCAACGCTTTTTCTGACAACACACACACACACACACACACACACACACACACACACACACACAACATGTCTGCACATCTACACTTCAATGTCATCTTGTACCCCAAGTGCTTCAAAACTGTAGAAGGATTTCGCGACGCAAGATTTGCAACTGACGCCCGACCTACCGTCAGACCGCCCGACCACACGGCGATTCCTATTCCCCTTTATGCATTTTGTGTATACTGGGGTACATTATTAATCTTAAACTCCCTCAGCAGCTTACATATAAACTTGACAAGCCTTGCTTCCGGTTACAAATACGATAAAGAAACGGTAATACGTGTGGATGCAAGTTTTCGACCTTGACTTCCATCAAAACTGTAACATTTGCATTCTATGTTGACTATTTGCTGTAGCAGGAAGTGTCTGAGTGTCTGTGTGTTGTTACGGTCATTTCATGAGGCTAAAAACAAGTGTGTGTTTCTTGTTGAAAGAGTGCATGTTCGACTATAAACATAAAAGTGCTGGTTTGCATGCACTGCATAATAAAGACGTACAGTGTGATGGACTAAAGAGTCAGAAAAAAAAACATTAACATTAAACATTGTTGCTTATAGAAGGCATGTACATGTCTATGGTAGAAAATGTTTCCACATTGTGTTTCTATAAGAGACTACTTAGTTAATAGAATGGTAACTTACAATGACACCATTAATAATTATAAAATAACTGAGCAACTTTCACGGTTTTTTAGCATTACAGCAGCATTTGCTCTGATTGTTTGTTAAACTGCTGTAACTGGTCTTTTCAACATCCAAGTGGGGCAGAATGACTGAAACAAAATGGTAAGGAAGACCTTTTGATATTCAGGAAGAGATACAGTTTCATGCATGAGAAATAAGACACAGAAACTGAAATTTAAAACTTGATTAAATATACCATCATTATACACAGTCAAAGAGTGGTGAGTTGTCAAACAGAAACATGGGTCCTGCAACTAGTGATGCAGTTTTTTGTGTTAAGAGAGATAATCTTATTGAGGCTATGACAGAGACATATGTCACATTATAAAGAATGACGCAAAGGAATGTACGCAAGCATATCAAAGTGGGGGAAAACTGATGAACATTACCACTTTCACCCGTAATCTTTTCCCAGTAGGTGCAGAAAACTAGATGACCGTCACGGCATAAATCTTCTTTGTGGTATCCAACTACCTTCATGTGACATGCGATCATGCAGTTTCCAAGTTAGAAGATAGTTGTTCGGCCAGTAGGAACTCTCTCCCAAGTGCTAACAGTAAAACGTAATATTTTTTTTTTTACAATTTACAAACAACACAGCCACTCCCTACTTCGCTGCGCATAGAAAATCATCATCTGAAAACAAGTTTGCAAACTTCCACCACCGAGCTACTCAGTAGTCTGGTTTCCAGACCCTTTGCCGACTGGACTCTGCGACGGAAGTCGCCGCCTTTGCCGAAGTCAAAGGCACAGGACAAAACCACCTTAAACTATACTAGTTTTTGACGTTGAGGACGCCAATATCCTGAATGGCGAAATAGTAGTAACAAAGGGGCTGAAAGTCAGACTACCACTGATCAAACATTGCTCCGTGCCTGTGAAAACTGTAACCCGACTTGGAGGGGAAACGCTCAACCCGCAGAACTTCCTGCTCTCGCAACCACTCATTCCTGAACACCTTTCAACTCAGTTGAGCGAATTTGTCAAATCAGCCAAAATTAATGGCATCCAAAATGATTGTCACAATGTTTTTGTAATAAACTAAGATATCCCGATATATCTCAAACGGACCTTTAACACGTACTGAAAAGAAAAATGATATTGACATCATACTGACACGTACAAACACAAAGATACGAGTGAATTTTTTTTTAAAGGCATAATGGTTATAAAGTAATGCTTGTGGTCATTGATTATAATGTCTCCACAGATGTGAAATTAATCCTTTTCGGCTATCAATAGAGTACAAATTAAATATGGCATGCTGGTATTTGGTGTTGAAGCTTGTTGCATATTCTGATTTCGTCATTAGAAATGGTTGCATCCGTGACCACTATAATACATATCAATAACTTCAAAAGCACTCTGCGTGATTATGATATTCGTAAGAACCGGAAAATGAACTATTACCATACATGACTACTGTGGTCATTTTGTTTGCTTTAGTGTTTGTCTATTTTAACGGCGCGTTGCCCGCCACTTTTTTTTTACCGTTTGTTCGTAATATGTAATAATGTTGCAAATTAACGTATTGGCTCCAATATAACGAAGAATCAAGAAATAAACTAGTAATGCATTATTTCGCCAATAAAGAATGAGTTTAAAGGGGATGGCTAGTAACTGATCAGTGGGAATCAGTAGGAATGCTGGGGGATGATCGTTCCAATCCTTGTGGGATTCATGCAAGAGTACGTTATATACATAGTGTTGTGTGAAAATTATTTGCTTCGGAATGGTCTCATATTCAAATAATTTGCAGTTTTGATGTTTCCAGGTTAGCTTGCCTGTACAGAGACGGGGCAATAAACTGCACATTACTTGAATTTCCGATTTGGGCGGCCATTTGAAATCGAAGTAGGGTAGAGCCATTAAAACAAAAACAATTGTTCTCAATTTTGAAACACTGGACAGAAATAGTTCACTCCACAAAGTTACCATCATAATGCTTTCTCCGACAAACACAAAAAACATGTCTTGCACGTCTCCAGCTCAATGTCATCAAGTACACAAAATTTGAGTTCAATAGCTTCCAAATTGTGGAAGTAGTTCACTGCACAATATTTTCAAGAGAATATGCCGTTGCCATGGCAATGCCTTGCCGCGTACAAACACAAAGGCCCGAATTCACAAAGGTGGTACAAATTATGAAACAATGGTTTAAACCATGGACAAAACCATGGAGCGCGAAGTGTCGCATGGAATATTTCGTTATGAAATTGGTCACTTCGTCACTGAAATGATTATTTTGTAACGAAATGACAACGTTTTGTAACTATACGAACATTTCGTTAACGAAACGGTCATTTTGTCAACGAAATAACCAATTTCGTAACGAAATATTCCGTGCGACACTTGGCGTTCCATGGTTTTTGTCCATGGTTTTAACCATGGTTTCATTTGTACCACCTTCGTGAATTCGGGCCAAAGTGTGTCTTGCGTAACCACACCAAAAGATCATTATACCACCCAAATTTAAAGTAAATCGCGTAAATACTGTGGAAGTAGTTAAATCCACAAGGTTTTTGGAAAAAATGGTCACCATAATAATGGCAACGCTTTTTCTGACAACACACACACACACACACACACACACACACACACACACACACAACATGTCTGCACATCTACACTTCAATGTCATCTTGTACCCCAAGTGCTTCAAAACTGTAGAAGGATTTCGCGACGCAAGATTTGCAACTGACGCCCGACCTACCGTCAGACCGCCCGACCACACGGCGATTCCTATTCCCCTTTATGCATTTTGTGTATACTGGGGTACATTATTCATCTTAAACTCCCTCAGCAGCTTACATATAAACTTGACAAGCCTTGCTTCCGGTTACAAATACGATAAAGAAACGGTAATACGTGTGGATGCAAGTTTTCGACCTTGACTTCCATCAAAACTGTAACATTTGCATTCTATGTTGACTATTTGCTGTAGCAGGAAGTGTCTGAGTGTCTGTGTGTTGTTACGGTCATTTCATGAGGCTAAAAACAAGTGTGTGTTTCTTGTTGAAAGAGTGCATGTTCGACTATAAACATAAAAGTGCTGGTTTGCATGCACTGCATAATAAAGACGTACAGTGTGATGGACTAAAGAGTCAGAAAAAAAAACATTAACATTAAACATTGTTGCTTATAGAAGGCATGTACATGTCTATGGTAGAAAATGTTTCCACATTGTGTTTCTATAAGAGACTACTTAGTTAATAGAATGGTAACTTACAATGACACCATTAATAATTATAAAATAACTGAGCAACTTTCACGGTTTTTTAGCATTACAGCAGCATTTGCTCTGATTGTTTGTTAAACTGCTGTAACTGGTCTTTTCAACATCCAAGTGGGGCAGAATGACTGAAACAAAATGGTAAGGAAGACCTTTTGATATTCAGGAAGAGATACAGTTTCATGCATGAGAAATAAGACACAGAAACTGAAATTTAAAACTTGATTAAATATACCATCATTATACACAGTCAAAGAGTGGTGAGTTGTCAAACAGAAACATGGGTCCTGCAACTAGTGATGCAGTTTTTTGTGTTAAGAGAGATAATCTTATTGAGGCTATGACAGAGACATATGTCACATTATAAAGAATGACGCAAAGGAATGTACGCAAGCATATCAAAGTGGGGGAAAACTGATGAACATTACCACTTTCACCCGTAATCTTTTCCCAGTAGGTGCAGAAAACTAGATGACCGTCACGGCATAAATCTTCTTTGTGGTATCCAACTACCTTCATGTGACATGCGATCATGCAGTTTCCAAGTTAGAAGATAGTTGTTCGGCCAGTAGGAACTCTCTCCCAAGTGCTAACAGTAAAACGTAATATTTTTTTTTTACAATTTACAAACAACACAGCCACTCCCTACTTCGCTGCGCATAGAAAATCATCATCTGAAAACAAGTTTGCAAACTTCCACCACCGAGCTACTCAGTAGTCTGGTTTCCAGACCCTTTGCCGACTGGACTCTGCGACGGAAGTCGCCGCCTTTGCCGAAGTCAAAGGCACAGGACAAAACCACCTTAAACTATACTAGTTTTTGACGTTGAGGACGCCAATATCCTGAATGGCGAAATAGTAGTAACAAAGGGGCTGAAAGTCAGACTACCACTGATCAAACATTGCTCCGTGCCTGTGAAAACTGTAACCCGACTTGGAGGGGAAACGCTCAACCCGCAGAACTTCCTGCTCTCGCAACCACTCATTCCTGAACACCTTTCAACTCAGTTGAGCGAATTTGTCAAATCAGCCAAAATTAATGGCATCCAAAATGATTGTCACAATGTTTTTGTAATAAACTAAGATATCCCGATATATCTCAAACGGACCTTTAACACGTACTGAAAAGAAAAATGATATTGACATCATACTGACACGTACAAACACAAAGATACGAGTGAATTTTTTTTTAAAGGCATAATGGTTATAAAGTAATGCTTGTGGTCATTGATTATAATGTCTCCACAGATGTGAAATTAATCCTTTTCGGCTATCAATAGAGTACAAATTAAATATGGCATGCTGGTATTTGGTGTTGAAGCTTGTTGCATATTCTGATTTCGTCATTAGAAATGGTTGCATCCGTGACCACTATAATACATATCAATAACTTCAAAAGCACTCTGCGTGATTATGATATTCGTAAGAACCGGAAAATGAACTATTACCATACATGACTACTGTGGTCATTTTGTTTGCTTTAGTGTTTGTCTATTTTAACGGCGCGTTGCCCGCCACTTTTTTTTTACCGTTTGTTCGTAATATGTAATAATGTTGCAAATTAACGTATTGGCTCCAATATAACGAAGAATCAAGAAATAAACTAGTAATGCATTATTTCGCCAATAAAGAATGAGTTTAAAGGGGATGGCTAGTAACTGATCAGTGGGAATCAGTAGGAATGCTGGGGGATGATCGTTCCAATCCTTGTGGGATTCATGCAAGAGTACGTTATATACATAGTGTTGTGTGAAAATTATTTGCTTCGGAATGGTCTCATATTCAAATAATTTGCAGTTTTGATGTTTCCAGGTTAGCTTGCCTGTACAGAGACGGGGCAATAAACTGCACATTACTTGAATTTCCGATTTGGGCGGCCATTTGAAATCGAAGTAGGGTAGAGCCATTAAAACAAAAACAATTGTTCTCAATTTTGAAACACTGGACAGAAATAGTTCACTCCACAAAGTTACCATCATAATGCTTTCTCCGACAAACACAAAAAACATGTCTTGCACGTCTCCAGCTCAATGTCATCAAGTACACAAAATTTGAGTTCAATAGCTTCCAAATTGTGGAAGTAGTTCACTGCACAATATTTTCAAGAGAATATGCCGTTGCCATGGCAATGCCTTGCCGCGTACAAACACAAAGGCCCGAATTCACAAAGGTGGTACAAATTATGAAACAATGGTTTAAACCATGGACAAAACCATGGAGCGCGAAGTGTCGCATGGAATATTTCGTTATGAAATTGGTCACTTCGTCACTGAAATGATTATTTTGTAACGAAATGACAACGTTTTGTAACTATACGAACATTTCGTTAACGAAACGGTCATTTTGTCAACGAAATAACCAATTTCGTAACGAAATATTCCGTGCGACACTTGGCGTTCCATGGTTTTTGTCCATGGTTTTAACCATGGTTTCATTTGTACCACCTTCGTGAATTCGGGCCAAAGTGTGTCTTGCGTAACCACACCAAAAGATCATTATACCACCCAAATTTAAAGTAAATCGCGTAAATACTGTGGAAGTAGTTAAATCCACAAGGTTTTTGGAAAAAATGGTCACCATAATAATGGCAACGCTTTTTCTGACAACACACACACACACACACACACACACACACACACACACACACACACACACAACATGTCTGCACATCTACACTTCAATGTCATCTTGTACCCCAAGTGCTTCAAAACTGTAGAAGGATTTCGCGACGCAAGATTTGCAACTGACGCCCGACCTACCGTCAGACCGCCCGACCACACGGCGATTCCTATTCCCCTTTATGCATTTTGTGTATACTGGGGTACATTATTCATCTTAAACTCCCTCAGCAGCTTACATATAAACTTGACAAGCCTTGCTTCCGGTTACAAATACGATAAAGAAACGGTAATACGTGTGGATGCAAGTTTTCGACCTTGACTTCCATCAAAACTGTAACATTTGCATTCTATGTTGACTATTTGCTGTAGCAGGAAGTGTCTGAGTGTCTGTGTGTTGTTACGGTCATTTCATGAGGCTAAAAACAAGTGTGTGTTTCTTGTTGAAAGAGTGCATGTTCGACTATAAACATAAAAGTGCTGGTTTGCATGCACTGCATAATAAAGACGTACAGTGTGATGGACTAAAGAGTCAGAAAAAAAAACATTAACATTAAACATTGTTGCTTATAGAAGGCATGTACATGTCTATGGTAGAAAATGTTTCCACATTGTGTTTCTATAAGAGACTACTTAGTTAATAGAATGGTAACTTACAATGACACCATTAATAATTATAAAATAACTGAGCAACTTTCACGGTTTTTTAGCATTACAGCAGCATTTGCTCTGATTGTTTGTTAAACTGCTGTAACTGGTCTTTTCAACATCCAAGTGGGGCAGAATGACTGAAACAAAATGGTAAGGAAGACCTTTTGATATTCAGGAAGAGATACAGTTTCATGCATGAGAAATAAGACACAGAAACTGAAATTTAAAACTTGATTAAATATACCATCATTATACACAGTCAAAGAGTGGTGAGTTGTCAAACAGAAACATGGGTCCTGCAACTAGTGATGCAGTTTTTTGTGTTAAGAGAGATAATCTTATTGAGGCTATGACAGAGACATATGTCACATTATAAAGAATGACGCAAAGGAATGTACGCAAGCATATCAAAGTGGGGGAAAACTGATGAACATTACCACTTTCACCCGTAATCTTTTCCCAGTAGGTGCAGAAAACTAGATGACCGTCACGGCATAAATCTTCTTTGTGGTATCCAACTACCTTCATGTGACATGCGATCATGCAGTTTCCAAGTTAGAAGATAGTTGTTCGGCCAGTAGGAACTCTCTCCCAAGTGCTAACAGTAAAACGTAATATTTTTTTTTTTTACAATTTACAAACAACACAGCCACTCCCTACTTCGCTGCGCATAGAAAAATCATCATCTGAAAAACAAGTTTGCAAAACTTCCACCACCGAGCTACTCAGTAGTCTGGTTTCCAGACCCTTTTGCCGACTGGACTCTGCGACGGAAGTCGCCGCCTTTGCCGAAGTCAAAGGCACAGGACAAAACCACCTTAAAACTATACTAGTTTTTTTGACGTTGAGGACGCCAATATCCTGAATGGCGAAATAGTAGTAACAAAGGGGCTGAAAGTCAGACTACCACTGATCAAACATTGCTCCGTGCCTGTGAAAAACTGTAACCCGACTTGGAGGGGAAAAACGCTCAACCCGCAGAACTTTCCTGCTCTCGCAAACCACTCATTCCTGAACACCTTTCAACTCAGTTGAGCGAATTTGTCAAATCAGCCAAAATTAATGGCATCCAAAAATGATTGTCACAATGTTTTTTGTAATAAAACTAAGATATCCCGATATATCTCAAACGGACCTTTAAACACGTACTGAAAAGAAAAATGATATTGACATCATACTGACACGTACAAAACACAAAGATACGAGTGAATTTTTTTTTTTAAAGGCATAATGGTTTATAAAGTAATGCTTGTGGTCATTGATTATAATGTCTCCACAGATGTGAAAATTAATCCTTTTCGGCTATCAATAGAGTACAAATTAAATATGGCATGCTGGTATTTGGTGTTGAAGCTTGTTTGCATATTCTGATTTTCGTCATTAGAAAATGGTTGCATCCGTGACCACTATAATACATATCAATAACTTCAAAAAGCACTCTGCGTGATTATGATATTCGTAAGAAACCGGAAAAATGAACTATTACCATACATGACTACTGTGGTCATTTTTGTTTTGCTTTAGTGTTTGTCTATTTTAACGGCGCGTTTGCCCGCCACTTTTTTTTTTTTACCGTTTGTTCGTAATATGTAATAATGTTTGCAAAATTAACGTATTGGCTCCAATATAAACGAAGAATCAAGAAATAAAACTAGTAATGCATTATTTCGCCAATAAAGAATGAGTTTTAAAGGGGATGGCTAGTAAACTGATCAGTGGGAATCAGTAGGAATGCTGGGGGATGATCGTTTCCAATCCTTGTGGGATTCATGCAAGAGTACGTTATATACATAGTGTTTGTGTGAAAAATTATTTGCTTCGGAATGGTCTCATATTCAAATAATTTTGCAGTTTTGATGTTTTCCAGGTTAGCTTGCCTGTACAGAGACGGGGCAATAAACTGCACATTACTTGAATTTCCGATTTGGGCGGCCATTTGAAATCGAAGTAGGGTAGAGCCATTAAAACAAAAACAATTGTTCTCAATTTTGAAACACTGGACAGAAATAGTTCACTCCACAAAGTTACCATCATAATGCTTTCTCCGACAAACACAAAAAACATGTCTTGCACGTCTCCAGCTCAATGTCATCAAGTACACAAAATTTGAGTTCAATAGCTTCCAAATTGTGGAAGTAGTTCACTGCACAATATTTTCAAGAGAATATGCCGTTGCCATGGCAATGCCTTGCCGCGTACAAACACAAAGGCCCGAATTCACAAAGGTGGTACAAATTATGAAACAATGGTTTAAACCATGGACAAAACCATGGAGCGCGAAGTGTCGCATGGAATATTTCGTTATGAAATTGGTCACTTCGTCACTGAAATGATTATTTTGTAACGAAATGACAACGTTTTGTAACTATACGAACATTTCGTTAACGAAACGGTCATTTTGTCAACGAAATAACCAATTTCGTAACGAAATATTCCGTGCGACACTTGGCGTTCCATGGTTTTTGTCCATGGTTTTAACCATGGTTTCATTTGTACCACCTTCGTGAATTCGGGCCAAAGTGTGTCTTGCGTAACCACACCAAAAGATCATTATACCACCCAAATTTAAAGTAAATCGCGTAAATACTGTGGAAGTAGTTAAATCCACAAGGTTTTTGGAAAAAATGGTCACCATAATAATGGCAACGCTTTTTCTGACAAACACACACACACACACACACACACACACACACACACACACACACAACATGTCTGCACATCTACACTTCAATGTCATCTTGTACCCCAAGTGCTTCAAAACTGTAGAAGGATTTCGCGACGCAAGATTTGCAACTGACGCCCGACCTACCGTCAGACCGCCCGACCACACGGCGATTCCTATTCCCCTTTATGCATTTTGTGTATACTGGGGTACATTATTCATCTTAAACTCCCTCAGCAGCTTACATATAAACTTGACAAGCCTTGCTTCCGGTTACAAATACGATAAAGAAACGGTAATACGTGTGGATGCAAGTTTTCGACCTTGACTTCCATCAAAACTGTAACATTTGCATTCTATGTTGACTATTTGCTGTAGCAGGAAGTGTCTGAGTGTCTGTGTGTTGTTACGGTCATTTCATGAGGCTAAAAACAAGTGTGTGTTTCTTGTTGAAAGAGTGCATGTTCGACTATAAACATAAAAGTGCTGGTTTGCATGCACTGCATAATAAAGACGTACAGTGTGATGGACTAAAGAGTCAGAAAAAAAAAACATTAACATTAAACATTGTTGCTTATAGAAGGCATGTACATGTCTATGGTAGAAAATGTTTCCACATTGTGTTTCTATAAGAGACTACTTAGTTAATAGAATGGTAACTTACAATGACACCATTAATAATTATAAAATAACTGAGCAACTTTCACGGTTTTTTAGCATTACAGCAGCATTTGCTCTGATTGTTTGTTAAACTGCTGTAACTGGTCTTTTCAACATCCAAGTGGGGCAGAATGACTGAAACAAAATGGTAAGGAAGACCTTTTGATATTCAGGAAGAGATACAGTTTCATGCATGAGAAATAAGACACAGAAACTGAAATTTAAAACTTGATTAAATATACCATCATTATACACAGTCAAAGAGTGGTGAGTTGTCAAACAGAAACATGGGTCCTGCAACTAGTGATGCAGTTTTTTGTGTTAAGAGAGATAATCTTATTGAGGCTATGACAGAGACATATGTCACATTATAAAGAATGACGCAAAGGAATGTACGCAAGCATATCAAAGTGGGGGAAAACTGATGAACATTACCACTTTCACCCGTAATCTTTTCCCAGTAGGTGCAGAAAACTAGATGACCGTCACGGCATAAATCTTCTTTGTGGTATCCAACTACCTTCATGTGACATGCGATCATGCAGTTTCCAAGTTAGAAGATAGTTGTTCGGCTAGTAGGAACTCTCTCCCAAGTGCTAACAGTAAAACGTAATATTTTTTTTTACAATTTACAAACAACACAGCCACTCCCTACTTCGCTGCGCATAGAAAATCATCATCTGAAAACAAGTTTGCAAACTTCCACCACCGAGCTACTCAGTAGTCTGGTTTCCAGACCCTTTGCCGACTGGACTCTGCGACGGAAGTCGCCGCCTTTGCCGAAGTCAAAGGCACAGGACAAAACCACCTTAAACTATACTAGTTTTTGACGTTGAGGACGCCAATATCCTGAATGGCGAAATAGTAGTAACAAAGGGGCTGAAAGTCAGACTACCACTGATCAAACATTGCTCCGTGCCTGTGAAAACTGTAACCCGACTTGGAGGGGAAACGCTCAACCCGCAGAACTTCCTGCTCTCGCAACCACTCATTCCTGAACACCTTTCACGTTAGTATCTATTCACCTCGTATAATTTATGGTAGCACAATAATTGGTTTCTTTACAAGCAAAAGATACGAAAACTAAGGGGAGTTCGGTTTAAAGTAGTATCGAAGGTCACATGTTACGTTTTGTCATGTATATTGTGTTGTTTGTATTATAGAGCATGGACATCTCAAAGAAAGAAATTGAAAAAAGAAATACATAAATTATATCTGCCTACTTCTTTCAAGTACCACTGACTACCAGCATGTTTTCAAACCTATCTCGATCTGGAATTATATTTAAAGGCATATCAATTAGATGACTCTAGAATTAGTTCTAAATGAGCTGATACAGTGCGCTCCCATTACAACGAACACATAACGAAATTTCATTATAACGAAGTAAAACTTCTGGTTCCAAAATTATCGCCATTAAAGTCTACGATACAAAAATCTCTTATACTGAACACGGTTATAGCGAAATTTTCGTTATAACGAAGTCTTTTCCGAGCACCGCTGACATAGAAAAGCAAAAGAAATGCGCCCCGTTATAACGAAATGCTAATTGTGTGTTTTCGCTTGGTGTGTCACGCACACTTTCCGAGGGGAACTTGCGCTATTTTAATAGGCCCTACAATAATCTGAAATTGATTAACCATTTGCTTAATTGTTCACATAGCTTTCCAGTGTTTGACGAGAATTCAACAAACAGAATATCTTATATGCTGGCTTCCTCAATTTCGTTATATATGAAGAGTTTGTTTGCAAAAACCGATAAGTCAATATTTGCCTAAGGTCAAGAAAAACAAAGAGACTAATAAGAAAATGTTTGCTTCTTTTGACCATAACTTAAAAAATATACCTTTATATGTAGTGACCAATATATCATTTAAAATGTATTGTTTTGCACTTTATGACAGAGGCCGTACTTTAAAATCTTCAAAAATGGACTTATCGGTTTTTGTAAACAAACTCTTCATATTGTATTTGTTCGATTATAACGAAATTTCGTTATAACGAAAGAAAACTGCCGGTCCCGAGCATTTCGTTATAACGGGAGTGCACTGTACTCTGTTTGGAACAACTGACTATGAGTAAAATCGACTCTTGTCATCCTGATCCCGCGTACACTCGAATAAAGATGACAACACGGCCACTTAGCATCGATTTTAGCAGCTTCACCCATGGGAAGTAACAAGGGATCAGTATGCATGTAGTTGCAGGAGAAGAAATCTCTAAAAGCACATCAGCGCAAGAAAATGGCATTGAAACACAAGTATGTGAATGAATAGTTAACAGAAAGTTGGGGATCATATACCGTACAGTTCAGCTGTAATTCAAATACTTTATTATTTTCAAATGAATTACTTGTTCTATCTTTGATACAGAGCAAACTTTGAGAGTGGTCGAGACCCCTGTACTGGAGAAGCGGCATTTGCTGCCTATCATCGGGGGAAGAAAATCGTCGACATTTGGGGTAGATTCGCGGATTATGAGAGCAAGCGGAAATGGCTGCAAGACACTATCTCCATTTTCTTCTCATCAACAAGAGGTGAATTCCATTCTTTTTTATAGTTGAAATGGTCACAAAAACATTATTGATTGTATGGTTTTCAATTGATAATATTCATGTAGAATCAAAATAGCCGCACTGTATATACAGACTCTACAGTTTCATGCATGATGATTGTGGTAAACATGTCTTTATAAAGCATGCTAACAGAATTTGGAAATCAAAAGGATCTTGATCGGAAATACTGAGCTGAAGTTCAGGAACACAACCATGACAACAGTGACGTCAAACGATACAAATGACCTTTTTTGTTTTGTTCTTTCTTTTGTAGCAGGAAAAGCTGCAGGAAATTTCAGGAGAGAAGAAAAAATTCTCCCCATGAACTGTGTGCAATCATGTCATGCCAAACTAGCGTTCTAATTCTAATTCAAATAGTGAGCAGTGTCGTTCTCACACATAGGCCAATTCTTGAAATTGAGGTGGGGGGGGGGGGGGTGGGGAGTGTAACCCTGCTGCCCCCTGCTGGGAGTGAAGAGGCATGCCTGGAGTTATATTCCAAAAATTGTAGAGGGGAGTGGGGGACAGAGAAGGAAAGTCTTATTGCACTTGTTCGGTGGGGTAAAGGGACAACACCTCTTTACTCATATCCCACCCCGGCCTCGTCTCCCTCATGGGGGTCCCGGGGGCCCGGGAGAACGGTGGGTTCCAGTTGGTTTTTTTGTTGCTTCTTTTTCAGGTTTTTATGAAGCCCCAGAGCCCACCATCCCCTCATCCCTCTTTTGCGCCTGAGACTCTTGCTCGTTGTCTTTTACTGCATAAAAGAAAATACCCCCTGTTTCTTATTTTGATGTTTTTTGTTTACATCTCCACGTGGGACCGGGTGCAGTATTTGAACAGTTTGATCGGTTTTGCATTCATTTAATCACTGGATATGACCCATCTCATCAATCAGTCAAAGACCACTGTTTTCTTAGATCCACATTTCCCTTGTTGTACATAATATTTATCATTCTTTCTCTCGACGTAGGAGTTACGTCAGTGTGCATTGCCATGCTTGTAGATCGAGGTTTGCTGGACTACAAACAAAACCAGTCGCCCTCTATTGGCCGGAATTCGCACAGAATGGCAGAGAGAAGATTACCGTATGATGAAGCATAATGTAATTAAACTTTGTGTGTGTGTGTGTGTGTGCGTGTGTGTGTGTGTGTGTGTGTGTGTGTGTGTGTGTGTGTGTGTGTGCGTGTGTGTGTGTGTGTTTGTGTGTGTGTGTGTGTGTGTGTGTGTGTGTGTGCCTGAAGGGCCTGATGCAAAATACGTGACAGAAATTTTCCTACCACTTAACAGTTAGTCGTTTAAGGAGTAATATTTTTATAAACAATAACAGTGGGGAAATTTTTATTACAATCGGATGAAAAATTAGAGAAGTTTATGAAGTTATTAAGATTTTATAAAATTTTCCTAAAACAATCTCTTCAACAGTCCATAATTATTAATATGCAAATTAGTGGGTTAATTTTTTTTCAAGATCACCTCAAAAACTTGTATATTATGGTTTTGTAAACAAAAATTTTTAAAAACATCCAGTTTTTTTTGTTCACACGTTATAAGGGACCCAGTTTTTAAATCATATTATATTTGATTGATCTTTGAAGTTATTCAGCAAGGAAAAACCGCTTTCTTTTTAACTTTTATACCAGGAGAAACAGGTTTCTTAGGTAAGGTTTATTTGTTTATTTGTTTTGTTTTGTTTGTTTTTTTGCAAGATCAATGGGACAAATCTTGTAAAGTGACACTATCGTTATCATCAATTATTGTGGCTTATTCTTCTGAGACTAATTTGTTGAATGGTCTTAAATTCAAAATCTAGTGTCTAGGAATCGATGTCACATACCCATGTAGAAAGTTACCTTATTATCATAGATATTTACTTCTAACCCGCTGAAAGATTTAACTCCCGTTATGTGTGTAAGATGATAGAGTAGCATGTTTTTTAGTGTATTTTGATTTTTATGCTATATTTTATTTTTATTAGGGGTGAGGGTCAGCGGTCTTTTTTCTTGTACTAAAAGTTCCTTCACGCCGGACAAAAAGATGTAATGTATCTTGACACTAAACTTAAGAAAACACTTCCAGTGCACTTAACTTAATTGTCTTGCCTAAGTATCCCGTTTTCCTGATACAAGTAAGCAAGCAAGCAAAAACAAACAAACTAAAATCCGAAACAACCAAAAAAATTAAAGGAGCGAGAAAAAAGAATTTTTTCGTATGTGGGGCACGTCTCCGCCGGGCAGACTAGTGTCCAAAATCCGTAGTTTTCAGGAAAACAATCAAGTTTTCCTATACTTCCTGTTTTTATATGCATGATATTACGATTCAAACTGATAAACAATAATGAACATTAATTTTTTTGTAAGTTTAATAGAACAGCAAAAATTATATTTTTTGAAAACGCTCAATCACAAATGTAATAGAATAGAATTGAATTGAATTGAATTTATTTATTTAACCACGGTAAAAAAGCCTGCTATCAGCTATAAGCTGTTTTTTCAGCAAGGCCGTGAAATTGATAACAAAAACATAGAAAATCATACAATGAGAAAGAATTCACATAAAAAAAACACAAAATAATCATTACAAAACGAACGCCAGAAAAAAAAAAAATGAAAACAGAAAAAAAAAAGTCACAGAGTATACATTGTGTAAGTACAGACACACACAAAAAAAAGGAAAAATCAAAAACATGTGACAAGTTATTGGGAGATAGTAAATTACATAAGCATTGTGTACTTTGATAAATTCGATATAATCAGGTAGAATGATTAGCAAAGGAGATGTGCGAAATTCGTCTGTTGAGAATGAGAAGGGGCGTTAAGTGGTCGTGAAACACTATGGGTTTTAGTGGCAACTTAACGCCCTTATCATTCTCAGCCGACGAATTGCTCTTGAAAAATAATGCAGTAATTGAAGTTAAAGATCTTGTTTTCTGTTGGTAAATGTATTGAATAATCTCGATGCCGAATATAAAGTGCTATCTTTAAGAATAGTTTGATTTTGGGCTTAGGGAGGTTAAGAATATTTTTCATGATTACGTAGATTTGTATTGGCTTACTCTTTTCTCGAGACGTTCACATAAACTTTCTGGTAGAAAAAATTATTTCAGCAGTTTGAAGATGAAAAATCAATGCTTGCTTTTTTCCAACGATCAATTAAACAGTCAACTTTAAGTGTACTATATAATGTTTTGGCGGCTAAAAAAGATTATCAACTTGGCGACACGATTCTCAGCACCCTGTTTTTGTATTTTCTGCAATCGCCTTAAGTGCACTGAATTACCATTCCTCCCACAGAGTACAACAGTAGTCACAGTGACTTTGGATTAAAGTGTGGTACAGCGTAAGAAGCTGTTTGCTTTGTCAATAAAAAACCCCTTGCCCTTCTGAGTAAAATAAAGATTGCGTATGGCCTTAACTCATACACTTTCAATTTTGCTGAGGACCAGGTTTAGAATTACAATCAATAATAACACCGAGGTATTTACATTGATAAAACTCTTTTCGAGTTTCTGTATTACCAATACAAAACATTAAAGGTTGGTAAAGGGTCCTTAATTTTTGCTTTAGATCCTAAGATCATGTAATTACATTTTTTGTACATTTTAATATCATATGGTTATGTGAAAAACCAGTTAGCCATCAGCGAAAAGATCATTGTTCAAAACGTGTTTGTAATTCTTGGGGGGGGGGGGGGGGTTGGATGCAAAAATACACACAGGTGTCATCCGCATACAAAGACAGGCGATACTTTTTCAAACAGCTTTTTGCGAGATCGTTTTAAGAAACAATGTAAATAAGAGGGGGACCCAATAATACTGCCTTGCGGTACACCACATTGCACAAAAGAACAGGATGATTCATTTTCCATTGACCCACAGTTATCTGTCTCCCTTTGACTAAGGTAATGTCTAAACCATCTGGTCACATTTCTCATCAAAAACCATAGTAAAACTAATTTTCTTTAATAGAATGTCATGCGAAATTAGATCAAACGCTTTTTTTCAAGATCCAATGAGATTAAACCAAACAGCATAAACCTTTTGTCTATGGCACACACAAGTCTTCAATGACATTGATTACAGCAGTCGAAGTGGAAACGTTTTTGGTCGAAAAACCGTGTTGTTTGTGAACATAAAAGACGATTTTTCCGTTAGATACGCAGTGACCTGCTGAAAACACTATTTTTTTTTCCAATACCTTAGAAAGCACAGGTAAAACAGAAAATTGGCCTGTAATTGGTTTACATTGGTTGGGTCACCATCTTTATAAAGTGGCGTGATACGTGCTAATTTTCCATGCGCTTGGTACTACACCTTTCACCAGAGATAAATTGATCAAATGTGCTAAAGGCCGTAAACATATGACTTACTGATATCTTAAGTATGCTTGCAGGAATATGATCAAGACCAGTTGCCTTGTTCAAAGGTAGTGTATTGACATGCTTTTAGAATGTCTTGTTCTGAGATCTCCTGAAAAGTAAAACACAGACGATGCTTTTTTTCCATAAAATTGTTTCCATGTTTATTACCAAAACAGTTGTGTTTTCTTTACGTTTTGTTTTGCAATACTTGTGAAAATGGTCATTCAAAATGAGTTGCAATATTTTCTATATCCACTGACATCTTTTACCTGAGACAGCCAACTTATTAATAGAAGTATTCTTCTTTTTGTTCGGCAAAAACACAACGCAAAGATTTCCGCATAGCGGAGGGATTACCCCTGTTGTCTCCGATCATTTTAGACACGTATAATCGTTTGGCCGTTCTTATCATGGATGTAACTCTATTTCGTTGTCTTTATACATGTCCCAGTGAAGCTCAGATCCAGACTTTTTAGCTTGCTTTTTCATCTGGTCCCTTTCTCGAATCTTACTTAATACATCATTATTCATCCATGGTGTCTCTTTCTGTTTGACTCGCCTTTTCCCTGAATTTAGAGACCCATAATTCATATGCTTTTTCTACATCACTTTCCGCAAGCATGTCACTCCAAGACACCTGCTGTAAGTCTTCAATAACACATAACTTCTTAACACTTCGGCTGACTACATATCTATGGTTACCTGGCGGTGGTTTGGTATTACCCCAAGTAGCCATGACCATAAAGTGATCGCTTAAACTCAGGGGTATTACATCACAAAACGACATTTTCTCATGATTTGAGGAAAACAGAACATCAATTAGAGTTGAGGTTTTAGATGTAATCCGAGTTGGCAATCCAACGAATTGTTTCAGCTCATGTTCTTCCGCTATTTGCAATAAACGTTTGGTGTGATGTGCTGATGGCACTTTGCTAAGATCACAATTCATGTCACCCCAAAAAACATAATCAATGCTCTGGGTTTCAATGTTCTCTAAGAGATTTTCTATTTTATCAAACATATCGATATAAGAATCTGGGGGTCTATAGTAGTAAAGCACAAGAAATGGCTGTTGTTTTGGTAGACAAATTTCGATACACAATAACTCCAGTTTATCATCAGATATATCCTGTCTCTTTTTGTATATTACAGACTCGTGAATATATATCAAAATACCTCCACCATTTCTGTTTCTGTCCATTCTAATGCTTGCATATCCTTCAATAAAAATTTCATTATCAGTAATAGATTGGTCTAATCTTGTTTCAGAAAGACACAAAACATGAATTTTATTTGTTTTCACTACATGTGCTATTTCATCAAAATTTTTCAAAAGAGAGCATACATTCAAATGTGCAATATTAAAACCAGGATGCGAGTTTACGTGCTGAAATATAACTTCAGGTTTTTGATGACTGATATATGTATCTGGAGACAGTTTATCAAAACTTTCCTGACTGATACTTACATGTTCATCGTCATTATCATTCAACTTATCTATGTTTTGAGGCAGTTCATTCATTAAACATGCATTGCCCATCCAATCTACATCAGAATTGAAAAGTTCATGAGAAGCTCCTGAGCAGCGAAAGTGTGCCCATTTTAAACAAGAGACACAAAGTATACCTTTCTGGTTAGACCTGACTGACTTGTCACATGATAAACACGGAAATTTAACAGCCATCTATATAACAATATACGAAAATGATATGCACAAGTGTTCTGATACCTCACAACTTTTCAAGATCTGCCCGATGTCGAATGTTCACTATCTTGCTATCCCTTGTCAGTGCACGAATTCTGCCGTCATTGGTCCACACCTTGGTGATCGAGTCGCATCTCAGAGCCTCACGCACGAGTTCTTGCCTAGATGATGTCAGGTCTTCGCGAATGTATATCGGGGTTCTCTTCAGCTTCATTCTGGCGGCATAGACTTTTTGACGAACATTGTACCGCGCAAACTTGACAATCAGTGGCCGTGGTTGATCAGCTCTTCCTGTCTGAGGTCTTTTCGGTTGAATCCGGTGTGTTCTGTCCAGGTCGCCTTCCCCCACGTTGAAACTGAGGTCGAGTTTGGAGTTGAGAAGATCGAGCACAACGTCATCGCTGATTTCGTCCTTCTTCTCCGGCACGCCGTATATTCGAAGGCAGTTTCGCCTGGAGTACTGCTCTTGTTCCTCCTGGTGGTTTCCGCTGTCAGAGAGCTTTTTCTCCAGTTGTTTGACTTTTTTCTCAAGTTCATTCACTTCTTGTTGCTTTTTCTCGACGTCCAGGTTGACTGCCGCATACACACTTTGAGATACCCGGTCTATCAGAGCCGTTGCGAGGAGGTCAACCAACGTTGAAAGGATTGGCTCGGCACAAATCACTTCTTTTATCTGGTCTTTGAGTTTCACTGTGTGACTCTCGTCGAACTTGAATGACGCGCATTCCGGAGTCGCATCATCTATTGTGTTGCTTGCACCCTTGTCCGTTTCCATGGTAGATTGAGCACCCAATTTGGTACCCTCTTCATCCTCGTCTCGGCAGCCGGAGGGTTCCCCATCGTCGGACGCTAGAGGCTCGTACCTGCCGACATTTTTTGATGAGCTACCTCTGCCCGTTTTCTCTGTCCTGCTGTCCTATTTCCTGATCTCATCATGTCCACAAATTGATCACAGACAGTATCAATAGTCACCACAGCACATTCCTCATGTTTGAAGGGCAAGCACTTGGAGCAATTCCGTGAAAAATCCGAAATTTGATGAATCTTCCTCACAGTAAGAACGGATAACGTCGTGACAACGCCGTAAACAAATTCGGCATTCCGTCATTACTCTCAATTGAAAATAAGAGGCCAGCTAGGCCCTGCGTTTCATAGAAATGTCTTTAAAGTTACGCACAAATTTACGAACGGCAGGAATATGGCAAGCCAAGCGAGTTTCCTTATCATTGTGACTTTCAATAGCTAAAGTTGAAATTTGCGGATGATAATGATTATTCCTACATGTTAAAACATGTTTTTAGTTTGAGTGATTTTTGCCCCAATGAGATGAACTATAGGTGTAATCGTTATCACATACACGCAGGTGTACAGTTGTACTTTGTCAAAACGTAAGGGGGGAAATGTGTACACATATTTGTACTTCATATTCCATTCGTTCGTAAAGTCATGCGCAACTTTATGAACATATTCATGGAACGGAGCACTAGATTGTATAAGGTAGGTCGCATTGATCTTTCTACTGTATCACATTATAATGATTTAACCGATACTTAATTACGTGGATGAATTTAAAAAATGGCATGTATGAAATTAGTGATGACGTATGATTAAAGTCGTTTCACCCATCCTTCAGGCGGGGCTTGCCGTATCCGCACCACCTGGCTTGAGCCTGGACTTCGTATAAGACGTTGCCAAGGCGGGTGAACTCAAGGCAAGAACAGGGCCACAATGGGAGTATGATGGCTACACCCATGGTTACCATGGTTTCACATTTGGACCACTAGCCAATTAGTTTTTGCGGCGAGTTGACCCTCAACATCGAACTCTGGGACAGTTTTTCAAAAAGGAGATAGCAGAACCTTTCGGTAATCAATGGTAATGTCGATTTTGAAATAAGGTTCGTTATTCTGAAGGTTCGCTATTGCGAAAATGAAATAAAGTTCGTCAATCCTAACTCTAAAAAAAAGTGCCTACTAACAAACCCTCAGAATTTCTAGCCATTATTTCTGTTTCCTTTTCAGATTAACTAACGTTCGGAATAACGAACCTCGTTTAATTTTCTGAATAACGAACCTTCGGATTTACATTTTCTTTGTTTCATTTAGAGAATGACGAATCATCGGAATAATGCAACTGCAACCGAGGAAATTAATGAGGGCGAAGAACAGTATGCCGTGCATGATACAAAAAAGAAAAGAAAGCAAGACTAGTAAAAAAAAGGCAATGAAAAAGAAAGGGGGATTTATGGTGTTTGTAGCCAGCTGTATGTATCATAAGAACATGCTATCCTATAGCTCATTATATCTCTGAGATGAAAAAGGTCTTTCGTGATTTCCCGCTGCCATTTGTGCCAAATTCCCCATTGTGCAGTAGACGTACGTAAATGCGATCGCGTTTCATACCTATAGTTAAGTCCTCGGGATTCATTCACTAATCAAACTTTAATCTAGACCTATATATGTTTTTGTAATTCCTGGCATTCAAAAGTACAATGTCTATAATTATGCCTTCACAAGCACACGCGCACCCTCTCTCCCATACATGCACAATTCTTGATGATCCGTACCCGTAATTATTATTTTCTTGCAGGCATAGATTTCCACATCGGTCTTCCATTCGAAAGGAACCACCGTGTAGCCCGTCTTCTCGTCGACCGTCGCCCGATGTTTTTACAATTCCTGGACAGTATACAAATCTCGGCTGGAAGACAAACTATACTTCATATGATAAACTAGAACGCCATTGGAAATATGATGAGTAATGCAAACAAAATGGAAGATGTGAGTAGGGAGAATGTAGACTGAAAGCATAAATTTGCGGAAAACACAAACACACATTATGCATTGTTGGAAACCCTGCTGGCAAGAACACAGTGTCCCAGAGTGTCAGAAACACAGTGTTAAACACAGTGAAAACACAGTGCAAAATCTCTTTACACGGTTAGTTCGAGCATTTTAACAGTTTGAACACATTGTGAATAATCAATTCACAGTGTGAAACAACTCATTACTGTGTGAACACTGAGAAAAAAAACACTGTGTGAAATCATCTTCACTCTGTAAGATTCGAGCATTTTGACATTATTAGTCAACTATGTAAGCACACTGTGGGACAGTGTTTTTTGCAGTAGGGAAGGCCAATGATTTGCGATTTGTTTACAAGCGCTGTCTGCCATCGTTAGGTAAGACATCACTCTTTTTTCACTTTTCTCAATCCATTTTCTGTTCTCAAAAACTTGATGACAGATCGTATTTCAAGTTACGAAATGTATATTTCAGAAATCTGAATGGGGTATACATGCCACAATTACACCAGAGGCTAGGAGTGGTTTACTATCACAAACTTATATTAGGCAGCCCCATCTCTCCTGAGGAAACTTCGTATTTTTACAGCTTGTTCTTCCGTCAATCTCTCTTTTTGTGCAGAATATTCCTGCTGAAAAGAACACAGTGTCCCACAACGTGAAACACTATGTGAAACACAGTGTGAAATTTCTTCAAACTATTATATTCGAGCATTTTAACATTGCGAACATAGTGTGAAATCTCTTCAACCTGTTAAATTCGATTGTTTTAACATTGCGAACACAGTGTGAAATCTCTTCATCCTGCTAAATTCGATTGTTTTAACATTGCGAACACATTGTGGATCATCAAGTCACAGTGTGAAACAGAACATTACTACGTGAACACGGTGTGAAAAACGAGACCACAACGTGAAATTATCTTCACACTGTTAAATCTGAGCGTTTTATGAAAACATTTTGAACACACTGTGGGACACTGTTCTTTCTAGCAGGGTATCGTGCTACCGAAAACCTCAATTACTCAAAACAGTCTCGTACAAATATGTGAATACAACGTCTGCCTAGCAATTGACATCTTTCTCATATTCCGTCAGATATCGATGAAACATGTACTGTTATAATGACTTAGTACTGACAGAGAGTGTGCCACGTTAGCGTTGCACTTTAGCCACGATAAGAGAATTAATTTTTGCGTCAACTTTTAAAGTATGAAGAAAGTAATTTGCATGACATATCTACTCTGGAGAGGTGCGCCTATGAAACTATAATTCCACGAAGTATGCATTCACATCCACACACGCTCTTCTGTATATTGCATTATAAATGTTTCTGTTGTTTTGAACAGTTGGGAGTCTTTAACGATCCCGCCTACAGAGCCATCGAGTTGCCGTCAGTAAATGGGATCGGGTCTGCTGCTGGCCATGCAAAGGTAACGATGACGACTAATAACTGTAATCATTATCACTATAATGTTGTCAAGATAATGAAAAGGAGAATGATAACCTAATAATCCTGCTCATCAAAATGCTAATAATTACCAGTTATATTAGATGATGGTTATAAAATGCATAATGCCCTTAAATGATTTGTGTTCGTTATAGAATTGGCGGAGGTAGGTTATCAGGATGTACAGTGCTGTATTTCAAATTTGCGATCTGATTTTCGATGCACTGGATTCCCTGCCAAAATGATCACTTGGTTGGATATATCTAGGTGGATATTAATCTAGTGCACCACATAGTCACCACAGTGTGAAACACACTGTGTTCACACTGTGTTCACACAGTCATTCCACTGCGTTAATTTGGAACACTTTTTAATACAGTGAACCACTCAGTGGAACACAGTGTGACAACACTATGAACCACACTGTTACCACAGTGTGATTCAACCGATCAACCACAGTGTGGTTTATAGTGTAGTCACAGAGTGTTTCACTGTGTGGTTCACTGTATTAAAAAGTGTTCCAATTCAACGCAGTGGAATGACTGTATGAACACAGTGTGTTTCACACTGTGGTGAAAGTGTTTCACTATGTGTTTCACTATATGTTTCACTGTGTGTTTCACTATGTGTTTCACTGTGTGTTTTCACTGTGTGTTTCACTACGTGGTTCACTGTGTGTTTTACTGTGTGTTTCACTACGTGGTTCACTGTGTGTTTCACTGTGTGTTTCACTACGTGGTTCACTGTGTGTTTCAATATATGCTTCACTGTGTGTTCACAGTGTGTTTTACTGTGTGTTTCACTGTATGTTTCACTGTGTGTTTTCCCTGTATGTTTCACTATATGCTTTACTGTGTTTTCACCATATGTTTTATGACAGAAGTCACTTTTTATCTCTCACACATTAACTTCCGTCACTCTGTGGTTTCTTTCACACAATGACTGTTCAGCCACACTGTGTATTTTTCACCCAGTGAATTTCCTGCCACACTATGGTACCTTTCACACAGTGACCTCTACTGCCACACCGTTACCTTTCACATAGTGATCTCTCTGCACAATGTGGTATCTTTCACTCAGTGAGCTCTCCATCCAAACAAACACCACACTGTGTACACTCTGTGGAGATTTTCCATACAGTTACCACACTCTGAGTACTCTGCGGCAGTTTTACATCCAGACTCAACACCGTGTACACTCTATGTGATTTTCCATCCAGTCTTCACACTGTGAACACTCCGTGGTGAGTTTCCTTCCAGTGCTGTCACATTGTCTAGTAGCTCTAGTGCAGTTTACTGAATGAGTTATTTCCAATAATTAATTCATTCGTTGTGAAGAAATAGAAATACAGAAAATTTTATGAAAATGACAAGCTTTCTTGGTTATGGCCCGGGCGATTCCTGCATACTTTGATCCGCTTTAAAGAACAAGTTCACCTTCACAGACATGTGTGTTTAGTGAATGCAGCAATATTAGTAAAACACATCTGTGAAAGTTTCAGGAAAATCAGACAATCCGTTCAAAAGTTATGAACGTTTGAAGTTTCTGCTCACTGAAGGCTGGATGAGAAGACTACTATAGCTTGTGATGTCACATTCATGAGTACAACGATATAAAGAAAACATAAAGAAAATTCATCATATTTTCACTTTCCTCGCTTAATAAAAGTTCTTTTAAATTCAACTCTTTTAGAAGGCAAGAAGAATAATATTACCCTTAACATACGTCTGTGACAAGGTGAGGAAATGTACACTTTTTTTCAAAAAGTAAAATTTTGTGAAATTCTCTTTTTATTTTCTTTATGTATTGTAAGCTGTGACATCATACACTGTAGCAGTCTTCACATTCAGCAGTAACTGCGCAGATACTTTAAAAATTCATAACGTTTAAACGGATTGTCCGATTTTCCCCAAACTTTCACTGATTTGTTCTACTGATATTGTTGCATTCACGCAATCCACATGTATATGAAGGTGAACTTGTCCTTTAATTAATGACATTTCATGTTGTCAAACCCCCCAGATTGTTAAGATGCAGTCTTGTAGAGCACTACTTACACCTTAAAGGAGAAGACAAAAGTGAGAAAATATGTATTCTGCATTTATACACTAATTTAATATCAAAATCAAAAACACTTCTCTTATAATACAAAATCAATCACAATATAAATGATTTACAAAATAATACAGCTCGCTGTAATATCTATAATGTATCTCGGCATCATAGTTTTTTAAGCTTCAAGGTACAAACTTGCCAGGACAAGACTTTTATGATAATTTATATCACACAAAAATAAGAAAAAAATATAATCAAATATCAAAACGTACTTTATTCTGTAATTGCCCACAAAATATTTATTTCAGTTTTATGAAAGAAAAAGCTATGTATCAATGACAATTTGCATGACTATTATGAAATATAAGTTTGCTTCATTTCCTGTTATTACAAACCAATTTAGGAATATGTTACAGCAGCGAGCTCTCGCAGCATATATCTTCATATTTCCTTTATCAAAACAAACAAACAAACAAACAAAAATGATCTTACTTTCAGGGCAATAACAATTTAACAGACTAATCTTTGGTACATTTACCTCATTAACAGCCACATCTGGGCGAGCGAAAACCTTTTAATGATGGTTTCTTGGTGCAATCAAGTATGTTATAGGGCTTGATTTGACTGATTAAAATCATCACAGATGATGACTTCTACATGAGGTGTGATCTTATCAGTAAGACTGAGATCTGTGCACAATTCAACACCAATTAAGGTACTATGACTGGTAACCAGCTTTGTTTGCAGGCAAGTTTAATGATTACAATTTGAATCACTGATAATCAATAAAAAGTTAGGCTAGATGCATTCTTTTTAGCGATATTATACCTAGTCAAGGCTACAAATGTTATTAACTTTTGGGCCCGAAACCAGAAATTGACTTCATAACCACCCTAGACATCTACCCCCCCCCCCCCCAAAAAAAAAGAAGGGAAAAAAAAACACGCTAAGGAAAAAAGCCATTTGTACTAGGCATGCTAGATCACCTTATACTCAACAAAAGGGTTGGTATGACTCACTGAACTGTATAGGTGTTCCAGGAAGGAATGTTGAGATATTGTATAGTTACCAAAATTCGAGTTGTATTTGGTTTATCTACTGCGATGGATTTGGATGTGCCGCGAAGCCGTACAAATCACACTTCCTTTTGGGTGAAGAGTATCCCACCGGGGCCAGGACTACCTTTGATCAGGATTGCTGGCGCGGTTGTAGCATTCCCAGTTGAGCCAAGCCATCGCTCAGTATGTCCGAATCTTCTGTACAGAATGAAAAAGAAAGATTGAAGACAGTATTAATGATGATAAACGCACGCAGTGTCATGTACTATTAGCATATAAAATAATCGATATTAGGTTTACATGTTTCATTATCTAAATCTTATTACGAAATTTCATTTGCTTGTATAAAGTTATGTAAAGCAGTAATAAAAATATGTACCATATTACTACAACAGGAAAAGGAAAAGTTTTGTAAAATTGTTTAATCACAGGTGTTATATTTGGTGCACTGCAATGGCTGCTAGTCTACAGGGGTATTTACCCTCTTTAATAGTAAAAGTAACAATAATAATTATGATAATAATAATAATAATAATAATAATAATTATTATTATTATAATATGAAATATCTATTTAGCACTTAATAAATGTTTTAAAGCGCTTTACAATGCTAAACAACCAAACAAACAACCAAACAATATCCATAAACTGCAATCAATCACAACTTTATACGTTTTCAAAAAGCCAGTGAAAGGCAGAACAATCAAAGTCAAAGTAAATGTACAATGTATCTATGTTTTGCACAAACTTCATTGCATATGTACCACACTCGACTCAAACAATTTAGTGAGAAGTCATTTAAAACTTTTGGAGATTGCAGTTTAATTTCTGATACAATGTTCAACGTTGTTTTTTTTTTTTTGTTTTTTTTAAATATGGTATTATCATTATTTCTCTCATATGGATGTTTCTTGTATAACTTTCCAGGGTGTACTCTCTCTTAGCTATCATCTTGTAATTGAAATTTTTGAAGATTCTGCTCGCAAGTATTCAATCAATAATACTTCGATTTCCCTCGAAGTACTTGTCTCGAAATCCTGTCTTGGACATTCCGTTGCCAATGAGGTGAAATGCTTTAGCATACCGTAGAACATGGTATACTGCCTTCGGGAATTCATTTGAATTACACAAATAAAAACAGCAAAACAAATTATCACCAAAACTTAGCACATTAACGAGTAATGTTGGCTTTACAAGAGTCACACGGTAATGAATATCTTTTTTTTTTCAATAAAAAAAGAGACCTCTTTTGTTACATATGTCCGGAGAAAATGAAATGATGAACCATCTGAATTACAATACCTTCTTAACTGAGTCACCACCTGACTCATAAGAATGCATCTCCTGGTCATTTGGGGACGTAGATGGGGTCGAGATCGAGGCAGGCATATGTGGAGTGAGAACATTGTTGTGGAGAACCAGACAGTCCGTGATGGTACTAGTAAGGGAGGGGTGGTGTCATTGTAATTCTGAAGAACGGAACAGAAGCTGAGCCGGAGAAGGCAAAATCATCTTTACTTTTCTTTGATGGTATGGGTGCTGTACGTGCTGCAGAAGACCGGTGATCTCTTTGCTTCTATCGGCTGTGCTTTCTCCAGAGCAGACAAAGTATTTTCCTCCAGGACTGAAATAATAACAATAACACATTTTTGCGCTATTAGGTTTGAGGCTCATTTTCTTTTCCATCTTCTCAACATCGCTTTTTTTTCTTGCACTTGCAGATTATGCAGCCACACACATATTAATGCATTCACCCTCCATTCATACGTAACTGTTAGGCCACATCACACAATGCACAATGGTATCTGGTGTACATCACACCATAACAACACCAGTGGTTACTTAATTTTTCTTGGCATTCTGTCCATTACTTTCTGACAGTGGTTTTAATCAAACTTATCGGTATCATCCTCCCCCGTCCCCGTTTTTTGTCTTTTCACTAGAGTCTAAAAAATATTTTCTTAACATCGCAGCATATATTTCCTGAGACGTACTCAAGTTTCCTTCTTGTAGTTAGATTGATCACATTAAAAAAAAGGTTCAGCTTGAGTCTAATCCGATAAAAAAAGATGTTACAGAATTAACATGTGACAGCCCGTATCAAACCGTTCTGGTAATAACACACGTTTTCCTATTGAAACCTGTCCGAGTATATACTCGGCAATATTATGATGACGAAGTAGAGAACTATAGCTAGGGGTTCTTAATTAGATTACTAATAAATTCTAACGTTTGATGGACTCACCATTTCATGTATAGGCCACATGAAAACACTCGCATGGTTGCATCCTGTATACGTTGCCAGGCTGCCTGGCATACCTGTCGCTGTCGCTCAGCCGTATCCGAACGTCACATGCAACATGACTTGCTTTTAGTTTTGCTCGGTTAAAATTACCACTCACTTTTGATTCTTTAGCTTTAGCACTGCACATTTGCACACTGTCCAAGTTTGTAAAGGAACGAAAACACGATGAAACCATCAAACGCATGAACAAACTATAATTCGCGTGCGTTCATCAATGGCCAAGGACGACACGTACACTGTACGCATACCAGGGAGGTGGAAGAAAGACAACCTCCCTGTATACGGAGTGGTTAGACTAGGTACGCAGTTCAAAATGACGGTTAAATCTCTGCCGAGCCGCTTGTTTCCTAATACGTCAAGGGGTCAAACCACTGTAAGATCTCTACGTAGCGTACAGCGTAGAGATAAGTACATAGAGGTCAGCGGTGGGTCAAACAAACTAGAACCAAGGTCCACCGCACCAGAACCGTAATCATGCAGATATTATGTCTTCGCTATATATGCAGGGTGTATGTGCTGTGTGTGAGTACGACTATGAGGGGTGTTGCTGTGTGAGTGCGGTGCGTCCAAATCCCATGAGGTTTTCTAGTCAGGCTGCAGTATTGCCTTCAGGTTAAAGCGCAAGTTGAGTTGTAATCACAATTATGTCTTCCAAGTCTCGTAGAAAGATATTGAAGAACACAATCGCGAATGCATTATGTTGTATCTGTGTTAATATTCTATACTCGTACCTGTTGGAGAGTTATATCCGGACTAATTATTCTTGCAATCACCTTCCGGCAAAAGATTCATTAAATGTTGTGCGATTGCAAGCTTGTGTTGTTTCTTTCAATTGATTAATTCTGGCATAAATTATTTACATTGCAGAATCATACCATTTCAGTAATCCCTAGTTTTGACGCTATTTCTCTGTAATATAAATTTTCCTGGGTGTCTTCTTCTTATGTTTATTCTGCATCCTTCAGTCCTGAAGATTACTGAAAATCTTATGTGTTGATTTAATGTGTACGATAAAAAAGACACAAAAAGACACATTGTCAAAAAGACACATTGTCAAAAAAAGACACATTGTCAAAAAAAGACACATTGTCAAAAAGACACATTGTCAAAAAGACACATTGTCAAAAAAAGACACATTGTCAAAAAAGACACATTGTCAAAAAGACACATTGTCAAAAAGACACATTGTCAAAAAGACACATTGTCTCTGCGTGACTCAGAGATTTTGCCTCTGTGTGGAGACTGTGTGTATCTATGTGAACACTGCGAGGTAATGCCTCTGTGTGAGAGATATCTCCTCAGGGTGGAGACTGTGACTATGTGAACACAGCGTGTTGACACTGACTCTGTGTGACAGATCTCTTCACCGTGTGGCAACTATGTGTCCATCCACTCCCACTCTGTGAAAAATCTTACCACAATGTGGCAACTATGTGTCCACACTATTCGCTGTGTGGCAGATCTCTTCACAGTGTGGCAACTATGTGTCCGTACATTTCCCATATGGAAAGGTTTTTGGCCAAAAGTCTACTAAAATCATTCTACAGCTGAGAGCGCACGCTGCCCGCACACACAGAACGCCAAGGTGCACGCTTTGAATTATTCATGAGCCTAGACGGTCTGCCACACACGTCGTGCACACAGCAGTGATACGGACTGGTCCATTGTCGAATATAATAATACATACAATTTCTATAGCGCCGTTCTCCACTTTGATTAAATGCTCAAGGCGCTTTACAATTGTACATCAAAGCAAACAGATTGAAAATACAAGTACATCACAGTAATAGAAGAAGGATGAAGAAGCAGAAAAAAAAGACATGAAAGTCTGTCTTCAAAAGACACTGGTCTTCAAAATGCACTGCTAAACAGATAGGATTTTAAATTACTCCTGAAAGATGTTATAGAGCTCGAGTCTTTCAGCTCACGAGGAAGTGAATTCCACAGTGTTGGTCCAGCGTGAGCGAAAGCTCGTTCCCCCCAAGATTTCCTAGAAAACGGAATATGTAAGAGACCTGAAGTTGAGGATCGAAGAGTTCGTGAAGGTTGGTATTGACGAAACAAACAAACATTGTAATCAGGAGCTGTTCCCTCAATAACATGATAAACCAAAAGAAGTATCTTAAACCGAATACGCTCCTGTACAGGCAACCAATGAAGACTCTTCAGGATAGGTGTGATATGACTGCGTTTACTTGACAAAGAAACAATACGTGCAGCGGCATTTTGTAGCTTTTGTAATTGGGCAATTTGCGAGTTTGGTAGATTGAAAAACAAACCATTACCGAAATCAAGGCGTGAAGAAATAAGTGCATGAACAAGTTTTTCCGTGGCAGAGCGAGTCAAATACTTGCGAATAAAACCAATATTGCGCAATTGATAACGGACTGATTTAGAAATGTTGGTGATTTGATCGGACATAGCCATGTGAGAGTCAAACATAACACCCAGATTGCGACATGACTTTGACAGAGGAATATCATTACCTACAATCGAAATACAATTAATATCCAACTTATTCAAGTGAGATTTAGAACCAAAAAGAATAAATTCACACTTGCTGTGGTTTAGAAACAATGAATTAGACCTCATCCAAGCATCAATATCAATGATGCAATTTTCTAGACAGCGCAGTGCATGAGATGCTTGGATTTGATGTGGTGGAAAAGATACAAAGACTTGTATGTCGTCTGCATATAGATGATACCGAACAGAATGCCTTTGAAATATTTTCCGCAGACCGATCAAATAGATAGAAAAAAGGGTGGGCCCGCCAACAGAGCCTTGAGGTACACCACAGCCTAATGGCTTTGAAGACGATGTGACACCATTCAAAAGAACAGACTGTGAATGGTGTGATAGGTATGATTTAAACCATTCGAGAGCTTGTCCCTGGATACCCAAACTTCTAAGTGTATTGACAAGAATTCTGTGATCTACAGTGTCGAAGGCCGAAGACAGATCCAACAAAACCATTGCTGTGACGGATCCGGAATCCATTTCCCTTAAAATATAACTAGAAACATTTATCAAAAGGGTCTCCACACTATGATGAGGGCGATAAGCCGACTGTAAAGGATCGAATAGACCATGTTCCAGCATATAGTCTGAGAGTCTCGAGAACACAACTCTCTCTAAAATCTTGAACAAAAATGAAAGATTGCATACAGGACGATAACTTGTCAATGATTCCTTATCCAATGAAGGTTTTTTCAGCAAAGGACGGATCAGAGCTTTCTTTAAAGATAAGGGTACGGTAGCTTGATCGATACTGAGGTTAACAATTTGAGAAATAATCGGGGCAAACGTGGGTGCGCAGTCCTTTAAGAGAATGGTTGGAACCGGATCCAATGGACAGGATTTAGGAGGCAACTTACGAAGAAGGAGAAGTATTTCATCAGTAGTTGTATGTTGGAAGGTTTCCAGTGTGGAAGAGGTAACAGGTTCAGATTCAAATAGTACAACATTACAATTGAAATTATCTCGGATTTTTTCGACTTTCGAATGAAAAACTGACTAAAAGTTTCAGCCATGGCACAGCCATCGACATGTTTAGGCAATGGAGATGACTGTTTGCGGTTCAAAAGTCGATTGGCGACGTTGAAAAGCTTCTTATGATCATCTCCGCAGTTTTCGATGAGTCTGGTGTGATAGATGCGTTTGGCTCTGGACACAAGGTAGTTTACTCGGTCTCTCTGATCACAGAACAACTTTCTGTCTGTCTGTAGCTTTCCATTGTTGCGCCATCTCCTCTCAAGTCGCCGCCGCTCTTTCTTTGCTTCAGAGATACCAGAGTCATACCAGGGACTGTACTGATGAGACTTCACTTTCCGAGTCTTGGCTGGTGCGTGAATGTCCAGTAACCTGCTAAGTTCTGAATTGTAGCGGTTCACAGCATCATCAACGTCGGCTGTTGACAAGGACGAAATGTTACTGTCAGACACGTCGTTGGCGAAATCAGTCCTGTTGATGCCTTTTATGTTGCGAGATGAGAACGTAGCATCATTCCTCTCTGGCTTGTTAAAACGAAACAAGCAGGTTACGGCGGAATGGTCGGAGATGCCGGGAATAACTCGTGTGTTGGAAAATAGCAGTCTGTCAGATTGCCGTATCAAGATGACGTCGAGAATATGGCCATGATCATGTGTAGGTGTAGTCACCAACTGGCGGAGTCCATGGCCATCGACGAGGTCGTTGAACTTCTGCGTGTACTGGGATGAGAGCTTATCTAAGTGTATATTAAGATCTCCTGTGATTACGAGAGAAGATAACTTATACAACTTTTCATCTAACAAATCCGAGAACTCATCAATAAAAGATGAAAAAGAACGATATCCTGGTGGTCTGTACATAACTACAATCTCAAGACTAGTAGTGCTGTTAGAGACCACGGCTGACATAGATTCAAAACTTAAATGGTGATCTGATGGATTGAGAACTACAGAGAGATTGTCCCTGTACAAGAACCCAACACCTCCACCACGCCTGGAGGCTCGGGGCTGGTGCAGAAATACAAAACCGGGTGGAGTGAGATCTGTGATGGCTGCATCATCTAATGGAGTCAGCCAAGTCTCAGTCACTGCAACTACATCAAACTTGTTATCAACAACAAAATCTTGAAAAATTGTTGACTTATTACAAAGGGATCGGGCATTGATTGTACAGAATCTAAGATGATCACTAAATTTGTCATAACCTCCTCTTTTCCCTCGATGTGTCTTCGACCTCCGACCGATACCCAGGGACAGAATACTCCTCCATACTTCCTTGTTTTCTTCACGCCATTTTGGGGATTTACTGCCACAGTTGTATGAGTGAAGAAGCTCACTAGAATATCGAACCCTAGAATTGCGTGTGCCAAAAGTTATAGAATCAGACACATCTTCAGAAGGGCCTGGATTCGGGTTAATGTCCCCACACATAAGCAACTTTACACGATAAGTTGATACAGTATTGGAGTAGTACAGTATGGGGCTCCCAATGTACTTGCCCTTTGGTTGTACAGCAGAGCCATGGGACATACCAGGCTGGGTAGCACACATACAATAGGTCTGTGATAGCTGAGTGCTATTACACAAAAGAAGGGCAACAAATACAAAAGAATGCAATGCCAATGGTAACATTGTGTCAGTGAGAGTGAACCACACAGAATCAAGTGCAGTGAAGCCTATGCTATAACAGGTATAAAATGGCTGTGGTTGTCTGCACTGTATACACTGTAGCTGTACTGAAAAATCAATCCACTGTAAATGCGCAAAAACAGTACAGAAATCACTACAATTTGTCCAGCAAGTGCTTGAAGACAAACATTCAGAGATAGAATACAATACACACTCAATGAAAAACTTACAACAGGAGAAATAAGCGAAGAATTAAGAGCTCTGCTGGCGGGCAGCCACCGGGCGCGCAATATGGGTAAAATGCTGCAGAAACAACATAGGGGCAGTCATAAACATAGCATTATATGGGTTCAATCTACATTGACAACATGAATTACATGCTTTTCATGAAATTGTTTACATCATCTGCTTTTTAACTGACCACACACTCACACACACACACATATACGCACACACTCACTGAGGTATCAATCTTATATTGCTGACAGTCGCTTTCTGGTCATGTGCAGCAACTTCAGTAAATTAATAGCAAAACCCAAGTACACTCTAAAAGATGCACGAATAGAAACTGAAAGCTGATGTAGTGTAGATTCACAATCATGTTGGAATGTTGACCACTGCAAGTTCCACCGGCACTGCACTGCATTGTGTTTCATGCTCCACTCGCGGTTACCTGGGCACGTTCACCCCCATTACACAATGGTGCACTCTGCGTATATGTGCTTGCCGAGAAAGATATGATCATCGAACATCATCGAAGAAGAAAATTCCCGTTTTCTATATCTTCTCAGCAACATATAAAGTCATAACTGGTACAGTAGGTGGTCAGTTAATACAAGGGTTCACCGCTGACTTCAGGAAACTTAGAAATGAGAAATACATATCCAATTTACGTTATAACTCACGGTATATGAAATCATAACTCGTCCAAATGCAGCCACGAATAAACAGTGACGTCATGTTTCATATGATAATGAGCTTCTCTGAGTCGCTGATTGTGATTGGATTGAGGACGGGACCTTCTCAGTTTTTTGCCAATTCCGACAAGACCTACAATCCAATCACAATGAGTTTGACATATAAGATAGAGAATTTTTTGGCGCGTAATATGGTAGAAGCCACAGCTTCATGTGCCATTCGGTTGCGGAGATACAGCCTTTCAAATAGGGAGGTATCACTGCATCACACGGCGAATACTTCAGGAAGTGTGTACAATCCTATGGGGCAGTTATTCTGAAGTGAACTCACAAAGCTGTTTTTGAGCAGCCAGTCCGACGTAATTAGAAGTCCATTTATCTTCTAATTTTAGTATTCTACAGAAAAATGTCCTAAGACTAGAAAACCGCTAGCCACAAGTCAACGGACATTACTTACTTTATGATATTTTTCCATTAATGACAATAAGTCGGGTTTTGCTTGTGCGTCTCCATAAGTTATAACACAGGGTGCGCGCGCGCGTGTTCTGTGTGTATTAAAAGAGACAACCTTTCCATATGCTGTGTGGCAGATCTCTCCACAGTGTGGCAACTATGTGTCCATCCATTCCACTGTGTGACAGATCTCCCAACGGTGTGGCAACTATGTGTCCATACATTTCCGCTGTATGGCAGATCTTCCCACAGTGTGGCAACTATGTGTCCATTCATTTCCACTGTGTGGCAGATCTCTTCACAGTGTGGCAACTATGTGTCCGTGTATTCCCTCTGTGTGACAGATCTCTCCACATTGTGGCAATTATGTGTCCATCACATTTCCACTGTGTGACAGATTTATTCACAGTGTGGCAACTATGTGTCCCTACATATTCACTGTGTGACAGATCTCTCCACAGTGTGGCCACTGTGTGTCCATGCATTCCCTCTGTATGACGACGACTTCCACATAGTGAACACTATGTGAGACTCTATGACTACTGTGTGTTAGCTTTATTCCACTGCGTGAAAGTCCTGATCACCCTGTGGTGACTCTGTGAAACTGTGTGAACGAAGCTGCTCATACAGTTGTTACCATTCCACTGTATGAAAACTATGTGACAACCCATGATGATACACATAGTGAGAGTAATCACAATGTGGCAAAGGTATGACCACACTGTGGTCACTATGTGTTCATACAGTCAACTGTGTGGTCACTCTATGAACACACTGTGTTGACGCTGTGTTCTTTCCGGCAGGGACAATGTATATGAATCTCATATCTGCTCCATTTCAATCCTTGAATCTAAAAACGTACTGATGTGTACAGTTTGTATATGTTAATGTCATGACGTTCTGTTTTCAGCTCTATGGAATAATAATTATCATCTGGTGGCATAGACCCAGTTACTAACAGAACTCTGCTGTCAAAGGAGAGAATCGACGATTTTCTGAATTTCGAGCCTCCTCCTGTCGACAGAACTCTCGGCATTCCTCTCTCCTTCAGTCGCGGGATGATCAAAATTGATAGGTTTGTTGTGAGTGGTCAATCAGTTCTTAGCAAATGACTTATGTTACTTATTGCTAGTTTCGTGCTTGAACGTAATGTCCCCCGAGAGTGACTAAATTTTGTCAATCATTAAGTAATGCACCCTATCTATTTCAGTGATATCTATTGTTTACATTATTTTCTACGCTTTTCCGCACATTGGTTCGTCAAAGTTGGGATATACTTCAGCTATAATAATAGCCTTCAAGTAAACAACTGTCTCTGATGACCATTGTAAATAATATCAAGGCCCTGATATTATTTCTCAAGGACCTGATATTATCAAGGCGTTGATATTAACTTAGAGAAATGAGATATTAATAACAAAATGCATGCATTTAGGTCTTGAATTATTCCTTGTTATGTAAGGTAATAATTATGTTGTTGTATTAGTTTATTGCTCAGTATATTTCTGTAATCATTTACGATTGACATACAGGGAATGAAGTGAAGAAAAAATGTGCTGTGGAGGAGCGGATATTACACATGATTTTCTTTTTTTTTAAGAAGTTGAGTGTTTCATTATCTTCATGGATATAAGAATATCAACTGAATCTTGAACCTGATTACGACAGGTATTGGCAAACACCTATAGAGTAGCCTATTTGCTCTCCATGGCGTACGATAACATTCTGGTTACAAAGCCTGTATGTATAGCTATAGGAAATGAATATATACGTGTAAGAACTTTTAGTTCATAATTACATGTATTTCTAAACGTATATGCAGGATCGGATTCATCCCCGTGTTGTAATGCCGAATGAGTTTTACTGCATGTCTTTTATAAACTAGCCTGATTTATTCTTCTTTTTGTAGGACGGGGTGACAATGTTTGGGCACCCAGGAGCTGGCGGACAACACGGCTGTGCAGACCCGGGGCATCAGGTTGGATTCGCCTACGTCAGTAGCACCATGCTTCCATATCTTCTGGGTGAAGATCCTCGGTCTAATCAACTCGTTCAGAGTCTTTACAGAAGTGTTCAAAAACTTGAAAATCAGTAATTTCTCATTTTTACAGTTTACACAAACAATACTTCCTTTTTTTTTTCTTAAACTGATCAAGCTGTTTTGTACATATTCCATTCATAATAATTGAAATATTTCACAGCGTAATAATTAGCCAACCTAAATGCAATATTGGAGACAACTTATCTTCAAGCTAACGTTCATAAGTACTAACTACGTAAACCCATTTCTTTGTGAACATCTTAAGGAAATCAAGTGGCCTCAATCTGCAGGACGAATTTCTCTTAAACAATTCTAAACAAACAAAAACAACATTATTATCATATAATGAGCTTGAGAAAACAATGTTTACATAAGCTGCTTTGTGATTATATAGTTGAAATGTTTACATGAAAGAAAGAATACACTGTACAACATTTTTTAAAGCGTTGCGACGAGCACGTATAAAGGCGTACATTGGATCATAATGATTCTTTTGAATAAATAGACAAATGGAGTCAATTCGTGATGTTTATTCAATTGCGTGAAAGAAAAGGACATACACGTAACGAAAATGAGTTCGTTTAGAAGTTATAAGAAGTACATTCATCACAACTTTCTGAAAGTGCAAACTGGGATGTACCCTTGAGAAAAGACCGCAGAAATCCCACACTTCTCTATACAGAGAGAACAAACAATGAAGGGAAGGGATAGAAAAAGGGTCGTTGTAATTATATCTTGAAAAGTTTTGATATTGGTAATGTTATTACGGTATATGAATATCTCCAAATTCTATGAACCATGAAAGGTGTCTCTGAAGGATATGCAAATGAAAATGCCACTTACATAAATTAGATTACAATAAAGGTAACTGTAACGATCCGAGGAAGGTACCAATGAAATATCGTTGAAGTATTAAAGGGGAAATCCAGTCCAAGTATCATTTAGTCTGATAAGAAAGAACAAAATATTACGAGCTCAACGGTGTAGATTAGATCGAAATCGGATGAAAAATAAGGAGGTTATGACATTTAGAAGTTTCGCCTTTTGTTGGGGGGGGGGGGGTGGGGCAGTTCATCAACAATCAATATAAATATGCAAAGGGCAAAGTGACCATGTCATGCTCTTACATCCTATCATATATTTTGTACATAAAGTTTTGAAATTTGTAGTTTTTCATTCAAACGCAATTATGCCCGAGGCTCAAATCCTCATACCTCTAACTGATCACTACTCCGAAGCTATTCAACCATGAGTAACGTCATGTTTCAGACTTCAATGACAGAAACATTGACTTTTTTTTCATTTTTTTTTTTTTTTTGGGTACACGTTCAATGGAAAATTGTGAGGGTAAAACATGGTTAGTTCACTCAATTGCATATTCATACCTACTGTACAAGAACTGTTTGGGAGAAATTATCAAAACTTGAAAATTTCATAACATATCTTATTTTTCATCCGATTTCAGTCAAATTCTTAACGTTGAACTCGTAAAATCTTATTCTTTTTTTATCAGACTAACTTATATTTGGACTAGATATCAGTCAGGTTTCATCCTGTCTGCCTGTGTGCATGTGTGTTAATTCATTTTGAATGAAGAACCTAACACCGTCCCTCTACCATAGTGGTCCTATCTATATATCGGAGAGAGTTTCACCGTATCTATACCGAGATAAATGCACGCATCAAATCACAGAGTGCCCATATTACACGCTAACATTTCTGAGTGATAGTACAAGTACTAGACGCCATGAATTCGCAGTAACGTAACAATAACGTGACCCAGCAATAATAACATGCTTTTCTGGCATTCGACATGGTACACTCCTGAATTCCAGAGAACAAAATAAACATTACATCCCACGGGGATGATATGTCATTTCCCGAGACACCAGCAACCGCTTCAGCAGTATTCAATTCAATTCATGATTTCTTTCATTTTTCGAAAAGAACATAAATATTTCACTTTCTTTGGTAACAGAGAATAAGGTTGCATAGTCAAAACACAGTAAATGTGTATAAACTCGATCTTAGTATAAACTCGATCTTGAAGTGCATTTTCTCGATCTTAGTATAAACTCGATCTTGAAGTGCATTTTCTCGCGCTAAAAATGTGTCTGTAAATTTATCAAAACTAAAACACACAAGCCAAATAAAGCTGCAAACAGCAATTCAACTGATTTGCGTTATTGCCACATGTAAATATAAAGGTACATCACAATGAACATGTGTAATTATAGTGGTAACATTATGCCGATGAACAGGACGTTTGTTTATGTCATGTTTGGAACGTATTATGGGTGACACAATGATGACAAAATAATGATGTCGCAGGTTGCCGGATATATCAGCTTTATTCACTGTAAAAACATCGGTGTTAGATTTAACACCACGTCGGGTGTTAAATCTAACACCGATCAAACTTCAATAAAGTACCACACCCACAGGTGTTAAAAATGCGCTGTGATGGTGTTGAAAAGTGTTCACCTGACACTCCGTGGTGTTAATTTGACACTGTACCTGGTGTTATTTTGACACTGTACTGGTGTTAATTAAAAAATGACACCACATGGTGTTGATTTGATATTTGCTGGTGTTAATATCAATGGTTTAACACCCGTCCAGCTTCAGTAAGGGACCACACCAGCTGGTGTTACTTTGGTGTAAATTTATTTTCACATTTTAAAAAAAATCTAGTATTTTAATGTAAAATTCTTGATCGTCTTGTTTAAATTAAAAATCAACAAGAAGTGCAGTTACTAAGAAACTCTTCAAAAACTAGTTTAAAATTTGGAAATGACACCCGTAGGTGTTAATTTAACACCATAAATGAGCACCGAAAATTTAACACCAGCTCGGTGTTCGCTATTTAACACCGGACTTTTTGCAGTGTTGGTGTGCAAAATCCGCTGGAATTATGTATAGGAATAAACAGACGGAGGGGTATGGGATAGGATGGAATATGAAGTGAGATAACAAGCTATGGAATAAATAAAATGAAAATTGGAATGGACGCGATTGAGCCTAACAATTCTGAAACATATTTCAAGATTACAAAATATGTATTGATGGAAGATGAATCTCAAGAAGACACAATATAGCACCTTTTGACGATTATATAATAATGAAATGATGGAGGATATACCTAAAGTAGACAACATATAACACAGTGTAACCAACCAGCGGAAATAAACTTCATGTTTCTTTGTGTAATTGACTCAGTACAGTGTACTTGATTGGCAGATGGGCATGATGGGTGTGTGTTATTTTATTATTTTTTTTATATTTATATATATATATATTTTTTTTTCTTTTTTTTTGTGGTGAGGCTAACTGTTAGTTCGTATAGATTAAGCTTTCGGCCCGAATCCCTCGACGGGGTCTGACACTAAAAATACAATGTCTTGTGACAGTGATATTTTCAGTAACGTCTACGCAACAAGTATGCCATTCATAGTGTATACAGTAATAAAAAAAAAATAAAGAACACACGCATTCGCATAGTGTAATGTATAGAAAGTCATACTTGCATGTTTTGATGACCTGCATTGGACTAGGCTATTGGCCATCTGCTTTGTGTTGTGTTAGCATAGAGAGAGAGAGAGAGAGAGTGTGTGTGTGTGTGTGTGTGTGTGTGTATGTGTGTGTGTGTTTGTGTGTGTTATATAATATATGTTTGTATATATATATATATATATATATATATATATATATATACACTTGGTGATTCTATCCTTCTATGAAGAGTGCTCGATATCCTCAAAGGAAGAGCTTGACAGAAGTATTGGAACAAGTTCACACGGTTGAACCTGCTGTCAACCGAGTGAACTTGTTCCAATACTTCTGTCTATATATGGAGAGTTTGTTTGCAAAAACCGATAAGTCCATTTGTGAAGATTTTGAAGTATGGTCTCTGTCATAAAGTACAAAATAATATCTTTTAAATGATATATTGGTCACTACACATAAAAGTAAATTTTTGAAGTTATGGTCAAAAGAAGCACAAATTTTCTTATTATTCTCTCTATTTTTCTTGACCTTTAATCGCAAATATCTCCATTTGGCAAATATGGACTTATCGGTTTTTGCGAACAGACTCTTCATATATACATATTTATATATATATATATATATATATATATATATATATATATATATATATATAATATATATATACTTGCCTAAATGGACCTATACATATATCAATATAGGGACCTATAACAAGCTCAGCTTTTTAGGAGGTCCGTCACATTTCATGTTTGTAAAATTGTCTTTTCTTATATTCTTTGTAATTACGATGCTATGTCTCGTCTTTAATGTTCAATCGATTGTATCATGTTATTTGAGTTTGAGATGTGGAACAATAAAATCAAATCAATCAAAGGTCAGCAAATTAAAAAACAAAAAATACATGTGCCCGCTGAATTTAGTTACGCCACACCGCTCCTCTAAACTTACGTCTATATGAGAATTGATATTGTATATTTGACATTACCACTGAACAATGCAAAAGACAAATTCGAAATATAACACACATAGGGAAACATACATGTGGATATGCACATCATGTGATTTAACACATTTGTTTATTTTGTATTTCCATTAGGCTAATAATCATTATCAATCACTAATCATTCATGGCATTAAAGTGAAAGAAATGATAACGTATTGAAATGTCAAAAGCACAATTAAGATATACATGTACGTGTAAAGGAATAATTATTTACACATGTTCTGCAAAGAATGATTTTAATTCACATGTAGCGTTAACAAAAATTATGAAGAGTTACAACTAGGTTCCTCCCCCCCCCCCCCAAATAGATGGATAGCATTACACACTGCATGAAACTTCCAGATGAAGTGCATGACTATGTACATGTATTGTGCGCCGTCATACTCGTACACTGTACGAGCTGAAATTTTCGCGGTGATTTTATTTTCGCGAATTTCGCGAATCGCCTTTGAACCGCGAAAATAACACGCGAAAATAACAACGCGCAAATAGCTAAGCTCAGTTAGACCCTCGCAACCGCGAAATTAACAACACGCGAAAATGTCCTCCATGTAGCAATTCGCGAAAATATCTGTACGCGAAAATTTCAGCTCGTACAGTAATCAATCATACCGAGAATAGACATTGCTGATTAAAAATAAAGATCTTTGATCGTCAGCATTCAGTGATCAAATCTGACAATTCTAAGTCTTACTTTCTATATAGAACTTGAGCATGGCTGTTTTAACTAGAGTAGTGTCAGTGATTGTATGGATAGCTATACACAATACCATAAACACAGTAAATAGACTGGTAGACTGATTATGTATACAGAAGTCATAGACAAAACAAGAACACATTGGCTACATTCTTGGTTTACTACATATAGAAAAAGTAAAAAATCAATTATATCACCGAAAAAAGAAGAAGATCTGAATCGGTCAATAATCAAAACCAGTTGACCACAACAAATATGTTAGAAAGATTTATTACTACAAGCTGTTGAATAATGGGAGTATGCAGTTTCGTTATTTTCACAACATACGATCAAAGTGACTACGTGTATAAATGCACTCAATTTGTAATCTACACAAATATGCGCCATAATAAGGGCATGCAATCTCCTGTTACAATGTACAATGGCAATACAGTATACCGCTAAAAGTAATAAAGTCATTCATATTCGCCCAGAAGGGAAATTCCTGCTTACCAGTTCACTAAAGTATGCTGATAAACAGTCATGACCACGTTTGAGTAAAATTCCTCACACGGGATCAAGTCCGTCACAGGAAGGCGTCCTGTGTGTTGCAATCCATGGCATAATACGGCATGCACTTCATAGTTACGTCTTAGTCAAGCTATAAAAACACGTTCCTGCCCTTTCATCACATATTAAATTTGAATTTATTGTATCACAATGGCTACTATAGAAAAATGGGTGAAGAAACCACAGTGTACTACAAATTAGTCGAATGTCCGCATCGTTCACTCGTGGTGTCAATCCTTTATCGTGGAGATGTCACGAAGGGAATTAGCTGGAGCACTCTTGTTTAGATAATGAGCTTGGAGATTGCGTATATGTACTGGGAAAATGTATTGAATTGCACCATCTACTCTTAATTCAGTCATGCCACTGTTCCCTACTAAATAATTATTCTACCTGATTATAATGGCACAAAAATTCGATCATTATGCATTCAATAATAAAGATACTTTGTATATAGACGAATGAGCATAATAATGGTTATTTTAGATGCTATCAACACAAAGCTATATAACATATACAAAATAGAAAGCTATAATGCACCATAATACAAACTTGTAAAAAATATTCAATCAATTACAACAACATACAAAAAGTATGTTTCATAATTGTTTTCGGCTGAGATATTATTGACGTTTGACATCATTTATCAACATTGTTTTTATTTACAATTTGGAATCATGCAAAAATACACTACAATAAGCCTCACGTGATGGTACAAGTTAGGCTATGTGTTTACATTGGTTACATTGCTTAAAATCTGATGAAATAATGTTTCACCCTTGTGAGGATTTTCACAAACCATTTTCACTCATAACAAGCAATTCACCAAATCAAAATTCGTTCACATTCTTCTTTTTTTGATATACCTCGTTAACGACACACGGAGAGATATTTTCAGCATGATGTACAACAGCCCTAAAACATCAAAATAAGTCACATCATACATCAAAATAAGTCACAGCATATTTAAATAATGTACAACATAGTCCTCACCTAAACAAGAAAGAAACCACAGCATTAATCATTATTTCACAAACACACTTCTGTTTAAATTTCTAGTAAGACAGTAATAAAGTGCGACGTTTCTCTTCCTTCCTACAAATATAATTCTCTTCTCTAGCTAAAAGTTCATGTTAACGATTTCAAAAGTACAATGCATCATCTCTGATATTCTATCACAGCCTGAAATATGAAATCTACACATACACCATGCAAATAAAACTGTGTTATTAAATATGAGCAAGAGGACATTACTAGCTATGGTTTTTACCAAATAAAGTCAGCATCAATCAGTCCTAATACACAAACATTTCACATTTGCATTACGTCATTCCTGTGTCCTCCCATTCGGCGGACTTCTATATTCAAACTCATATCGCTAAATGACCACAAATAGAAATGTGTTGACCGCCTAACGATGCATTATGTATCACAAGCTAGTAAATTAGACAAAGAACAACATATTCATTCCATGTTACAATGGTGTTACGATTAGCTGCACTTTAGAGTTGCTCTGTTGTCATATTCTTCATGTTCATCATGTTATATATTTTCTCTCACCACATTCCCCCTTGCTGTCTGAAGAGAGAGGAAGTCATACAAATTCGATAACAAATTACGTTCAAAATCTTAACAGAAAATTGTTCTATTTACACATTTTGATATAAAAATTACAAAATGTTTCCACTATACATGTATATGCAAGGGCGGCGCAGCCGTGGGGGCCGTGTGGGCTCGGGCAACCACACTTTTTGTGCACCATACAAAGGAATACATAAGGTGTCATCACTTTTGGGCCCCCATACTTTTTTTCAACCCGGAAGTACGTAAGAGGCACTACAATGGGAGGGGAGAGAATGAGCTGAGGACCTTTTTTTTTTGCTTGTCAGCTGAAGAAACCCGAAGTGGACGGGTAGAGATGAGCTGAGGACCTTTTTTTTTTTGCTTGTTAGCTCATGAAACCCGGAAGTGGGCCCCCACACTTTTGAAAACAGTGCGCCGGCCCTGATATGAGTATACCGACTAGACAATAAGAAGGTAATTACAACTTACGGAAAGACCGCATTCCACCTTTCACTTCAATTTCAACTGATATGTAGTCATTGCAGATTGATATCAGTTACTGAAATCTATTGTTTTCACTTTTGAATCATACAAAATACATTATATCAACATCATGAAAGTGGAAAACATATTCAAATAACCCTAGGCATAATCATGCTTACATTGTGTAGAAGAATGTGAAATTCTATGGGCTATAATTTTTCAGTGTTTGCTTATCAGCTTAGTGAGTCAGAACTTTAACCAAAATCTGTAGATCACAAGTTACAAGTGTCAGCCACATCACCAGTTTGACTTTATAAAATACACTGTCTAGTGCAAAAACCTACATTTACTTGCACCAAAGAGGGAGATATTCTAAACATATTCAACGGTATCTTTAACTTGACACATGTTCAGTTGTAACTATATAACATTATTTGCATAACAAAGAGAAATAGCAAAACATATCATACATGTACAAGTGACTCAAATAGACCATAATGAAATGATCTCCAATGCCATGCATAATGCATTAGACACTTTGGATTGACAGAGCAGCAGAGATGTGAGAGAGTCATTATTAACACAAACAGTGAGATGACGTACAGTGTACCTCCAATAATCAAATGCAGCCACTTTCAATATCCATCCATTCATCCAAATAACACACAGTACAGTAATAAGTGCATTGAAATAAACATTTCTGTAGCAGTAGAGATATAGGTATAATGAATGATTGTTTATATATTGCGGCCATGACGCTTTTAGAAATTTACACCTATAGATACTTAAGTATAAGTCTGAGTTTTACTTTCAAATAACACTTGAGCATAGTTGTTTTAACTAGTGAGTTTTCAGTGATTGTATGAATAGCTATGCACAATACCATAAACACAGTAAATAGACTGGTAGACTGATTATGTATACAGAAGTCATAGACAAAACAAGAACACATTGGCTACTTTCTTGGTTTACAAAATATAGAGAAAGTCATAAAACAATAATATCACGGGAAAAAAAACCTGATTCGGTTAATAATCAAAACCAGTTGACCACAACATATATGATCAAAAGATTTATTACTACGAGCTACTACGCTACATTCTCTTGAATAATGGGAGTATGCATTTTCATCGTTTTCACAACATACGATCAAAGTGACTACATGTATAAATGTACTCAATTTGTAATACCCAAATATGCGCGATACATATATAAGGACATAAAATCTCCTGTTACAATGAAAAATGGTTACAGTATGTCGATAAAAAGTGATAAATTCAGTCATATTCGCATACAAGGGAAATTCCTAAAATGCTAACCAGTTTGTTGAAGTATACTGATAAACAGTCATAATGAACGTGTTTGAGTTAAATTCTTTATACGGGATTAAGTCCGTCTTTGCAGGGCGTCCTGTGTGTTTCTTTCCGTGGCATAATAAGGCATGCACTTCATAGTCATGCGTTTGTCAAACTATTAAAACACCCTCCTGCCCCTCCATCAGATATCGAGCTTGAATTGAATGTATCACCATGGCTACTATAAAATAGTGGTTGAACAAACCATACACATTGGTTTAATATCCGCATCGTTCACTCATGGTGTCATCCCACACGTATATCGTAGAGATGCTACGAAGGTAATTAGCTGGAGCAATCTTGTTTAATGAGCTTAGCGATTGCGTATTACTACATGTACTGGGAAAATGTATTATTGAATTGCATTATTTACTCTTGATTTCGTCATTCTACTGTTCCCTATTGAAATGATTATTACACATGACTATGACTGAAAAAAACTCCGATTATTATGCGTTCAATGATAGAAATTTTATATACGAATGAGCATACAATGGCTATTTTAGATGCTATCAACACAAAGCGATGAACATGCAAATTGAAATCTATAGTGTACTACTTCACAAACGTGTAGAAAATCATTGAATCAATTACAGCAATATATATACAAAAAGGATGTTTCATTTTGTTTTCGGCTGATATATAATCATTGACATTTGATATCACTTATCAACATTGTTTTTGTTTACAATTTAGAATCATGTAAAATACACTACAATGAACCTCACGTGATGGAACAAGGTAGGCTAAGTTTACATTGGATACATTGCTTAAATTCATTTGATAATTGCTAACCCTTGTGAAGATTTTCACAAAACACATTAACTCATAACAAGTAATTTACAACCTCAAAATTCATTTACATTTTTTTTGATATACCTCTTTAAACTGGCAGACACACGGAGAGATATTTTCAACATGATGTCCGATTGTTCTATAACATCAAATTACTCGTAAGTAACTTCACATTTACATAATATACAACACAGTCCTCTCCTTATATATAAGAAGGAAATGACGGCATTAATCATTATTTCCATAACACATTCTGCTTAAATTTCTAGGAAGACTGTAATAAAGTGCAACGTTTCCATTCTATCCTTCAAATACAATTATCTTCTATTGCTAAAAGCTCATGGTGACGATTTGACGAGTACAATGGATCATCTCTGATATTCTATCACAGCCAGAAATATGAAATCTACGAAAAAATATGGAAAAAATGTGTTATTAAAGTAAGCAAGAGGACATTACTAGCTCTGGATTTAACCAAATGAATTCAGCATCTGTCTGTCCTAAGTCACAAACACTTCACATTTGCATTACGTCTTTCCTGTGTCCTCCCATTCGGCGGACTTCTAAATTCAAACCCATATCGCTAAATGATCACAAATAAAAATGTGTATACCGCCAAATGATACATGTATGTATCACAACCTGGTATTATACAAAGAAGAATAACTTAATTCCATGTTACAATGGTGTTACGATTACCTCCACTTCAGAGTTGGTATTATTGCCGCATACTGCAATTTCTTGTATTTTCTATTACCACATTTCCCTCTTGCTGTCGTTGAGAGAGAGAAAGTTATACAAATTGTATTACAAATTACATTCACTCAAGCGACATTAATCAAAATCTTTTACAGTAGATTAATATGCTATTTACACATTTTGATGTAAACTTACAAACTACTTCCACTATATATGATAACAACGCATAGACAATGAGTAGACAATAACAACTTCCAAAAAGAGCATGTTTCACTTCTCAGCTCAGTTTTTACTAATACATATTCATTGCAACTGATTGACAAATTGCCCTACATCGACGTAAATAAGCACTGAATTGATCAGTGTTTTAGAAGTAGCCATGATAAAAAATCATGGGCGTACATACTCGAGCAGGATTCGAAGGGCAATTTGTCAATCAGTTGCAATGAAAACATCACGACGGAAGAACTTCATAAATTTGAATAATACATATTCATTGCAGATTAATATCAGTTACTGATATTTTCAGTTTTGAATCATACAAAATACATTATATCAACATCATGAAAATGGAAAACCTATTCAAATTACCCTAGGCATATCATGCATACATTGTGAAGAAGAATGTGAAATTCTATGGGCTATAATTTCTCAGTGTCTACTTATCAGCTTAGTGAGTCAGAACTTTCAACAAAATTTGTAGATCACAATTTACAAGTGTCATCCACATCACCAGTTTGACTTTATAAAATGCACTGTCTAGTGCAAAAACCTACATTTACTTGCACCAAAGGGGGAGATATTCTAAACATATTCAATGTTGTCTTTAACTTGACACATGTACAGTTGTAACTATATAACAGTATTTGCATAACAAAGAGAAATAGCAAAACATATTATACATGTACAAGTGACTCAAATAGACCATAATGAAAATTTAATGATCTCCAATCCCATGCATAATGCATTAGACACTCTGGATTGACAGAGCAGCAGAGATGTGAGAGAGTCATTATTAACACAGACAGTGAGATGACGTACAGTGTACCTCCAATAATCAAATGCAGCCACTTTCAATATCCATCCATTCATCCAAATAACACACAGTACAGTAATAAGTGCATTGAAATAAACATTTCTGCAGAAGTGGAGATATAGGTATTATGAATGGTTGTTTATATATTGCGGCCATGATGCTTTTAGAAATTTACACCTATACTTGTGTAAACTTTAAGTACCAGCATGAACGCGTACGTGTATGATTTGATTATATCAAGTCATAGTTGTTTACTCTTTATTTAAAGAAGTACACAATCTTCAGAGAAAAAAATACACATTACCATTCTCCACAGAACAAAGCTAAGCTACAGAGTAAACTGAATGGTCGGAGTCTGAATGGTTGGAGTTTGCATTATATGCCAATAACAATATGTCACATGACAACACCTTTAAATGTCAAAAAAAAATTAGCATATTCACAGAGTGAAAACTTATCAGATTACAATATAGTTTACAACCTGGCATGTAATATGTGCATTGCAAGTTCGTGTCGGATGTATACGAGAGAATAAAACAAAGTGTTCCATTTCAAACCTCCATCTACAGCTCTGCATTCAGATATTAACATGATCAACGTTAAAGTCTTATGACAATGAAACATGCAGCATTCAGCAATACCAACAAAAGGCTGCCAACTCACCTAAACTGGGATACTGCTTTCACAATGTTTCGTCCAAGCAGCATAATGTCAAATAGATTAAGATAGATAGAAGAATCATAGGTGATGACCTCCTTTCAAACAGTAAACGTTGTGATTGCAGTTGATCACACTAAACACATGTATTTTTTGATTTTTTTATAGTCTCCAACAGATTTGGAATATTAAAATCATCAAGTGCTTACGATAAAGGAAAGAGTTAATGATACTGTGAAACCATTGCACAGTGCAGCTAAAAGTGATATATATGTGTCAATTTACAATGATAAATTGGGCTTTTATTTTTCATTTCTTCATTTCAAAAAGCTGAACAAACCTCCATAATGTGTGACTAAACAGAAAAGAAAATAATGTATAGAACGAGAAAAAAAAAAACCCTGTACATTTGCATGTAACTGGAAATTGTGAGATTATCAAATTCTCAGTTGTCTCAAGAATGTCTGAAATCATTTCCCCCGAAAACATATGACACTATTAACATACAAATTGTACACGGCCAGCGCCACGTTTTTCTTCTTCTTTTTTTTGTAAGTGTTTGCGTGTCTGTGTGTGTGTGTGGGGGGGGGGGGGGGGGGGGGACAGTTTATCATTTCTGATGTCACTTCCGTGTTTCAAGTTCAAGTTTCAAGTTTGTGAAACCTTTATTTTCCATCTTTTTCATGTAGGAAATCACATGCATGAAATTATTTTACAAGGAAGGCAGAACCTCAAAAAAGCAGAGCTTGTGCTGAGCTGCCTTACAAAATACATTACATCACAAACACAAACACAAAAAACAACAATAACATAATAATAGTTCCCATGGCAATCATCAGCTAAGAAGAAAAAAAACCACACACACAACCCCCCCCCCCCCAAAAAAAAAAAAGTGTTCCTACTTCCGGGTTTCTTCATCTACCCGGTCCCCGGTTCCGCCGGCCCTGACACATTCCAAGTAACCATTATATTAATTGTCATGCTCAACACACATTATGAAACAGGGACCATACTTTCACCTATAGGAGAATGAAACAATAACAAGAGTTCTGACAATTTACATAGGTTAGAGGTCTAATCTCCTTCTGTGTTCAAAGAGAGCACAGCGGTGGCAATATCATGGAACCAAGTCAAACACCATTGCAGAAAAGCCGAACACAGAGTCTTAATTTGTCTTGGTTTGAATAATTCAACATCAAACCATCACATCCAACGTATAAGTTGTTTTGAGCACATTTTTCTTTTCTTTGCTTTTTTTACCGACATGAGACACATCGTCAACAAATGATTGACTGTAAACATATAAAACCACAATTGATAACAATTACACTGGGCAATGAAAATTTCCATAAAGCAACTGATTATACACACAATGATAGCACATGCATTACAAAGAACATCTTTACATCTTAGGATACAATAATACTCAAAAGCAATAAAGAAATGAAAGATTCTGGCCAACATCGGAGGCAGGAATGTCACAAGCTGGTGTATTACCAAAGTTCACCTAGAGCAGCTGTAGAACGTCTGTCCGGTACAGCAATGTCCGTGACGAGATTCTATCTACGTCGTTGAATTTTACCATTCCCACCACCGCCTCGGGCGCTCTGAAAGTTTGTATGCAAGCAAAATGAAAATGATTAGAGGTGTTCCAACATATAACAGTATGCACATCTATAAAAACAACAACAAACAAACAAACAAACAGACTTAAAAGTCTGCATACAATTTGTAGCCAGTGGCGGATCCAAAGGGGCGCACCTGGCACGCTCCACCTCTGTGTTTGTTGTTAAAACAACAGAAATAAAATGAAAACTAGAAATATCACTTAAGGTGATTAATACCCCCGCCCCGTGACGACAGTCTTACCCAAGGAATGATCTTTCCTTGATCTTCTGCCATTTAAATGCCGTTACCATGGCAACGCAGCTTCCGACACGTCCGAAAAATATGTCTTGCACATCTTCCCACCAAGACTATTGTGTGTGCCACATTTCATAAGCTTTTGTCAAAAACTGAGGAAGTAGTTCAATCCACAAGATCTTTCCTTGATCTTCCACCATTAATATGCCATTACCATGGCAACGCAGCTTCCGACACGTCCTAAAAATATGTCTTGCACATCTTCCCACCAAGACCAATGTGTGTGCCACATTTCATGAGCTTCAGTCGAATACAGAGGAAGTAGTTCAATCCGCAAGATCTTTCCTTGATCTTCTGCCATTTATATGCCGTTACCATGGCAACGCAGCTTCCGACACGTCCAAAAAATATGTCTTCCACATCTTCCCAACAAGATCAAGGTGTGTGCCACATTTCATAAGCTTTGGTAAAAAAACTGAGGAAGTAGTTAAACCCGCAAGATCTTTCCTTGATCTTCTGCCATTAATATGCCGTTACCATGGCAACGTACTTTCGGGTACTGTCAAAAAATGCGTCTTGCACATCTACAACCAAAGGCACACATCTGTACCAAGTTTCATGGAAATTGGGCAAAAACTGAGGAAGTAGTTTGCAACACAAAATTTTCCATCATTTTGGCTCATAATAATATGTGAGCTGTTACCATTGCAACATACTTTTTGTCACTGTCAAGAAATGTGTCATGCTGACCTATATCCTAAGACAAACATTCAATATGAATTCCATGAGAATTGGAAGAACACTGATGAAGCAGTTTTGCCATGAAGCATTTTGCCCTATATTTTACCAATAACATGCCGTTACCATGGCAACGCACTTTTTGCCACTGCGGAAATATGTGTCTTGCACATTAACATATTCAGACGAACATCTGTACCTAATTTCATAAAAATTGATCAAAAACTGTGGGAGGAGTTCGCGACGCAAGATTTGTACCCATTTTTGCCCATAATATGCCGTTACCATGGCAACGTACTTTTGGGTACTGTCAAAAAATACGTCTTGCACATCTACAACCCAAGGCACACATCTGTGCCAAGTTTTATGGGAATCGGTTGAAAACTGAGGAAGTAGTTCGCGACGCAAGATTTGCAACGGACCGACCGCCCGACCGCCCGACCGACCGCCCGACCGACCGCCCGACCGACCGACCGCCCGACCGCCCGACCGTCCGCTGATTCCTATATACCCCCTTCAAACTTCGTTTGGCGGGGGTATAAAAAAAATGAAATGAAACCCGGAAGTAGCATCAGACAATGTCAGATAAAACTGTTTGCGCCCCCAACTCCAACCCCCTTTACGCAATGCCTGGATTCGCCACTGTATAGCTGTCTTTCATCTCTGATTTCTTACAGTGAATTATATCTGAGCTTGGAGCACAATATTGTATACAATTTCACCCACAATCTCCATCTTGTCTAGCAATCTTATTAGCAGAGTTTGCATTGGGGTTAAAATCAGAGACTGATGAACCCAAAGAGCTGAATACTATTAAGGGCGGACGTCCACTTGGGCGCGGACAAGCCCCGGAAGGGTTGCGGAAGCAAATTTTGTTATTTCGGCATCCTGTCCGCGACAAGCGCGGAATAACTTTGTGAATCAAGTTGTCCTGGGACATTCCTAGGACTGTCCGCGGACTGTCCGCGGACTGTCCGCGGACTGACTGCGGACATTCCTAGGAATCACTCCGGAAGAGCGCGAAATACTTCGGAATATGCTAATCGTAGCCGGGCAGCGCGGAAACATCTAGGATCACACCAGGAATGAACGCGGACAATCAGGATGCCTTCCGGACAACAAAAGTTAGGCATGCGGACAAACTGCGGACAATACCAGGAAAATGGAAAGGTATAAATTTGGCGCTGACTTTGACTTTTCCTCATTTGACTGCTAGCCGTCATTGAAGCTCCTTGTTTTGCTTCCGCAGTAGCGGCTGATATTATATTAATATGATTGGTCAATATCATTTGATAAATGTGACCACCAAAAGTCGAAGAATAGGATTGTCTGCATGTCGACTGACGACTCATTTTTTTTTATTTTTGATTTGTCTCATCTGGGAGAACAATTTTTTCTCTGCCTACAGTCACATGGATGATATTCTCAAACATTTTGAACCATAAAAAATATAATATACATAAAAATGTAAATGTATATACATATATATATATGTATACATAATCATGTTGATAAGGTAGTCCACGTGTGGGCAAGATAAAAAGATAAGTAACAAAACTGCAACAAAGTTCATGCTGTATTCACCAACGATTTATTTCTTCACAAGAAATAAACCGTTGGTGAATACAGCATGAACTTTGTAAAGTTCATGCTGTATTCACCAACGGTTTTCTTCACAAGAAATAAACCCATGGTGAATACAGCATGAACTTTGTTGCAGTTTTGTTACTTATATTACTAACTGTTACTTATGTTACTATATATATATATATATATATATATATATATATGTATATATATATATATTCTTTATTCCCTTTTTTTAGACATGTGCTTTATCCATCGTGAAGTATATACATGTTTTGTCTGATACTTCTGTAGAGCATGCCAAAATGATCCTAATCATTAAATTTGTTTTTCGTTCTCTAACCCTCTCTTATTTTGATCACTTTTGAACAGTTTCAAGTCCGAATATTTTTTTTTCATGCTAAGAGCTTACTAGCCTATTGCCAATGAAGTGTAAAAATGGGGAAATAATTGTAACCTACTTTAATTTACTTTTTTTTTGGGGGGGGGGGTTCAGCTGGGCTGTCAAATTGGACCATCGAGTTTGTTTGCAACTAAAACAAAAAGAAGAAAAAAAATATTAGGTAATAACAACTACGAAAATCATTCAGGTAAAGAATATTTCTGAAATGATTTGTGATGCTTAATGTGTACTTAAATATATACACTCAGCAAAAAACAAAGCAAAAGAAAGACAGAAATTTAACACTATTTCGAGTTCATGATTTATTGCTTTTTTTCTTTCATTTCACTTGAGTTTTGAAGTGACAGAAAATTCTTCATTTTCCTCCATCATCTTTACCTTTCATTGTTATTTTGGGCTTCAAAGATATTACATTGTAATGAGGCCACAGGTATATCTTTGCAATTGAATTCATGCTTTGTAGTGTGATGAATTTGTCTTTTATTCTAATATGTTGTATCATTAGAAAGCATTTACGTATGAATAACAACTTGTTCATGTTTATAACATTAACATTTAGCCAAAAATTCTATGCTTTTTTTCTGAGTGTACTTCCACCTACTTTTGTGATTTTTCAGCTGGGCTGTCACATGGGACAACCTAGTTTGTTTGCAAATAAAATACGAAAACAACATAAAGGAAAATGTACTATAGTAAGCAATAGGAACCAGGAAAGTCACTCAGATGAAAAATAATTTCTGAAAAGATCAAATCAAAACAAACTTACTAGGAAGTTATTGGGCTGATTTCACTTCTTTCTGGTTGCTTTTGGCACAGTCTCTACTACCTTCTTCTTTGCCTTGTGGGACCGGAAATTCCTTAGATTTACCTGTTCTTCATCACTAGACGAAAGGCGTGCCTGTGATGGGGATATTTGCATGGGGGCCTCGCCTCCCTTCTTGCTTATTTTGCGTTTCATTGGCATGACGCTCGCGGAAAGTGTCGACATTTTCGTGTCTGGATCACAAAATTTCCGCATCGGTTCCGGACACTTGCATATTTAGATCCGCATCGGCTCCGCGCTGTCCTAAACCATTCCTGGTGTCTTCCGCTTTCATTCGGGAAGCTTCCCCACACCGCGGGATTCTTTCCGGAGCGTGTGCGGAAGGAGCGGAAGGTTTCCGGACAGGCGGGACATCGTCAGGACATCGTCAGGACAAGTCGCCGAAGGTGTCAGGAAGTTCATTTCCGCGTCCAAATTTTGGTCTCGATCAAAATTTGGACGCGGAAATTTTTCTCTCTCCCGAAGGCGCGGAAACGCCCGGACATGTTTAGGACAGTCAGCGGACACGTTCAGGAACGTGCGGACAGGTTCCCGAAGGAGTGCGGAATACCAAATTTGCATTCCGGGGCTTGTCCGCATCTTGTCCGCGCCCTAGTGGACGCCTGGTCTAAACGGACAATACAAAGAGATGTTAAATATGTGACCGTGCACCTCAAAACGAACATAAAGTCGCACACACTGATTTTGCGTGGGGACTGAAAATAAGTGAAATGGGTCAACCTAGCCGAACTTGACTTTTTCATATTTTCTGAAAGAGCGGGTCTTCTTGTACATTATGCTAAAATTTGGTATCATAAAACGGGCAGAAAAGTGTGTTTTTTAGCAGTTTATCTCGAACATTTTTGGTAGAATAGTGTGATTAGGTGTGTCTTTAGAATCCTTTTTTCATTTCTGAAAAGCCTTGTCCACACTCTTCACTTTCAACTCTAATAATTTTTGAAAGGATAGTGCTACTGCTTTGAAAGTTGGCGTTAATTATGGACAGAATGTGTTAATGAGGAATGCTCAATTTCAATTTAATCTGATAATCCCTTCATTGTTGTTACTCTGACGGTTTTCTTCCGGTTTTTTGTCCCATTCATCGCACAGCCAGCACGGTTTGGTAAAGATTAAGCGCTTGAATAGACACTGTACTTCAGAGCCTCTTTTCTCAGTTCACACTTTTCCTGAGTTTGTGCTTTCTTTCCAATATTTAGATAGGTTAGGAGAGTCCATTTGATTTGAGTTACACATCACTTTAAAGCTCAAAGTCTGCTCTTTCAGAATATGGTCTTAACTCAAAATTCATGTCTGGCGACTTTTTGTTTGTTTTGAGGTGCAGGGTCACATATGGTCTGCAGGGGGAAAGAATGAAGTCTTCTTTGAGAACCTATGATCTACTGAGGGCAGTCAGGGATTTTTTACAAATTGTCTTTATGTGGATGCTTCATAGATCATACCTAAACCTAATGGTGAGCCCTGAATGATTTCTAGCGGGCGCGCGCGCGCACACACACACAAACACACACACACACAAGGATTCGCTTGGTTACGTTAGAATTTAAACTGAATACAGCAGCACAAAGCAAACACATAAATATTCTACATTTGTTTGATATCCCACTTGCACCTGTATTTTTCTGATGCAGTACTGAATTACATGGTGATGATAGTTAGTTTGCGATATCAACATTAGATGCAAAGCACCTGAGTCATTGTATCCTGAAGTCTGACTTCTTAATCTATATTTATATCAATGCTGACACTTTCTACTCAGCAGTTACAGAAGACATTAAAAAAAATCATTTGCATAAAGCTCTCTATGAATTTTTGTGACAACACTTTACAAAAAAATAAATAAATAAATAAAAGATTTTCAAATAGAGCAAAGTTTTAGCTGGCACACCCCGTCATGTCATGACTACAACACTTTGTGTTTTTTTTTCTTTTTTTTTTACTGTATGAACGAGTAAACACTATGCACACACACAAACATGTAATTGAAAATCTGCATAAAGAACGACCCAAGTTCATGGAAGGCCATTTCGAGTAAACTTAAAAAAAAAAATCATATCTTTTCTATTTGTCCAATAATATTCTATTCAACTGTGATGGGAAGGCAACATTGTATAAACAAATTAGAATATATATAATTATGACGATTAACATTTACATTAATTGTGGAGATGTCATTTCGTGCGATGGACTTGGGTCGTTCTTTGAATCATCATGATAGGCTAGCAGTTGAGAGAAGCGATGAGAGAGGGCGCTATAATATGAATGTAAAAATGCCCCAAGTCCTGGACTTGGGTCAGTCTTACATTCATATAAGATTTTACTCATTCATTTCAGGCACTTCCGGGGGTAATTAGGACGTATCATTCATACACAAGATGAGTCCTTGCATAAGCTACAATTTCCAATGTCAAACTGAATTTGACCAAAAATTGCACTTGGGTCGTTCTTATATTTAGGTCTTCAATTGTATGCATACACATTTACATTTAGGGAAGTGGTTATGTGAATATCTAAATCAGTTTGCCTGAAGGACGCAGATATGATGGAGAAAAAAAGTTCGAAGATGATGATAAATACAGATTGCACAGAATTGCATTTGGTATAATACTACATCTACAGAGCCTATAGAAAAAAAAAAGTCACCCAGCTTTGGAGGGTTCCCATTTCATAATTGTCACTAATCGAGAGTGCAGTGGTGGTTGTGAAGAAAGAAGAAGTCTTTCTCTTACCTGGTTATGTTGACAAATGCCTTGCGTGATTGAGCACATGAACTTTAGAGACAACAATGGCAAATTGCACTTTCCCAAGTTTGAGTGTCACATGAAGGAATAATGAAGTCTTATTGATAAATAGATGAGATCTGTCAATAAAAGTGACCAAATTAACAGGCTGGCCTGTATGAATGCAGATTTGTGTTTGGGGTTGTTCTAACCTTTTACAGTGGCGTCACCAGCTTTTTTTAAAGGGGGTGCGTTTTGACAGTAAATGTAAACTGTGAGATTTTTTTTTAATGTGATCTATTGGCTCCTGTGTCATCATGTACATTTACACATACTCTATATATAGTATATTATTATACATGTGATTGTATACATGCACGAATCTTTCGCTATGAAGGACTATACGGGGGTACATTATGTGACGGTGTGAGATCCTCGGCGATGATCCATTCCGCTCCTTCAGTGCGGAGGGTGTTGGAGGGGGATACCCACTCCCACGGTAGGAACTTTTTGAAAAAACAAGAGTGTAAAGGTCGCGTTTACCGAGCATGGTGAAAATAAAAATACTATGAAGGACTATTACGGGGTACATTATGTGACGGTGTGAGATCCTCGGCGAGGGAGCGAAGAAACCGAGCGGGAGAGGGTGTAGGAGGGGGATACCTCTCCCACGGAGGGACCTTAGTTTTTGTAAAAGGAAAAAGCAAGGAGAATTGCATAACAATTAAATGTGAGCGAGCTTGAAAATTTTGATATTTTACAATCTCAAACTGCGGTTTGTAGCTATATTTTTTGCGCTTTTGAAATGAAGGGGGCGCACCGGGCGCAACTGCTTACAATTACTGGCAGCAACATTAGGATAATGGCATAACGAGGAATTGCGAGCGAGCGGAGCGAGCAAGCTTGATAATTTTGACAATTTACAGTCCAAAAACTGCCGCTTTTAGCTCTATCTTTTCGTTTTGGAGATTAAAGGGGGGGGGTGGCGCATCGGGCGCAACTGCTGGCAATTACTGGCAGCAACGTCAGGAGAATGGCACAACGATTAAATGCGAGCGAGCGAAGCGAGCGGGCTCGAAAATGTTGGCATTTCACAGTTTTCAAAATGCCGTTTTTAGCTACATTTTTTCGTTCTGAAAATTTAAGGTGGGGGGGGGGGGGGGCACCGGGCGCAACTGTTGGCAATTACTAGCAGTAATATCAGGAGAATGGCAAAGCGACTACATGCGAGCGAGCTTGAAAAATAATGTTGACATTTTACATTCAAAAAAATTACCGTTTGTAGCTATATTTTCTCTTTGGAAATCAAGCAGGGCGCACCGGGCGCAACTGCTGGCAATTACTGGCAAAAACATCAGGAAAATGGGATAACGATTCAAATGCGAGCGAGTGGAGCGAGCGACCTTAAAAAATTTGACATTTTACAGTCAAAAAAACTTCCGTTTGCAGCTATATTTCTTCGCTTTTGAAATTAAGGGGGGCGCACAGGGAGCAACTGCTGGCAATTACTGGCAGTAACATAAGGAGAATGGCATGAAATTAAATGCGAGCGAACAGAACGAGTGAGCTTTGAAAATTTTGACACAGTCAAAAAACTGCCGTTTGTAGCTATATTTTTTCGTTTTCGAAATTAAGGGGGGTGGCGCACCGGGCACAACTGCTGGCAATTACTGGCAGCAACATCAGGAGAATGGCATAACGATTATATCGTCTGTATCACTTCAGTCAATCAATTTTCCTTACAACGTTTTTGTTACCCCAAGGTTCCGCAGTTATGTTTTCTCAATTTACTTTGTTTTGATTATGCAACCTTATTCTATGCTACCAAAGAAAGTGAAATGTTTATGTTCTTTTCGAAAAATGAAATAAAGTTTGAACTGATTTTGACATTTTACAGTCCAAAAACTGTCGTTTGTAGCTATGGTTTTTTTTTTTTTGATTTGGAAATTAAGGGGGGGGGGGTGCGCCACTGATAGTCAAGGATTTCGGTTGTTCATGATTAGGGGAGGTATGACCAGCGAGGTGGCGTCGAAGTGACCAAGCAGGGGAAGGACGTCCAAAATCTGCACTTTAGAGCATCCCCTAATTGTTTGTGTTTGTGTGTGTGTGTGTTTTATACATGGAAAAGTTGGGAAATATAGGCCAGGTCAAGTCTTATTATTGGCAATGCAAGGCATTTCTATAGGGCTCACACCCGTAAATACAATGGAATGTTCCAGACCCCTTCACAAATTCGTACCAAAGATACCAAAATAAATGAAGAAAAAAATTGATTAAAAATCAATGATGTAGTTTGGCAAAAAACTGAATAGCTGTAGATATTGGGTATGAATTCCTCTACAAATTGCATTTTGGTTAGAAGATGAAAGCTTTTCTGGTGGAATTTGAGGGGACTATATTTCATTGGATACGTGTACGGAAAATGGGTGATTTTTTGAGTGACAAGAACTCGTAGTCTGGCTTTTCGGACCCCTTGACAGAATTTGAACTGCATTATCCACCCTGAGAATTTGATGGATGAAAGGGTACATCTAACTTATCCAGGTTAGTGAAGCTGAAACACCTCATTTCTCCCAGCTATTTTACAGAATTTTTTGAAATTTGATTTTTAACACACATCCCTATGGGGAAATATTTATGGGTGTATAGAGCTCACACCCGTAAATACAATGGAATGTTCCAGACCCCTTCACAAATTCGTACCAAAGATACCAAAATAAATGAAGAAAAAAATTGATTAAAAATCAATGATGTAGTTTGGCTTAAAACTGAATAGCTGCAGATATTGAGTATGAATTCCTCTACAAATTGCATTTTGGTTAGAAGATGAAAGCTTTTCTGGTGGAATTTGAGGGGACTATATTTCATTGGGTACGTGTGTTAAGGTCTTAAAGGGCTCACACGGGTAAATAATTCCCCATAGAGACGTGTGTTAAAATTCAAATTTCAAAAAATTCTGTAAAATAGCTGGGAGAAATGAGGTGTTTCATCTTCACTAACCTGAATAAGTGAGATATTACCTTTCATCCATCAGATTGCCAGAGTGGGTTGTTCTGCTCTAATTCTGTCCAGGGGTCCGCAAAGGCAGACTACGAGTTCTTGTCACTCAAAAAATTACCTATTTTCCGTACATGTACCCAATGAAATATAGTCCCCTCAAATTCCATCAGAAAAGCTTTCATCTTCCAACCAAAATGCAGTTTGTAGAGGAATTCATACTCAATATCTACAGCTATTCAGTTTTTTGCCAAACTACATCATTGATTTTTAATTAATTTTTTTTCTTCATTTATTTTGGTATCTTTGGTACGAATTTGTGAAGGGGTCTGGGACAGTCCATTTTATTTACAGGTGTGAGCCCTATAGTGTAACCCGGTCTTAAAGTGTAACTCGGTGCCTAGGCTTCTGAAAGTGTGTCTCGCATATAGAGCGCCACCTGTGGTTTTGGATAAGTTTATAGGCCAGTTCTTTCTGTCGTCTGCTCACACACCATCCGTGGTTTTGAGTACGTTATCAGCCAGTTCTTTCCGTCTTCCGCTCGCTTGCTACCAATTGCACTTTGAAAGTTTCGAAAATGAATTGCAGAGTATTGTTATTGTGGTGTTTGTTCCTGTTTACATCGCTATTTGAGTGTCAGTGTCAACCACGTCCAGGCAGAAAATCAGATGATGATGGCGAAGAAAGGCTCGGCGAATGGCAAGAAGATGGACAGTCATTTGCGTGTCGAGGCAGTGGTGATGCTGACATTCCAGCTGCAGTATTTCAAATCCAACCTACTCAGCGTTAGCATTCCAGACTCATTTTTTGTACTTGTTGTAGTAGTGTGTGATTATATAAAAAGCAATGGATTGTACATAGGACTATAATCATATCGATGATTTCGATGATTGTTCAACTTGAGTTGTTTTCAGTTGCCTAATAACCTCTGTGACTTGGAAGTCATTCTGACTGGGACTGTAACAAGTCTACCAATCTTGCCATTTCTGATGTATACATGCATGTATATGTTAATTACATTCCAGCTATTCCACTGCCAGTTGACCTATTCAGCATTCTGGTATTCCAAGCTGTAGTATTGTATTTGTTGTAGTCAATGTGTGACGGTATCTAAATAAACTAATAATCTGTACATATTCTATGATCGTCAAAATTTACAATGTAAGTTGCATTCAGTTGCCAAAGTATCCTCCATGAAAGGTTTTCTATTTAAACATTTGATAAAATACTATCTACTTTGGAGAGTCATTGTACCTGGGAGTGTGACAAGGTTTCAATCTTGCCATTTCTATAGTCATTTATTTCACGATTTCACGGGTATTTCAGCTTTTTATCAGCAAGTATTTGTTTATTCATATAATTCCTTTTTTCATTTGATGCATTAGTGTGCAAAAATATTGTATGTAAATGTTCACTGTTACCATTAGACACAAGCAAATTCGGAATTTGTAATAGGCTGGGTTTTTGCTCTTTTTGTTCTCAGTGCCTTAATAGATATTCGCTAAAGATATTTTCTCAGCTATTGAGTAATCATAATGGAATCTTACACATTAGAGTCTTTGAGGGCAGATTTAGAAACATATAATATGCATTGCATTGTCGAAAAGGGCATTATCAGTGATGGCATATGACGCAATACTGTCGATGTGTAATTCAAAAGAATAGTGTGGTAATCCTCCCCTCCCAAACAATGCTCAGGAGGGGACTGTGAAATGGGCTCCATAACATACGTGTGTGCAATGTTTCCCTTGAACTATCCAAGTAGATTATTGCACACTGTAAAACGTACATACACATGTATTGTCACTCTGAGGTGACCAACCTTATTTATGTATGATGCACGTCATGTCAAGATATTGCTCGGAAAGGATTTGGTATACTGTGCAGTGTGTATAAGCGACTGTCAGCAGAATCACGTTATAATTATTTTCAAAGCTTACCAACTCATTCATATCAGAACTTTTATATTTGCTTTGGTTTTAGAATAGAAAAAATACATTTATTTTGTATGCCTGTATTTCAACATGTCATAGATAAAGAAATATTATCATTTTCTTCCCTACTTACAAGATTCCATCATTATAATATAAAGTGCGCTTATTTCTTAAGAGGCGTTGTAGATGAAGAGGTGGATGACAGATGAGGAGATGACGGATTGAATAGCACTGAAATGGGGGGGGGGGTTGGAATGACAAGTATGTGTGCAAACCATCATACTGGCAACCTAAATTCAAGAAGTTAAAATTGCCATCTTTTCACAATTTGGTTTGGTAGCTAATCTTTGTATAACTTGCATATGTGAGTGTCTCGTGTCAGTGTGTTGTTAACGCGTGATGTGCGAGTGTCTTGTATGACTTTAAACAGCAATATGATATACTAGTCTTGTAGATGTTAAAACCTCTTGATATACCAAGCAACTTTTCCTTATCATAGTGATTTGTAAAATGTTTGCTCACTTAAAAAATCACAATAGGGATGATCATTTCTGTATGCAAGATATTTTGTGGGGTGTTTTCGAGAACAATCATGTGCAATAAACCGCACATTACGTGGAGCAGATACCAATATGTAGGCCTGCACGTCAGGTCCCATGTGAGCAGTTCTTTTCATATCATTTATTGTTGTTTCTGTTTGGTATAATGTATCAACAAACACCTTCGAAAACATACTTATTTGTTCACCATTAATCATGGCTAATTTTGCAAATGAGAAATAAGGAAATCATCAAGACAGAAAGCAGAGATGAAATAAAAAGAAAAGTGAAAGCATGGGGAATGAAGTTTGCATTTCCAGATAAAATTGTGGATTTTACCATACAAGCAGTAGATACCTCACCGATCAGAAAAAAAAGAAAGGCAATAAAAATGATGAAATCACTTTCCTTCGCTTCATCAGTGGCCACCATCTGTGGTTTTTAAAGTGAAAAACCCTAGAGGACCTTCCTCAACTTGGGATGTAAAACAGTCAGGAATGTGCTATAGGCAAAATTTGAGCAGATACATATTAAAAGTCCACAAAAAAAAAGAGTTACAAGCCAGCAAAACCGTTACATTGTTTATGTAACAATACAGTGTTAGGTGTTGAATTACTCTAGGGATGCTACCTGCCATGTAAAGTAAAAATCTTTTCAAGAAGATGTCAAAAATATGAACATTACGCCGCCCTCCTCCTCCCCCCCCCCCATCCGACATAGCAAATAAAAAGAAATCATTCATACATTCCCCTTCTAATATAGCATTGCATCAGCTCTGTTACTTCTGGTTCTGGAGAAGATTTGGGTGTATTTTGTTCAAACAGTCCCGTATGTTGAGGTCTTTGGATTCGGTGCCCCTTCAAACAAAGTGGGATTCCTTTATCCTCCCAAATTTAAGTTTAGTGGAGATGTATATGTCATATTTTTCAAGAAGATGGAAATGTGAAAATTCCACCTCCCCCTACCATGGACACGCCTGGATACCGCCATATAAACATGAAGCTTCTAACTTAACTATACTATTTGCCTAGCTCTATCATTTGGTTCTTGTTATTGAAGAAGGTATACAAAAAAAAAAAATCCATGATTTCTTATGTAATTATTTGCACATTAATTTTGGTAATGCAATATATTTTGATAATAGAATTATTGTGCACATTCATTCTTTTTTCCCTTTAAATCATGTACATAGTAATCTGATATTTTCTGAGATTTCGCTGAACGCTGAAAATGATTTCGATTCATAATTTATAGCAAAATATGTTGAAGAAAAATTAATAAATCTTACAAACAAAATAAGAAATACATTATGAAAAAAAATCGTAATTGTTCTATTTATCGTTGATTTTGCACTTTTTTCTTCATTTTGTTCTTTTTCTTTTAATGTATCAAACCTATAGCTCATGTCTGCATCCCCCTTCCTATTATATTCTGAAGTACAGGCATCTTGTCCTAATATCGTCCGTGCTCGTATGTCTCGAGATGTGGTGTGCTGCGTTGTATAGTAACTACAGTTGTATTTTCATTCCTTAGTTCTTTGTGCAAAAAAGAAGAAGTTTGTTTCCTTTCTTTTCCTCTCTCCAGTTGCCCTCTAATCTATTTCTTTAGAAAGGTTATACTCTGAGGAGTACATGTCAAGCTATTGCTTTCTAGTGAACTCCTACGTTCTTCAGAACGTGTTATTAATCTGTAATAGTTTGACATGAATTTTGTTATTTCGTTGGTGACAAGGTAAGGTCCTTTGCCTTTAAGTAGTTTATATTCTTTAAAGATTTCATTTATATCATGTTGAAGAACAAGTGAATTCAATTGAATTGAATTGAAATGAACGTGCTTGATGATGACAAATGTATTATTTATCATGATATACCGCTAATTTGCAGGCACACACCCTTGTTGGTCGTAAATGAGTCTGCACCACAGGACCACTGGCACTGAGCCTCTCTCCCATGGGAGATTGGCACAACGAAATGTGTGCTCGACCGCTGCATACGCATCGCTCTGACACATTTTCAGAAGCCTAGGCATCGAGTTGCACTTTAAGACCGGGTTACAATTTAAGACCGTAACATACGTGTACGGAAAATGGGTGATTTTTGACTGACAAGAACTCGTAGTCTGGCTTTTCGGACCCCTGGACGGAATTTGAACTGCATTATCCACCCTGAGAATTTGATGGATGAAAGGGTACATCTAACTTATCCAGGTTAGTGAAGCTGAAACAACTCATTTCTCCCAGCAATTTTACAGAATTTTTTGAAATTTGATTTTTAACACACATCCCTATGGGGAAATATTTATGGGTGTGAGCCCTATATAAACTATAGTGTGTAAAGCAACACTCAGTGATCTAGCTTTGATATAACAAAGTGTAAGGTACAGAAGTGTACATTCTACATCACATGGCGCAACATTGCAGCGACTCTTTGCCGTTCGGATGTTCTGAGTACACTGCTCCATCCTGCTTATCATTCAGAATGCCAACCAGGAATCACGCTGAATCACAATCTGTTGTCGGCTCCGGGCTTTTTGAACAATGTTTCACACTTTTGTTGCCTCTTTAATTATGGTTAAAAGCAATCTTAGAGAGAGAAAAAAAATAATTTCTTGCTCACCCTTTCATGTCAATTTCAAAAGCAGTTTACCAACCCTTGAATTACCATTCTGATCTTTTTTTTTTTTTAACCAGCGGATTGGGGGGGGGGGGGGTGCCCCCCCCCCCCCCCCCCCCGTTACGCCACTGATTGGAGACCTAAAATGGGGAGGGTTTGGGCGGGGTATCTCCCTCCCATGCGACGGACTTTTTGTATTTTCTGAATTGATAATCCGTTGCACAATGAATGAAATATACCTTACGTATACAGTAAACGGGCGATAGATAGTAAACACGTGATGTATGTATAGCATCAGTGCTGCCTGAGCCGGGGTGCGATTGTTTTTGTTTTTTGTTTTTGTTTTTGTTTTGTTTTGGTTTTGGTTTGGTTTGTTGTTGTTTCTTTTTTCCTCCTGGTGCAAAATAAAAAAGATAAGAAGAAAAATAAAAAAAGAACAATTATTTAGCGTCCGGCGTTGAGATCGCTCGCAAACTGAAGCGTTTTTTTTTTTTTTTTTTTTTAAGGTTCTGAAGGGGGGTGCGTTCGCACCCAGTGCACCCCCCCCCCCCCCCTGGTCACGCCCATGTTTTATGGCCCATAACCTTCAACATGGCCACCGTTGTAGATATCTTGGTCACTCTCACAAAGGCTAACTCATTATCCATTATCTCTCTTCATATTTAAGACACGGTTTGTGCTGCAAGGTATAAGTTGAGTATAAACAGAGAAAAATGGACTGTGTTGTGTGGCCTAAGTGGGAGTAACAACGTTATTGGACAGGTGACAATGTTAAAGGTTGTGGACCACAAAAATAAAAACATGTTAGAAGGAACACTAAACACAAACCTGCATTCGGACAGGCAAGCCTGTTTACTTGGTAACTTTCATTGACAGATCTCATCCATTCAGTGAGACTTGCATTGTTTCTTCATGTGGCACTCAAACTTGGAAAAGGAGCAATTTGTCATTATTTGCTGTAAAGGTCATGTGCTCGTCATACATGACATTTGTCAACATAGTTAGGTATCAATGGAAAGAGGAAGAATTCCTCTTTCCTCACAATTAACATTATGCTCTCCATAACTGACACGTATGAAATGGTAGCCTTCCCAAGTTGGATTAACTTTTTTATATACACATTGTATATTTGCTGGGATGCATACTTGATTCTCCGTGCTCAACTGAAATGAGAAGCCTCCCTTCTGCGTTGACTTCTCTGCAGAATGGGTCAAGATCCTCTGAGGTATCACACCTGATCAGCCTGAATTAAGACAAACAAAGAAAGAAACAACAAAAGCAATGTGTACATTGATCCGTGTGATGCTGGGTATTTATGATAAGCAAACAGTGTCTACAAGAAGCCAGCGAGTCAATATTGATGCGCTCGTTTAACTGCTTCGTAACAATATTTATGCATCACAAACCTATATCAATATCCAATGGCAATCCCTCTTTTTTCATGTATGCTCTTTTCTTTCTTGTTTGTTAAAACATTATTTTTAATGCGAAAACCAATCTCTTCCCCAAAAGACGAAAAAAGTTCACACCTTTCCAGCTATATGTTCCTTGATTAAAGGAACTCTATTTTAAAGGAACACATGCAACATCGTGGTTTCTCTGTAGTTTCTTTAATACATAAAAGATATGTTAGAACGCAACATGAATTCTTACTTTTTCCATCCTATTCCCTTGATTGTTCCTCCGCAGAAAGTGACATACTCCATTCAAAATTATGTAACACAGAATTCTCTGGAGCATGATTATATAAAATTTGTGTTTAATTTTCAGATCAGATTTTAAAAGTGGAATTGATATCTATCATACACAAGTGATATCCAACGAAGCAAGTTTGTGCAGATGGAAATAGTTTGAGGAATACAACTTTAACAAAGCTATATCATGTACACATATTTCTTGGAAATTGACAAATTGATATCATTTGCGTAATGCATGCTCTGTATTTCATTTCACCCTTCTGTGGGATGGAAAGTAATTACAGTTGAAGTCAAGTGAATAAACTGTGTCACAAATGTACACACTAGTAGTTATGTACATGTATGATGTACTGTATGCATGGTTGTTTTAATGTGTATGTACACAGGTTGACCAGATTAATGGAGAACATTCTATGTGGTATAGATATAGTACATACAGGCTGACCAGATCAGTGGAGAATTTTCTAGGTGGTATACAATGTAGCTATACAGTGCATGCATGTAACAGGAAATACATTATAGCTCACTCAATTTAGAATGATTTCACCCATTCCAGAAAGTTATGGGAAGTGCTTACATGTTTGGCTGAGTGAGGCACTGTCCCTGTAGCCCAATGTGATTGGTAGTTATTTGTGGTAATGATGTTTTGTACATAGTTAGGCAGTGAGTCATCCAGGATTCCTGGAACTTGGACTAGCTAGAATGTGTGGCCCCAGGTTGGAGAGAGTTACAGAATGTGCTAGAAGGGGTGAATGGATAGTATATAAACCAGAGAAACTCTGCAGTAGGCAGAGTACCCAACACCTCTGCTCTGAGAGTTACGTCACTTCTGGCTCTGAAGCGACTTGTTATAGCCAGTCCTGTGTTACCTGCTGACCTGTTATGTTTGTGGAGATACTTGGCCTGGGAAACATTTTGCCTGCAGATAATTAATTTGCCTTCATTGGTGATAGACTCCATGTTTTTGGGTCAATGGACATTGCTACGGAAATGCTGTGACGGGCTGGATTCCTAGCTGGACAATATTAAGTGAATCATCATTCAACGCATCAACTGGACGTGGTCGTCATAACGTTTGGACTCTGCACGTTTCGCCGTGGACATATATCGTGGATTTTACCCCGGATCTATACCGTGGACTATCGTAACCTGCGCCTCTGGAGTTACGTCGGAGGAATCATTCATCGGTGCGTCAAGGATCATTCGTCTGTGCATCGAACATCGTATTTGGACACTTTCAAAGGATTATTTAATACGTGTAAGTGATTCCACTATCGATTAATAACTGTTTCTATTGATCATTGTTGTACTGATGTGACGCCGATTACCAGTCTGTACCCACAATATTACTGTTAATAAACCGCCTGAACATCAGTTGATTGTTTCTTTTGTGCGATCATTCTCAGAGTGATTTTGGTCGTAACAACTGTATGAAAGTAAGCTTGAGATACTAGGTTTTATTAAAACTTACGATACATGCTTGAGATGAGGGTAAGAGCTCAGAGATCTGATCAACTTCTTGGCTTTTTCATTGCCCACATAATCGTCCGTCACAGACAGCCTAATTACTGTAGGTGGTGCGAGTAAGGAATGGCTTAAATAACCGTTGCTTAGAAACTCTGATATGTCACCCTGCAGGTTGAGCTCCAAGTTGTGAGAATAGAGCGGCCACGCATTGTCTATGTATGAGGTAGAGCTTCTACCATCTATGTAAACAGAGACCTTCTCCACATTGGGGCACAGGGAGACCACATTTAGCTGTTTGAGAAGTGAGAGGGATTCGAGATCTCCACCAAGATGAACGATAGGACTCCTCACAAAGCCACTCTGAAGAAAAGGAAGGAAAAAAGATGAGAAGAATGGATGCGTTTACATGCACTCACTGCTGCTTTAGTCACAGGTCTCATAATGAGATGACAGTTAGAACGATCTTTTGAATTTTATACATTTGTAGTCGTAAATTTTGTCATTTCAAAGAAAATGTGAAGAAAACAATGTAAGCATTGCATACATCCCTAGCCTAATTATATATTCGAATCGTATCAATTCGATGCGACGCAAACATGCAAAGCATGCTCCCATAAAACTTATGTCACAATTGTTTGTGTCTACACCTCGAACTAAAAATGACAAGAAATTACAAACTTTACCCACAGTGCTTAAATAGTCATAGGAACACAAAGCAAATTACGGTCTATAAAAACATGTATATTATACAAAATGCCAGTTATCTTCACCATCCTAACAGTGATACATGTGGGTTGTATGAGAGGCATCATCGATCATTATTTTCTCACTCTATCAATCCTGCTTTATTCTGTTTGGTCGCTCATCTATCAATGCAGTAGACATGCTTTGGTGTTATAACATATTGTAAACACGCACAAAGAAATACACAGATATGTTAATAATATATCACATTCAATTCAAGAGAGAACTTTATTTGGCTTGCTATATCTACATATCCCCCTCCACTTTTTTTTTTTTTTCAGTAGGTCTAGATACTGTAGACATAAAGTGCCCAAATAACAACATTTTTCAGCTGCAGCCCAATGTCACTGAAATCTTATACTAGGAAGAGTGTAGTATGACAAATAACTGACTACACTGCAAAAACAATGGTGTTAAATCCAACACCATGGGTGTTGATTTTAACACTTTCCCGGTATCTATATCGGAAAACACCGGTTGGTGTTATTTAACACCAAGTTCTGGAATTAAACAATTCAATCCTACTCTTGGTGTTGCAATTCAATTCTGTTTTTGGTGTTAAAGAAGAGTCCAACACCAATCTTTGGTGTTGCAATTTAATTCTGTTTTTGGTGTTAAAAAAAAAATCCAACACCAATGTTTGGTGTTGCAATTTAATTCTGTTTTTGGTGTAAAAAACAAGATTCCAACACCAATTTTTGGTGTTGCAATTCAATTCTATTTGTGGTATTAAAAAGAAAAAGATTCCAACACCAATCTTTGGTGTTGCAATTCAATTCTATTTTTGGTGTTAAAAAGAAAAAAAAAAGAAAGATTCCAACACCAATCTTTGGTGTTGCAATTCAATTCTATTTTCGGTGATAAAATTTAACACCATTATTTTAACAACAGTGATATGCAGAATTCAACCCCAAATTGTTGTTAAAACAAAAACCAACGATTTAGCACCAACAATTCAATCCAACTCACTCTATCAATGCATTAGAATCAAACACAGAAATTCATTACACATTACACATAGAGAAGGGAAAAGGAACAAACCAAATTATCTTGACAAACAAAACTTGGTTCTGGTTTATTCAAGAAACTGGAAAAAGGAATTATCATGATGAACAATACACAACTTACACCTAAAGAATACAACTTGTATTCTACATCTGGATCAAGAGAAGAAAATGTTAAAATGTACAAAGTTTTGCCCAATTTGGGAGCCACCCTGTATACTAAAGTAGTTAAAGGCAAAAAATATGCATGTGGGTATTTCTATTTATATGGGTACCAAAGTATGACCTCAAATTGGTTAATACGTAATGAAACTAAGCTGTTTTGTACTGTGTTATACCTAAGATAAAAGCCAATAATCATTACACTCACAAACACTCGCATATTTCTTTGGTAACATGTTCATTCACAATTAGCCCCTAAATGTTTCATGTGTAACATGAACATGACATCACATGATATCACACAATTACTCCTGGTACCCATATGAAAAGAAATACCCATGTAGGTACTTGGTTGTCTTGAGTCTCTTTCTCATTTTTTTTTCCTCAACCAAGTTAACAAAAAGCTATTTGTACATCAAAACATGCATTTTCCTTTCTCTTTTTCCTCCAGGAAATAAGCAACAACAAATCAATCTGTGCATTTCCAAATCCTTGGCTTTCATGCACATGCATCATAAATTTGCTTTTCCTGAAAGAAAAAAAGATGGAAAATATTACATATATTACATTACAAAAATATTATAAAATTTTTCAGTGCACACTTGGTCAGGATGTTCAAAAGGAAAAATGTACCAAAAATTAGTACTCTTTAAGATTAAATTAATGATCGGCGGCCAAGATCTGGGGGGGGGGGGGGGGGGGGGGGGGGCTACAGATAAATATAGCCCGGGCTACATAGGGTTAACAAGAGTCCACAATATCTTATTGATTGAAGTTATTTTTGAACATTTTGTTACCATTTACAAAAACCATACATAACATCGGCTCTACAGGTCTAAATTACTTGAAAAGAACATGCCTTGGTGCCACGTACTTCCTCGAGTCTGTGTTTGACAAATTTGTCATTCAAGTTAACAAAAAGCTATTTGTACATCAAAACATGCATTTTCCTTTCTCTTTTTCCTCCAGGAAATAAGCAACAACAAATCAATCTGTGCATTTCCAAATCCTTGGCTTTCATGCACATGCATCATAAATTTGCTTTTCCCGAAAGAAAAAAAGATGGAAAATATTACATATATTACATTACAAAAATATTATAAAATTTTTCAGTGCACACTTGGTCAGATGTTCAAAAGGAAAAATGTACCAAAAATTAGCATTCTTTAAGATTAAATTAATGATCGGCGGCCAAGATCGGGGGGGGGGGGGGGGGGGGGGGGGGGGGGGCTACAGATAAATATAGCCCGGGCTACATAGGGTTAACAAGAGTCCACAATATCTTATTGATTGAAGTTATTTTTGAACATTTTGTTACCATTTACCAAAACCATACATAACATCGGCTCTACAGGTCTAAATTACTTGAAAAGAACATGCCTTGGTGCCACGTACTTCCTCGAGTCTGTGTTTGACAAGTTTGTCATTAAATCTAGTGGTTTGTAGTCAACAAGTTCCTTTTGATTCTTGACAACATGACCACGTGGAAAACTTATTTCTACTGTAAAGGCATGATAGTGTGAATTATAATGCAATGTATCTAGCAAGAGAAGTACAAAAAAAAAAAAATGTCATTGTTGTGTACAATGATATGCTCTATTTGACCAAACAGTGGAAGCTCATCGACATCATGGCAGACCAAAAGAGACAACTGATAATGTGTACCATACACTTTAACCCAATTGGCATCAAAGACTTCAGAAGAGAGTTCCTCTACTTGGAGTTTCTCTTGCACAGTCTGTCTAATATTTTCATCTAAATCTGACAATAAAAGTGAAGTACCTGGCCCAACCTCGAGACACTCCAAAGGATGGTTTGACTGAAGATGGAACGTTAGTGCTGTCTGATGTTTCTTTGCAAGTGATTTACATATGTTTTTGTAATTACGTACAGATTCTGCAACACGGCCAAAATAGTGATGTTTCGCTTCGTACCGCATACACCATACATGTACGAGTGGCCCAACTTCTCTCAAACATGTAGCATAATGCACCATGAAATGATGCTTTGGCAACAACCTATTGGCAGGAAATGTTTTTTGAAAGTGTGTGTGATGTTCTTCAGTGAGAACAGACAACTGGGCTATCAAGCCTGCTGTTAATTGGGGAGCAAAAATAATATCCATACAATCTAGTAATCTTAGCAGCAGTTCCCAGTAGACGTTTCCTTCTTCAATGTCATGAGCTATGATGAATGGAAGATTTCTTATCAAGCACCAAGCCTGCATTGCCTTTTGACCCACATCATTGCCAGCTGTTCTCAGTTTAATGTAGGATGGTTTGTTCTTGTTATCTGTACGGTTTAAGCAATGGCTGGCAACTCTCTGATTCAGTTCATCATGGGTCAAGAGTGGTGGTTGCCTTTCATAGATGAAATATTCTAGTACAAGTTTCAGCTCATACTGAACTATGCCTTCCAACAGATCATGCATTATATCAAGTGAAAAATTTGTCAAGATATGAAAGTAAATACAATCATTCAATACAGTTTTTTGTTTAACTCCAAACACATGTGACAGTGTAGTTTGAGCTTCAGCTTCTTGTAAATGTTGCTCATAAGTCTGCATGGTGCGCATTTCCATTAACACCTCTTTTAATGTGTTCTGCGCCTCTTCCTTGCTTGTCACACACAATCGACAGTAATAATTAGCAGAAAAGCTCTGTACAAAACCAAACAGGGCATTTGCACCTAGATTATCAGCACTAATTTGAGTAATGGTTCCCCTCTTCACAATGCCATTAGGAAGAGTAATGCCAACTGTTGACAGAATGTTAATGTCTTTCACAATATGCTTGAGAATAGCATTAAATCCATATTTTTTGGCATCTTCAGCATACCACAGAGCTACAAGATTGATATTGGAAAGAATAGAATTATACTTTGGTGGCAGATTTTTCAAAATGAAATAAAAGGCACCTAACTTGTGAATTTTTGTTTTTGAACCGATGGGGTTTACAGTTTCAAAGTCATCATAAAAATAGTGAATTTGTAGGGCATTTTCATCTTCATGGAAAAGAGGGATTTTCTCAAATTGTGCACCATCACAGTAATCTCTCATTACACCATCAGTGCTCCTATGGTCATGAGTAGCAAAATGCAATTTATCTTCATTGCTCAAAAGTTGCTTTAAAGATTCTAAAATGGGTATATAAACAAAGGTATCTTCAATAGCAATCTGTTCATACTGCTTACTTCTTTTATTTAGACGACTTTCATACCGGATGCCTAACTTTATTTCTTGTGGTTCAACAAGTCCAAGTGTTGCACAATATTTCATCCGCTTATATTCTGAGTTCAAATTTTCAAATGGCTTTTCAAGCATAGCAAAATGCGTCTGTATTTCTCTATAAGCTTCGGACTCAATGGGCAGTTTATGTTTCAAGAAAGTAGCCTTAACTGCCGCTGATGCACTTTTTACTACATCACCTACAATCAAACTGGTTGATTCCACGATGTCATTTACAACTTTTCCAGAGTTTGCACTGTTTGCTGAAAATTTTGAAATTACTTTTGCACACTGCCTATTCAAATCTTCAGCGGATAAAATGTCATCTTCTGCATTTATATCCTGATCTTGATCACTGTCGTCGTTATCATTACTGTTTCCTGCAAAGCTCTCTTCGAATGATTCACCAGCTTTCTCATTTTCAGTAAACTGTTCTTGATTATCTGGCAAACCAGATTTAAGGTGAGTCTGCAAATGCCCTCGAAATCCACGAAAAGAATAAAATGTTCTTGCACAAGCTCCCTGTCCACAGATTAACACCTCTTTTCCTCCTTCACTTAGTCCATGACTTAATCTTAAATGTTGCACCAACTTTGGTATTGCAAAATTTCTCTTGCATTTGAAGCAAATCATGGTGTGAATAATTTGGATCTTAGTTCACGCACTCTCGGTGATTCGCAGGAAACTCCAACATCAATCTCGAAAACAGCTGTCTGGATGAAGGTCCAGAACTGATGAAGAGACTGGCAGTAATGCAAGCCAAAGACAAAGTGCGTCTTGAAGAGTTCATCTACTGCTCCTTCCACCGTACGGGCACCACATGGAATGGCCTTGTGATCGACAATGAGCAAGTCACTGCTGATACAGGCCTTAGAATTTCCAATTCCAAGAAGGAACGGTTGGCTCTGGGTCTGTTTGGTGCCATCCAGAAAATCTTGAATGCTCCCTCCACTCTGTGTTTGAAACAAATTACATGTACTAGTAAACGATGAAACTAGCAGTTACCCTTTTCCCACTTGTTAATTCTATCAAAACTCTATCTTTATCATCACTGTTACCATCATCATACATACATACATATATAGTGGGGGGATCTGGATGTTTTGTGGAAAATGTCTGCAATGTGCAAAGTAGCACAACGTTTTCTGACTTTTTTCTCAATTTAAGAGGCCTGATTAGACTAAAGGCCACCGCATTCGATATGACTTTCTGTCACACAACTCAGCGACTTAAGATCTGAAATAAAACAGAATAATACGCACTGTTTATTTCATATGTGACCCTGCACCTCAAAACAAACAAAAAGTCGCCAGACATTAATTTTTAGTTAAGACCATATTCTGAAAGAGCAGAATTTAAGCTTTAAAATGATGTATGATTCAAATCAAATGGACTCTCCTAACATATCTAAATATTGGAAAGAAAGCACAAACTCAGGAGAAGTGTGAATTGAGAAAAGAGGCTCTGAAGTACAGTGTCTATTCAAGTGCTTAATCTTTACCAAACCGTGCTGGCTGTGCGATGAATGGGACAAAAAACGGGAAGTAAACCGCCAGAGTAACAACAATGAAGGGATTATCAGATTAAACTGAAATTAAGCATGCCTCATTAACACATTCTGTCCACAATTAACGCCAACTTTAAAAGCAGTAGCACTATCCTTTCAAAAGTTATTAGAGTTGAAAGTGAGGAGTGTGGACAAGGTTTCTCAGAAATGAAAAAGGGATTCTAAAAACACACCTAATCACACTACTCTACCAAAAATGTTGGAGATAAACTGCTAAAAAAAAACACACACTTTCCTGCCCGTTTTATGATACCAAATTTTAGCATAATGTAAAAGAAGACCCGCTCTTTCAGAAAATATGAAAAAGTCAAGTTCGGCTAGGTTGACCCATTTCACTTATTTTCAGTCCTCACGAAAAATCAGGGTGTGCGACTTTATGTTCGTTTTGAGGTGCACGGTCACATATGATAGTCGGCAAGTTGTGCGACCAAAGATTTGTATGATATGCAGTGGCCTTCAGGCTGCATGTTGCAGACTATCAAGGCTTGGCTGCAAGTGATGCTCCATCATAACTCTTGAGCAAATAGGAAAAGTGCATAAATCACAGGGCTTGTACATGATGGTGACATCCATGTGCAGCGTAGTCTCCCCTATAACTTGTATCTCGCTCAATTCACTTTATGGTTAATGAACTGAACAGAGATATACACTGTAGCTACATTCTTCAACCAGGACTTTGCACAGAAAATTTTATAAACGTATAGAGGTAGGCTGTAGAGGCCTGGTAAAAAATGCAAGTATTTTCAAAGCAGGTTTTAAGTATCTGATTGAGAAGAGTCTTTCTAATATGGTTGAGTCATTTCAACTCACACAAAAGGAGACACTGTGAAAATAAGGATTTTAAAATTTCCTTCACAATTATTTTCTTGCTGCAAATTTGTAATCAATTTCCAATATCGAGGCAAAAAGTACTGACCTTTTGTTTATTGATATAACTCTACATTTAGGGCTGTGAAAATGTCACGCTGAAACATATTCCTAGTAGGATTGAAGTATGGCAACCCTGTTTGCAGTAGGTCCATCTCGTTCTAGCGCATTGTCACTCCTAATAATCTTAGGATAGGTTCAGTTTTTGAACAGGCCCAAAGTTCTTGAGCACCCTCTTAGTCCAAGCCAGTCTAAGCACATTCATGAAATTCTTAGATAGACCATTGCTACATCTACTCCCTGTGTACACACATTTAGTCAGTTTTCGCAACATTTTCTAGAATGCAGTGAGAACATGCAAGGTGTGACGAGGGTACTAATAACATTATTTATTTATAGTCCACTTTTATACTGAAAAGCTACATACCTTCTGAAACTGAATAATCCTTGAGATTGCTGAGGAAATGGATACTTTTGCTGAGGCAGCTTTAGACCTCCCTTGGCTTGCAGGAGGCAACAGGCACAAGAGGAGGAGGATGGAAGATGTACCAGAATTCCATCCTGTATTTCAAAATGCAAAATAATAAAATCAAGCAAGCTTTCTAGTAGATCATGGTGAAAAAGTAGGAGAAAAAAAATAGGAGCTAAATTTCAGTAAAAGTAGGAGAAAAGTAGGACATGCACTTTTTTGTGAGTTTTCCATCAATACTCACCTTGTGCTGAAGAGTCAAATTCACTGTGAACACCTGAAATGATTGCTCACTGAGTTACTACAGTTGCATGTAAAATCATTTACCCCCCCCCCCCCCCCCCCCCCCCCCCCCATTTGGACACTCTGGCAAAACAATTAGTAACAATACACATGCAGATTATTCCTAAATCTTACAAGTGCATGGTGAGCAGATACTTTATTACAATCACATGTATCAGATTAGTAGTCATTGATTGTCTATAATTAAAAACCTTGATCATTCATGCATGAAGAGATGGTCCAGTGAGTAATTTGTGGTCATTTTAGGAACTTGCTGTGATCATTGAAATGTAACTTGTAATGCTCTGAATGATCACAGCTTAATTGTTCCCTTTTTGTAAAAGATTAAAATATTTTTTTTTCCTTTAATAAATATACAATTCTTGTACTTCCATGGGCTCTGTTCATTTTGACATGAATTAAACTTTGAGTTATCAATCTCATTGGTAATTTGTGTACAAACTCACTGAAGGCAACTTTTACTCAACATTCATTTAAAGGGGAGTTTCAGTAGTTGTCTAGAGGGCGCTAGGGCAATATAATTATTTTGAGATTTGAATGGGAAAACTCTTAGGAAAACTGACACAGAATAATCCAAGGAGGGGGCACAACAGGAGTTGTCATAAACAACTTTCATTCTTTACTTATAAAGGTATCTACACACAAAACAACTTGACTGATCTTCTTGTGGATCTGGAGAAGAAGATGTTTGAAATTTTGAGAATTTTGCACCCTGGGGGCCCTCCCCCTGGGCCCCCATGGGGCTACAGTTATCATTTGAACAACTCTACCCAACAGAATGATTCTCTGCAAGTTTGACTAAAAGCCGACCATTCGTTCTGCAGAAGAAGATGAAAATATAAAAGTTTACAGATGACGCACACCGCACAACGGACAAGGGACGGCAGACAAAAACGGATGGCAACAGCTCACTTGAACCTTCGGCTAAGGTGAGCTAAAAATGATGCACATGGCCTCGCATCATTTGATCTTTTGACCCCTAGATGACCTTTCACCTCATCATCCTCATCAACTCACATCTGGTAATACCCAAGGATTATTTGTTCCAAGTTTGAACAAAATTGATGCAGAAATAGAGAAATGAGAGCAAGTTCAACAAAAGCCTTTAACATTTTTCTAACACAGCAACAGGAAAAGCGATTACTATGTCAATCTCTGCCAGAACTTTGTTCAGGTGAGACAAAAAGGAGGGGGGGGGGCACTGAGTGAGGGAGTGAAGGGACAAAGCAGGGGGAGTGTGTGGGAAGGGGTTCTGCCATCAGAATAGCAGAAATCAAGCCAAGTGTATAATAATATGGACGACGTCCAAAGCAGTCGTCCAATGTCGAGTAATTGAAAACCGTGCCAATATGGACAGTATTCAAAATGTTGTCTACAAATAATCAAGGGCAAAGGGCAAAGGTCAAGGTCAAAGCTTGAGGTCACAGATCATTGCCACGTCCGTAGGTATACATATACCAAGTTTGAAGTTGTTTCTCCAAACCTTTCTTGAGATATTACGTGAAAGAGCCATTTTCATGTTTAATCAAGGTCAAAGGTCAAGGTCAAAGCTTGATGTCACAGATCATTGCCACGTCCATAGGTATACATATACCAAGATTGAAGTTGTTTCTCCAAACCTTTCTTGAGATATTACGAGAAAGAGCTATTTTCATTTGTTTTATATAACCCATGTGACATTGAATTACCTTTGATCTTTGCCTTTAAGCTCAACCTCAACACAAAAATGAGCTTAATATCAGAAAAGTCCTAAAGGATACCGATACCAAATATGAACTTGTTTGGTTAACTCGGAGCCAAGATATAGATCGATGAAAAAGTGGGATACCAAAATTGTTGACAGACAGACGGAGAGACACAGACGGACAAATATGACGGCATAAGGGATCTTTCCTTTGGACGACTTAAAAATGTTAAAAGTTAAAGTTAGATGGGTAAAAATGCAGGGGAAGGTTTGGAAGGGACTGCCCCATCTAAGGGTAGGGAAAATTTAGCAATTGGCATCTTAGAAATAAACTTTTTCTGATGCACATTTATGTGAGTACAATATACTTTCAGAGTATTGGAAATTGTTTTTTGTAAAAAAAAATCCTATGGAGTGAAATAACTAGATGAGGGGATGATCCGGGAGGGAGTCCCCTCTCAGGATGGGGAAAATTTTGTATGGCTACTCGAAAATAAGCTTCCTGGCCCACATTTGTGTTGTGTTTATGTGGGAGTGTGATTATGCTCCATGAAAAATTGACCATCACTAGAATGTTCAATGATAAGGTTGGTTTAATTTTAACTTCTGATGACACTTCAGACTCTTTATGAAATTAGAGGGTGCATTCCAGGGAATGTGCAAAAATACCTTCTTTGTTCTGGTCAGAACTGTCAAAAGATGACAGGAGCTCCATGACTGTCAAGTTTCCATTCTGCTTCAGAAGTTGTCGAGCAAGTGCCACAACCCTGGGCTTCAATTCAGGCCACTTGATCAGGAAACGTGAGTGATTCTCAGGAAACATCTTTCGAAAATCTTCTTCAATCTGCCGGAATATATTTTAAGGAAAAGGGGAAAGGGAGAGAGGAAAAAAAAAATCAACAGCTATCCATAATTTCACAGCAGGAATATTCTAGTCCAGGCCTGATTCTGATTTTAGGGCAAGTAAGACACTGCAGTCTAAAAAGCAGACTCCATTGTTACAACACAACTTTCTATTCTAGAAAAGGCATAACATTTTTTAAGACCACCTCGTTTGGAAAGAGGCACCATCACAACAGGAGAATCACAGTCCATGTACTTGCCCACGTACCTGCCAGTCTTGAGGAAATTTATGAAATTTCTGTACACATAAAGTTTAATTCGACACAGAGAGTGTAGCTGTTATTGTAATGCCCCAAATCATAGTCACTCTTGCATTACAAAACTTGACAAAGTTGCACATTTCATTTATTTTACGACATTGATAAGTTTGGGAATTCAAGTTGATTTGGCAAATTTAGTATTCCATCTTGATTACATAGGGCAGAAGTATCTTATTTAAACAGGTTTCTGCTATATGTTACTGTACAGTATATACATTACATGCTAAACCTATGTAAAAGCCATTGGCATTGTATTAAGATGCCCACTCACTAACCAAGCTTACATTGTCCATTGTATTGAGAAGTGCCATGCACAAAGAAGTGTTCACACTTTATTCATTAGGTCAAGTCTAGCCAGAGTTACAATCAAGGTGCTACAAAGGAGTTCATTAGCTTTTAAGTACCTTGTTTAGTGTTTACTTCAACCTAATTGCTGGGCAATGTAAAAGTGGAGCAGTCCAGCTGAGAGGTGTTTTATATGAACAATAATGATTATGATAGTAATGTCTTAATTCTTTGAATGCCTATGTTTTATCAATGGCTTATAAATAAAATATTTTGTGTGCTAGCCATGTTAGATTGCCCATGGGCCCGATAGTGTTAAAAGACAGGTAAAATATTTTGAAATACATACCAAACCAGGAACAGTTTCAAAACAAGGAAACTGTTCCAAGATGTCTGATGCAGTGCGTCCCTCCTTGACCATATGTTGTCTGACAGGGAAAGTAGACTGCATCTTTTCTACAACCAGGCTAGAATCACGTGCTAATGTCGGGCAGTGTTGTAGCCAGTTGAGGTCCTCATCATAGCTGCAGCCTGCAGCAGGTTGTTGGGTACCTTCTCGGACCTTCCCCGGACCACCATCTGTCCTTGACGGCTTGGGTATGGATGCTTTCTCATCTGTTGTGCGGTTCACATTCTTTATTCTAGCAGCCAGGAACCCTGTATTGCTTCGTGCATCAAAAAAAGCTTCCTAGAGTGAAAGGAAAAGTACAACATTCATTGAAAAGTAGATATATTTTGAGATGAATACCCTCATCTTACTTAGAATTCAGAAAGAAAAATAGTCTGTTAATCCTTTTACGTGAATGTTTCTGAAGTTTTATTAATTCACTGGCCCTTAGAACTTTTTCAGTGAACTAGCTAGGGAACATGTGCATCAAAATTCAAGTGTTAACCCTAAAATAGCAGTTCTTTATTAAGACCCATATCCAGAGCTGCCAACTAATAATCCTCAATTACATCATTAGAGAGCTCCAAATTAATTAATTCGGAGAATTCTGTAATCCATCATTTTAACCCCACACCCTGCCCTTTGGAGATCCCTTGATTAGCATGATGTCACTATCCCGATGAACATAACATTACAATCAACACACGCAATTCAAAAGGCACTGTCACTGAGTATCACTATCACTCGAGTACGTAGGCCAGTAAAGACTCCCCTCCCGGCCGGTCTGGCAATGCCTTGCACGTTACGAAGCAAGCGTAGTCGATGAGTGCATGTACTCTGTGCATGCTGGACGTACGTGCGTGTGAGTGAGCCGAGAGTGAACAAAGGAAACAGAGAGAAAGGAAGAGAGAAGTTCGGGAATCGTGAGAACAGCAATTATAGATCAGACGAACATTGCTGTGATCAGGCAGCTCACCAAATGAGCTCGCTAATCACGGGACGGTCCCGGGGCTAGGACAGTACACAGAGAAGCTGGGTTGTCAATTTCAGGTATCTTGGGAACGGTCATCACGGAAGCCGACCAGAACAGATGGTGATTTTTGTGTATCAGAGCCCACAAAAGGAGGCGGTCAAAGCAGCACATCCCAGTACTATAATCTACACAAGTGCTCTCGCCCCCCCCCCCCCTATGCATTCATAAAAAGGGCCATGGCTTTGTATTGGTAAGGTCATAGCAAATTTGGTATAAAAGTTGTGCAAGAAAGAAACTAGAAATGTCGCTCTGGCGACTGGTATGGCTCCGCCATATCGCATTATTCTCCAAATAAGTACAGTGAATATATTGCCAACTAGAGACCACAAGTTGACATGATGGGCATATAAACATTACATGGATCTGTTAATTATATAGTTTTAGGGGTATATTTAGAGCCAGTACTTTCAACATATGGAATTAAGCGAAAATTTCCACTTTCATAGTACAATGTAGGCCCTTAATTGATGTTTGATCCCACAGCCAAAACCTTTCTGAACAGAATCATTGTACAGCAATGCTTATTTACACCTAGTTTGACTCAAGTTATATATGCATTGAGCACTCATAAGACATGGAGAAAAAATCTCATTTCTACATTAAATAGAATTTTTGCAGTTTAACCTGACCTTTGACCCCTGACCTTTGACCCCAAGCCCCCTCAAAAGAATCAGTCAGGCAATACATGTATATGCATTAAGTTTCATGAAGATATCTTGACCCAGTTCAAAAATATGAAGAAAAATGTGAAATTTTAGCACTTTCACTTGACCTTTGACCCTTGACCTTTGACCTCATGGCCCAATTTTTTCCTCAAGGAATCTTTGTCTGGTAATACATGTATACACCAAGATTCAAGAAAATACCTCCAGGGATATCCGTTGCAGAGATATGAGGGAAATAGTGAAATTTTGAGCATTTGACCTCGACTTTTGACCTTGAGCATCTGGACCCAAAAGTTGATAGGCACAACTTCACCCCCTCATACATAGTCAATGCCAAGTTTCATTAGGATACCTTACTCGGTTTTTTAGTTATGCTGTCCGCAAAATTGATTACGGACGGACGGACGGGCAACCCAAAAACATAATGCCTCCGGCGACACTTCGTGGCGAGGCATAAAAAGTAATAAAACGCTGCGGTGAATTCATTGCAAATTACGCACTATTATCTCACAGAATGTTGGGGGGGGGGGCAGATCCCCCCTTTTGTGGTTATAAATAGTAACCTAGAACAGTGATGAAACCTTACCATTGACTGCACAAACACCAATCAATTAAAAATAATTATAAAAAATCATGAGAGAAACAGAGAAGATAAGATTTTCTGCCTGAGAGTGAACTTTGTGCTACATCACTTTTTCCATTTGTTTACATGTTAATTTATATTGGTTTCTCAGCTATCGGGTTGGTTTGGAGTTATATTTTCACATTAATGATTTTAATGCATCAGAAATCAGACACGAGAGTACAACTAGAACTATCACTGAAAGTGATTAATACCCCCGCCCGGCAGTATTGCTTTATGATGTAGTATGTTGTTACCATGGCACCACTTTCTGCCACTATTGAAAACATATAAAATGTACACCCCAAGCAAACATCCATGCCAAATTTCATGAAAATCTAAAAAAAAAAAACCAACAAACAAACTTAAGTTCACAACACAAGATTTTCCCCTATTTTTGCCCATTATAAGTATCCTGTTACCATGGCAACACACATTTTGGCACTGTTGAAAAATATGTTTTGTACACCTACATTGTATACCCCGAGACAAACATCTGCGCTGAATTCCAAGAGATTTGGTCAAAAACTGGTGAAGTAGTTTGTGACACAGGATTTTTCCCCATTTTTGCCCAAAGTAGTATGCCATTACCATGGCAACACTTTCTGCCACTAATGAAAAATATGTCCTGTACATTATATACATCCCCAGACAAACATCTTTGCCAATATTGCATGAAAATCAGAAAAAAAAACAAAAAACTGAGGATAAAGTTCAAAACACAAGATATTTTCCCACTTTGCCCATAATATGTATGCTGCAAGGATGAGATTGGGAAATCTTGGAATCAGCTGATTTTTTTCTGTGGACTTTGATCTGTACCCCTCCTAAGAGTGGGTATGGGAGGTGGGTGTTCCCCCCTCCAGCGGGAAATTTCAAAAAGTAAGTATTGAAAATGCATGTCAAAATGCAATTGGAGGAGAAATATTGATATTGGTTTTATTTATAATCCATGTAATTACCACAATACAGCTACGTAATTATCCATCAACAGTCTTCATTTTTTGCGAAATTATCCAAAAACAGTATTCATTTTTATGCCAAGCAATGCAGAAAATCCCTGTAAAATCCACAACATTGCAAAGAAATAACTGCAACCAAAACAAACCCCAGCTTTTTTGCCAAAAGTATGCATGCAGCTACCATGGCAAACACACTTTCTCCCATTACAAAACAATATGTCTTCCACATGTTCACCCCAAGGTATACATCTAAAGCCGAGCTCCCACAATAGGTTGTTGAGATCGCAGTGCTTGCGGTTCAAGAAATCGCAAGCGATCACTGCCGCAAGCGGCAAATTTTGAACATGTTCATAACGTTGCGGTCATCTGCTGCAGTGCTTGTGATCAGCTGATTTCCACAAGCCTTGTGTTCGCTGCTTTCACACAATGTGACTTGACAATTCCAACTGGGTGACCACAACCATCCGCAAGCACCACGATCATAAAAAGCTGCATCGTGGGAGCCCGCCTTAACCCAAATTTCATAAAAATCAGTCAAAAACTGAGGACGAAGTTTGCAACACGAGATATTTTACCCATTTTGCCCAAAGTATGCTGTGCACATGGCAACCCAAGTTTTCTGCCAGACAGTCAAATAATGTGTCATGCACAGAGTCCTACACCCCAAGGCACACATCTGTGTCAAGTTTCATGGAAGTCGGTCAAAAAATGAGGTAGTTCGCGACACAAGATTTGCAACGGACCGCCCGACATCATGCTGATTCCTATGTACCCCCTTAAAACTTCATTTGGCGTGGGTGTAGTTAAACAGTTTTCTCACTACTTTTGCACAAGCCAACATGACTTTTAAAGGAACATTAACTCGGTCAATGTGTTTACTTGATGGGCCAAAATTGAGATACTCTCAACTGATTTTTAGTTATGCTGTCCACAAAATTGATTACGGACAGACGGGAGGACGGACGGAAGGACGGACAACTGGGAAACATAATGCCTCTGGCGACACTTCATTGCAGAGGCATAAAAAAATTGGGAATGAAGTTTCATGCTTAACACATACCTGCCCAACACGGGCCACCTTTGCGAACCCAGGAAAGAGAAGGTTTAACCATTAGCTTCATCATAAAGTGCACATTTATGAAACAGTCAGAAATCTTAGCAGTTTATAGGTTAAGCATATAATTATTAGATCTTTAAAGCCCTGTTTTTCCTCCTGTTTCCCACATGTAATATTTGAATATATCTGAGAAGAAAGACCACATTATAATACTTACATGACCAGTGCTAGTAAATGGATCCTTAAGGCTTGGAAACAGAGTGACTATCCCCATGGCGTATTTGGTTTTCGTCCCTGTCTTCGGATGTTTGCTAAGAATTAAGAGTATGCAAAGGATGCACATCTGCAGTTGATCTGAACAATCGTATACATGTGACTGGCTCTGTCAAAACAGAACTTAAGTTGATACAAATCTGAAATATCATATTGTTTGACGTAAGATCTGTTTTGACAGAGCCAGTTGCATCTTTTAATCATTAGGGCATTTCGAGGCCCTCTCCTCTCACTCGACTAGAATTTCTTTCACATTTGCTCATTCATTGTTGTTAAAATAAGACATTCATAAATTTTCTAATTTGAATGTTTTTCTTCATTTTGATAATTGAGAAAAGTAAAGAAATCATAAAAATGATACTTTTGTTGCACTTGCACGATACAAGCTTTTTTTTTTTGTTTCTTTATGATTAAGGAATCATGTGCCAATTCCCTAATTGTTTGCTACTTTCATGTCCCTTACTTGTGAACAGTTTAAAGTAAAAATAAACTGATTTGTAATCACTAATCATCAATTGCAATTCTTGAATTCAATGGTTCATAATGATGAAAGAGATTTTTAAAAAGTAGAATATCTTGAAATGTGAATTTGAAGTTTCATTACGGGCTTACATTATGAGAAAGGAAATTTTGCTGGCACATACCCATAGGTTTCTTGCATGTGGGCTACCAATACGTTAACCATCTGCCGTCTTGTTTTATCCTGAAGGGATCCGTTCAGTTCATATTCTTGGAGAATGGCATCACCTCTGTTCCGCAAAATTCCACGTACAAACTGTGAAAGGTACATGAAATCAAATCAATTAAGAAGGCATAAGTATATATGTATATCATGGAGTTAAGGCGATGGAATACATTGATAGTTGTATAGTTGTAAGGTTTAAATCAGTGGCAGTTCTAAGAAGGGGGGGGGGGCTTTGGGGGTTGAACTCCCCCCCCCCCCCCCAAAAAAAAAAAAAAAAAATCGCTCAACCCCTCCCCCCATTCCCGTTTTAGCCTTATTTTGATTTGTTTTGTTGTGTTTTTTGTTTTTTAGCTTGTCATCTACGGCAGAAGGGTGACCCATCATGTACGGTTATGTACCCCTATTGAGATCAGTGAAACGAAAAAAGAAAATTAGTTCCAGAAAAAAAAAAAAACGCGCCTGGTTTAAATATTGTTAAAATCAATTTTAATGTACACTTGTAACATATTATACCTTCAATTTTTCCATAAGTGAATTGCACAAAAAATTAGAAATGTCGCTAAGGCGACTGGTATGCCTCCGCCATAATGCATGATTCTCCTAATAGGTCTATAGTACATGTAGACAATGTGTGATTACATTTTCACAAAATTGGCAAAATATTAAAATGACAAGTTTGTCACAAATGTGTTGAATGTTCACCTTCCTTGACTTAGGTTTAATTGGATGAATAGGAGAGCATGTATTTGGGGATTTAAGGACTTTAACTTGACTTTGACCCATTCATAAGTTTATGCATTGAGAAATTTTCAAGGTATGGAGAAAGAGTGCAATTTCTGTATTGAAAAGTTCATTGTTACCATTTTCATCTGGCCTTTGACCCTAAAATTCATAGAATAATCACTGTCAGGCACAACATGCATAAATACGTAGTAAGCTTCAAGATAACTTGAGCCACTTCTGAGATATGGAGGAAAAAGTTAGTTCAGCACTTTCCCTTGATCTTTGACCTTTGAGGCAAACAAAAAAAAAAAAAGAAGAAAAAAGAAAGCTTCCAAAAAATCTTAGGTTATACACGCGTACACCAAGTGTTAAAAAAAAAAAAAAATCCCGCTGGCATTGCATAAATATGAGGGAAATAGTAAAATTTTGAAGTGTTGCCCTTGACCTTTGACTCCTGACCTTTGACCCATGAACCCTAAATTCTCTGGATAATCACTGCCAGTCAGTACATGTATATATAGTATGTTCCATGAAGATACCTTGAACAATTTCCAAGATACGGAGAAAAAAGTGAAGTTTTGATATTTTTACTTGACCTTTGGACCTTTGATCTCATGACCCCAAACTTTCATCAGAGAATCTTAATTGGGTAATACATGTATACACTAAGTTTCAAGAAAATATCTTCAGGCATTACATAGATATGGTGGAAATAGTGAAATTTTTCCGTATTTGACCCTGACCTTTTGACCTTTGACCTTGAGCATGTGCACCAAAAAGTTGATAGGCACAACTTCACCCCCTAATACACATACATGCCAAGTTTCATTAGGATACCTCAAAAGGTTTTTTAGTTACGCTGTCCACAAAATTCATTATATACGGACGGAAGGACGGACGGACGGACGGACGGACGGACGGACGGACGGACAACCCGAAAACATAATGCCTAGCTCCGGCACCACTTCGTGGCGGAGGCATAAAAAGAGCCTCAGGGGGTTAATGCTCACCTGAGCTGAGGATAAATTCGCATTTAATGCAAGCTCCTTATGGGCTAACTGGAAACAAAGTCAAGGTTAGAACTGTGACATCCTACTCAGGATTTACATACCTATATGTGGGCCTCATGGCCATGGGGAGACCCTCTGAAGTGCCATGAACAGTTTCCGTTCCAGACCTATAAAGGCACTTTTTACACCATATAACTTTTGATACAACAAGGCAGTATGTAACTATTACCCTTTAGGATCAAGAAGAAGGTGAGCACGTGAAATTTAAAACTTTTAACTTTTGGATCTCACCCCCGGCCCCCCGGCCCCCCGGCACCCCCTCCGCACAAGTCTCCATGGAGGCCACAGGTACTATTTGTACAAGGTTTCCATCCCATACCCACTGGCAAGATTCCTAGCAGGTTTGGATAACATGAAACCTTGCGCATTTTGAAAAAAGTGCCACTTCCTGCTGGGTGCCCCCCCCCCCCCCCCCCCCACCACCACCTAAAGGAGTCATTCCAGGAATTGTCATAATGAATACAATAAAAAATAGTATACATCTAACAATCAATACATCTCGTCTTCTACATGTACATCTCAATCTGGAAAAGAAGATGATTGATCGAAATTTCCCAGAGGTTTACCCTTGGAGGAACCTCCCCTAGCAGCCCATGGAAGCCACGCAGGCACCATGCAAACAAATATCAACCCCTACCCATTCCTACACAGTTTGGATAAAATTTAACCATGCAATTTAAAACAGAGAAAATACCAGCTAGTGCTTCTCCCTTGGAGTGCCCCACCTCCACATTTGTTACCCCCTCCCCCTCAGGGGCCTCAGGGGGCCATCCCAGCAACTGTCATAACAATTAACTTACATATATATTTGTCACTTTTAGTATAATTAAAGGTTAACTACATGCGATATAACTTAATTGACTGTTGTACTTCTAGATCTGGAAATGTCTGAATTTTGCAATGTTTTTCCCCTTGGGGATACATAGCTAATAGACTAGAGCACACACAAAAACGCCCTTTGACCCTTTAAAAGATGGAACGCTGGGGCAGCACCATCAAAAAACCTAGGTGGGTAGATTTTACCAAGATACACCTTCATGCAAAATTTGAAAGAAATCCATCCACAAAAGCTGATGAGAGACGGCACACAAGAATGTCAACCAAAATGACCTTTGACCCTATAAGAAACGGAACACTGGGGGCAGCACCACTAAAAAAGCTAGGTGGGTAGATTTAATTACCAAGATACACGTCATAAAAATTTGAGAGAAATGAAAAACAAATGCAGCGCACACAAGAATGTGGCATGAGAAAATTAACCAAAATTACCTTTGACCCTATAAAAGACAGAACACTGGGGGAAGCACACCCAAAATCTATGGGCTTGTAGATTACATCATGGTAAGCCTCCATACCAAATTTGAACAAAATCTAGCTGTTAACAAATGTGACCTCTAGAGCGCACACAAGCTATGCACAAAAATCGGCATTTTACCAAAAAAAGACGGAACACTTGGGGCAGCATCACCTTAGGGTATGGGGGGGGGGGGGGGCGTTATTAACAATATAAACCTCCGTACAAAATTTCAAAGAAATCCGTCAAGGTTTGTGGCTGCTAGAGCGCACACAAGAATGTGACTCAGCAGCAGCGGCGTAACGGCATTACATGCTGGGGGATACAATAAAAACAAAAAGTACCTACTCTGGGATACATTTCTGTTTCTTATTCCTGACTTGTTAAATACTGGCAGTTAAAAAATCACAGGTGTTGTTCTGAGGTCAGATAAAGCCATCTCTAGAAGAATTTTGGTGAAGATTTGTAGTGACTTGCAAAGGGGATGCCCTACCTTAACTGACATATGAAATCTGTTTGGGTGATAATAACATTCTTCGTCTGATGAGTCCCTCACATTAACCGTTGGTTCTGATGCATGTAGCTCAGACTGAAATAAAGCAAAGGTAAACTATTTTTCCCCAACCTTACCTCACGAGAGTCAGTCAGTGTATCTGACTCTTTGATGGCATCTAATCGTGGTCTTTTTTTACGGAAGCCAATGCTTGATTCAGATTCTGTACTACTCTGGGAAGAGGAGCTGGTATCCACTCTGACAGTGTCTGCACTAGCGATGCTATGTACATCTGAACCTTTAGCAATGAAAGAGAGAAGACGACTTACAGTTTTTACACAATGAATACTAGCATGTATTCAAACACTTTAATGCATTCCAAGTAGCAGCTAGGGTAATTAGAATTGAATACCCTGCTTTGTGGGAAAACCAGGGTAACTTGCAATTTCCCGGCAAATATCAGTAATGAGTTCCTCCCCCCAGGCAGGAAATACTGGGAAATACCGGGAAATACTGGGAAATACCTTGGCAATTCCAAATTGCGTACATTGTATATATGTGGAAGTTGTATGAGTTCAACCTAAAGTGCAAACAGTCATTAATGCCCTCCACTGGCAGTATTTTATTCAACAAAACTACCTTTCTGATAAATTTTTGGTGAAAATAGATGTTTAAAACCTCTTTTTGTATTTTAATAAAGGAAATTAAGTTTAAGGCATAACTAAAAAACAGTCATTTTGTTTTATTTCACTAAACTACATGACTTTTTTTACTACTTGGACCATGGACATTAATTGTTAAAGCATCAACTTCTTAGTTTCTGAAAGTGGAAAGTTTCACAAGTATTCATGGTACATACTGATACATGTATCTTCAGATTTTTTTTATTGCACATCAACTATGTAATCCATACTTCTAAATTCTTTGAGATTGGCTCTAAACTAGAGCACTCGGCCGGGGGACCCGATCGAGCACATGTATCCCCCGAACCCGCCCCCCCCCATACCCCATAAGCAGTCCCTGAAATATTTACCGCTTCGTGTATAAAGACGGAACAAGCAAGAGCGCCACCACCAAAAACAATTGGCATCTTCATTTCACTACAGAGATATAATGCACCTTTTTGCCAAATTTGAAGAAAATCTGATAAGAAATGGGGCTGACAGAGAGCACACAAGAATTGTAACATTGCATCCAAGTCGGAACACTGAGGGCGCCGTCACCACAAACTGTTGTGTCCTATATGTTGAATGACCATCCATACACCTCCTTAGCAAGTCTGAATACAATCTGTTGAGTAACAATCAAGTCATTGCATAAATAAGCACTTTTGCAAATTCTGATCAATCGACATGATCAGGGTGACCCTTGACCCTCTAAAGGGTGGAAAAGTGAGGGCACAAGCAGACCCCGTTAAATTTACCTTTTCATGTACAATGTATAAAAGCGGAACAAGCAAGGGTGCCATCACCAAAAACAATAGGTGTCTTTGTTCTACCATAATACACCTTCATGCCAAATTTGATGATATAAGAAGAACTGCAGCCATTAGAGCGCTCACAAGAAAATCTCTGCAGCGGACGCGGCGGCGCAACGAGGCCAAATCCAAAGTATCTTCCGAACTCTGTTCGGGGGATACAATGAAAAGTATTGATTTCTGAATGTAGGTTGTAAGCTTCAAGCATGATATTCATAATTCACAATATATTAAGAAAATGCTTCTACTACAATCATTGTGGGGAAAATGACATAAGTTTGTTAAATTCAAAATGCCACCTGAGTGTACCATTACAAGACGTATGTTACAATAAGTTGTCTGAAATTTGAAATTCACAATTGATGAAAATGAATACGGAATGATTGGAGTAAACATTTACAATAGAAGCAATTCCTTCCCAAGTGACTGCTACAATTTTCGAATTCTTGTACACAGCAAAAATGGTATCAGATACATAGATCAGAAAACGTTGCGCAAAAATTTGTCCCAGCAATAAGAATGAATTCCTGCCATAAATTATTATTATTATTATTATTATTCTTATTTTGGTTAATCATACTTCATGTACAATGATTTGTGTATTCCTTTATTAACAAAATTCATGAAATGACTTATTGATTATTCCCCTGTGTTTCCCATTCTCATCATAAATAGCGAGACGGTAATATCCGGCAAAGACCAGTATTTACCCCACAGTATTTATCAGCTGGGGCCAACCATGGGAAAAACAGCACTCGTGTCATATGCTACTGTTGTAAACTTTGACAGAGTTGTCCGCCCAGATTTGAAATACGTAATCATACATTTATAGCATAAGAATGCTAGGCACAACAAATAACTAAAAAGGCGTACTATACTAGAAACACTGCAATTACTAGATCTTCTTGAATTAGGAGTAAATTTACACCAGCCAGGGACTTGGTGATACCAGGGAGATGGCCACCTCCCTGGTAATACCCAACACCGAAGAACAATGATAAGTTTCCAGACTTTTGTAGATTCTTGTTTATGTAATCCTTTGGACAGTATCATTCAACTCAAACATCACACCAAAATGTTTTTTAAATCAAACATTCACAATATTGAGGTGTCTTCAAGACACATGAAGGTCCAGGAAACTGTGAGCCGTACATTCATGAATAAATACCATCCTTGAATGGGTAGGACATATAGATAGAAATTTCCAACAAATTTCAAGATGATCGCATTGAAAACATTTCTGCAAAAATGCAAGTTTGCAATGCTGAAGACTAGCTTCCTTTGTCTTTAATTTGCAATGAATTGTTCATTTTAACACAGTGGCTGTATCCAGTAGCACCTTTTGCAAATACAGAGAATGTTCAAAGGAACATTCCTATCATTGTTCGCATACTGCTTACTTCTCCAGAAATGTAATGCTCTTATTAAAAACTTACTGGACCATTCTTCATCTTCTTTCAGGACCATGAGGCTAACATCAGGCTGGCTGGTCACAATATCTCCCAATACATCATCGTCGATACTAAAGCCTTCATGTTCATCCACTAAAACAAGATCTTCGCCATCTCTGATGCTGAATTTTCTTCTGACTGTAAGGGGGGGGGGGGGGGGCGTGGGGAGAGAAAAACTATTACAATTTACAAATGTAATAAAAAATGACTTAAGTATACTTTGCAGTTTGTATGGTTTCATGACAGGATAATAGCTACAGTTGTAGTAGCATTATAACTTTTATACCGCTAGTGTGTTTGAACATTCTGGCAATTTTCAGTGTTTTTGGGAAAGACATTTACAATTTTTTAAGTATATGATGTTAATACAATGACACATATCTCATTTATCACATACTTTATCCCCCCCCCCCCCCCCCCGATTAATGCCAGTGGAATGACTGGTTTTGATAAATTTTTTGGACATCTTCTTCAGTAAAAATGTAGAAAAGCTTAGGCCTAAAGGAGTCGTTCGCTGGTGCTCTAACCCTATTGACCTAGAGACTAGCTCTTGGACTAGCCTATTCTGGTCTAGAGGTAGGCCTTACTGCCACCCCAGGTGAAAGAATTACATAGCCATGCAATTTTTTGAACCCGGCTGTGACAGTATTAAGGCCTACCTCGTCCATGAAGCTGAGTTTAAAGGGATGGTACAGTATTAGTGGAGATGAGAATTGGGCTTACCAGGATAGGCTAGACCAAGTGAGCGGCCCCCTTAGGGCTTAAGCTGTCCCTACATTTTTACTGAAGATGTCCATAAAATTTATCAAATCCTATCATTCAAAACATTCAAACCAAGAACTTTTTTGTAATAACAAGGTGGTTCTCGAACCATGGCCGGCACAAGTCTCGCCTGATTTTGCAATCAATAAAACAAGTAACCTTTTGACCCCAAGATGACCATTGACAATATCCTTATCAACTCAAATCTGATATTAACCCAACTAGGATCAATCGTTCCAAGTTAGAACAAAATTGATGCAGAAATAAAAAAATGAGAGCAAGTTCAACAAAAACTTTAACATTTTTGTAACAGACTAACAGACTATCATTTGACCTCTGACCCCCTAGATGACATTTGACCTCATTAACTTACACCTGGTATTACCAAGGCCGGCCAAGCCCAAGGATCACTTGTTCCAAGATAGAACAAAATTGATGTAGAAAGAAAGAATTAAATGAGAGCAAGTTCAACAAAAACTTTCACATTTTTGTAACAGACCAACACTACAGACTAATATTAAAGTAACAAACAGACCAACAGACTAACACTAGTAACAGACTAGCTGCACAGACTAGCTACAGACTAGAACTCTACACTATACAGTAGCTACACACATACTATTGCAAAAGCGACAGCGTTGCACCCACTACAAGCGGAGCACATCGGGAGAGCACACCGATTATCCAAGAAGATAATGTAATTTCTGTAGACCTGGACTAGACTACAGAGTCTAGATCTAACGTAAAGTATAGACACCTACCACAAATAGAGAAATAGTTATCATCTAAAAACTACATAACACTAGACTCTATGGCTAGGCCTAGATCTATAGATCTATGCATTGTATCACATATTACATACCAGTAGATAAGGTTTCAATTGTAGTTTTGTACATTTGCACATGATATGAACTCCTCTTGCCAAACAAAATTCGCTTATAAAGAAGTATTTTGCGTGGTCCCCAGGCTCAAGGCTTCAAGTTCAAGAAGGCTTGGTCCAAGCCCAAGGCTCGTTGTAGCAGTTAGACTCTAAATTTAATGGGATGATTTAGTTTCTAACGTTAGGACCTACGTAGATTCTAAGTCTAGAAAACTACCTGTAGTCTGTAGACTAGGATAGTAGGAGAAGTACTTTTGGGTGCAACGCTGTCGCTTTGCGACAGCGTTAATGTGAATAGCTAGTGACACCGACGGACCAACAACAGGAAAACTCTAACGCTACCTAACAAGTAACATTAACAACCTAACGTGTTAATGTTAGGCTTTAGAATCTACTCCAAGTTACTAGAACCTGGTCGAGTCTAAACTAGGTGTAGGTCTAACGTTAGGTCTCACTGTTTATCGTCGGTTTATCAAAATGGCAATTAACTTCGACTAACGTTAGGGTAGAAGTCTAACGTTAGTTAACAGGTTTAGACTAACGTCTCGGTAGGCCTAAGTGAACTAGAGTTAAGAGTACCGGTAAACTTCGACTAGACTATGAGTAGAGACTAACGTCTCGGTAAGTGGTCATTTTGAACAGACCTCGGGTAATAGAATGACTATATCATGGGTGCCAATAGCTTAACTCGTTATAGTTGTATAGTACGAATAAGACCGAGTCTAGAGCTAGGCCAGCTACGTAAGTAACGGTTCGAAAGAGCTAGCACCGCACTCCGGACGCTAGCACCTAGCGCCCGGTTTCTGTATAAATTACTAGATGGCGTCTAGTCTGTCGCACGCACTCTAGCTGCAGCTCCACATGCTCCACATGCATTAGCAGTATTGTACAGTCGACTCATGACAAACACCTGAAAAACAGGTACCGTACACTTACTCAGTTCAAAGAATCCAACAATGTCTTCTGGATTTAATGGCAGCAACTTTCTAATTCGGCGATCTCCAGAACAAATCTTTACACTTATCATGATTGTGCTGTTTAACTGCTGATTAATGAGGATAATATTGAGTCGAATTTTCATTACCCGCGGCCCGAAGGCGAAGGAAACCTCATCGATAAAAAATGGCCTTGATAATGCATACTATACACATAACATATGCATGCACCGCGCACACACAGCTAGCTAGCTAGCCATAAATGCCGGCCAGCAGCGCGATCCGAGAGCGCAGAGCGAGGTCACATGACAACTTTCGTCCAATGATTTTGCTCGAATTCTCTGACTTATGCGCATGTGCAATTTCAACACCAATTAATGACACCAAAACTCTAACATCAACCTGTAATTGAATATTTCGACACCAGTTGGTGTGATTCTTTCTGAACGGGACCTAAAATCAACACCAAGAGTGTTAATATTTTTCGATTCTGTGCTGGTGTTAGATATTTAACACCCTAGTTTTTGCAGTGTACATAGTTTTTGCCTATCCTTGATAATTACCTGCAAATCATATGAGATTCACAGAAAACGTTGCAGGACGACCTAACAGTGAACTGTTTATCATTTTTATAAAAGAAAAAGTATGAAAAGTATAAGTTATGAAAGTGGGGATACCACGTTACCAATCCTTCCTAACCTGACCTTCTCATTCCCTTATTGAGGAATTTCGCAAGTATATCCGCAAATGGGCACTCATGTTTCAAATACTATGAATAACAAATCATTCAGATCCACATAGAATTCTACAATGTGACAATACATGTATTTGCAAACTCTTGTTTTCAGCGCTGTGCTTGAATAGCAAAAAATGGAACATTCATACAATCCAGACATCCTGCATTTCCCGTCATAAATACTTCTGTATGAAGTGCACATACAATCTTTCAAACACATATTTACGTATTTAATGGGTAGTAATTGTCATTAAATTCCTTGTAATGACTGTCTATTCCTGCTCTATATTCATCTCACCCTTTGCACACCAGCGTTATATGGATGGTGATCACAAAAGAGAAATGATTCCTTTCTTCCTCACTAGTGACAGTATATTGCCTTCATCACAGAATTTATATTTGTTAAAAGTCAACGGTAAACACATCTATTTTCCTGATCTTTGTTAAGGCGCATGGGAGCAGCATTGATATACGTAGATAAAGTCAGTTTTGGAAAAGTGCATGCAAGATTCTCGTTGTCGTTTTTAAGGACGAAGAGAAAGAGAGAAAATTCTAGAACAAACCTCATTTTCAGTTTTTTCCTTGTTGCTTCCAAGACGTGACATGGAAATCTGAAGTTCAAATTAAAGTAGCAAAATCATTGTTCTCACATTAACAGCAATCAAATTAAAATACCGTCAGCTAAATGTTGATTTTATCACAACCAGACAATCAAAATATTATAAACAGTGTTGCAATACCTGATAGATTGAGCAACATCTTTGTTTAGGGAAAAAGTGAATGGAGCAGGGAAAGGAAAAGACAAATAAGAGGAAAGAGAACGAGATATATGAACAGCTACCGAGTGGGGTGGAAGGTTGACGAACATCTCCTTACATTACCATTGTAGTAGCAAAAAAAAAAAAAAGAAATGAGGAAAAATAACATAATCAGACAATAAGGAATAGCATTGGCACTTGAATCTCATTATCTGAACCAATCATTCATATATAATATAAACGTTAATTTAGACCCCCACTTTAATTCACGCACTTTTACAGAAAACAGCTAACCTTCAAGTAAACTGATGCTGAAATACCATACGCTGAAGTATTTAAGTAGTAAAGAGTATACATTATACAACAAAGCACACATGAATATCACTGCTGTATTAAACTAGCTTGAGTGGCCTTCTTGGCGATGGCTAAGTATGAATCTATTTCGCTATGTCCCTTCTTGGGAAAATCACAGAATCTAGCTTAGTAAACTACATTTGATAATACTCTCTTGCACCTATCAGTGTCAAAAGTGAAGTATGGTGGGCAGCAAATATGCTTGCATCTGTCAATAGTAAAATTCAAAAGAACATTATTTTAAGAGTGAGCAGGATAGTCATTTCCCTTCACAGTTGAAGTACAAGACAGTGAAGTAGAGGTGAAGTAAAAATGTAGCTGCACCTCCTTCGAAATCTTTAAGAAGAAGTTGCAGCTCATAAAGCTCCGATGAGTTTCTGTTTTGTTTTTAGCTGCACATACAAAATTGTAGAGGATTTTTAACTGCATACTGGGCATTCAGCACTTGACAAGCACAAGGTACGATAATACGCCAGCGGCGGACTGTACCAGACGGAAAGAAGAAGAAGAAGAGAAGAAGAATTACTTAGAAAATGAATATTGTTCATAAAGCTATAATAATTATGTATATGTAAAAGAAACATTGCCAGTCCAGCTACAGTCACAAAAGGTCCGACGAATATCTCACTACAGATGGATCTCACGGCCTGAAGCAAACCCGATTTCCTTGTAAAATTTCTTCAAACTTACCTCGTTCCTAACATCTCGAACAGTAAGGGAACTCAGACATGGTAGATGTAAAACGGAGTGAAGAATACTAGCCGACATGGAAGCTCCGAGCAGTTCCATTCGCCGGATCTAATTAAGGATCAAAATCGATATAGTGCATCATGTAAGAAGTTACTGCCAGTAAAATCTCGATTACATAATAGGAAAGTAATTTGGCACTTTGTGGTGCTTGATAATTCCACAGATGATACCTTACATTTTACTCATATTCTGGCATTTTCCTTTGCACTAGAATAAAAAAACCCAGTATAACTGAATCTTTTGATTCCGACAGAAATGCACATATTTGGTTAGAGATTGCAAGAGGAGGGTACGAACATTTCTAACACTTAATTCTGGGGGCAGTGGGCTTTTAAGGCAAAAAACAAAAACAAAAACAAACAAACAAACACACAATAATGACTTGCTATCTCATGCAATTACGTCATTGTCTATGATACAACTGTTTTGAAAACTAGAAAAAACGTTTGAAAGAAATGAGCCGAAGTAAATAAAAAAAAAAAAAAATGAGACAACCCTGCCTCTCATGCTGCTGCAGGACGAATGCAGAAAATTTCGTGAGAGTAGTGATAACAAACAATCATCTTTAGTGTCGTTAGCTTCCCTTCATTACTGAGAGTTAAATACATTGCGTAGACTATGAGATGAGTGGTACACTTTTGGCTGAGATGGGTCTAGAGGTTTCCAACGTTTTTTCGATGATTATTTTTTGAGATAATAAGAAACCTCCTATAAAATATGAAAGAGTATAATTCTGGCATGGTGCAGCTACTCTTGGCGTAAGACTCTGATGCAGCAGGGGAGAATGATGTCAGGTCCCTCCTGGTGTGTTATTGATTGAAGCTTTGCAGCAAAATAATATAAGGAATAAATTAATGATATTACCATTACAAAAAGATAATAACCACATTACTCTGACCAGTTCTCCTATTCCCTCACTGGCTCCCCAAACATAAACGTATCAGCTTTACTCCTTATTGTTTACAAGATATCGTCGGTTGAGAATGATAAGGGCGTTAAGTTGTCACTAAACCCATAGTGTTCGAGACAACGCCCTTCTCATTCTCAACAGACGATATGTAATAATCTTGCCCATCTTTTCTTAAAGATTTGATTTCCATCTTCTCATCAACTTCAACTAGTTCTCTCCGTTCTTTCTCCACTCTCCAGTTATCACGTGGTCCCCGCACCTATACCCGCATCAGCTACGGCAATATGGCTTTTTTTTTTCCTGTTATTTCCCTACCTCTTTGCAATAAACTTCCTATCTATATTCGTAATGTAAGTGTTCACAAGTTCAAATCATTGTGGAAAACTTGTCTGTTACTTAATCCTTATTTTGTTGTTTTTGTTGCTGCTGATGTTATTTTCATTATGCACATAGTGCTGTACCTTACCCCATTTTGTTTCCGGATTAAAGCCCTTAGAAACATCAGTATTACGCATCATATAAGGAATCAACTTTAGTGTCATTAATAATGAATGCTTCATTCATAAAGTGCATCAAAAACAGGTACTTCTATGCGCTGTACAATTCAGATAAACAATCAATCTAATAGACACAATATTTACACAAAGGGGTTATGAATATTCATCTTAATGATGGAAGACGGAAAAAACGGGTTTTCTTTCCATCCCTTCATCATCTCATTCACTTTAAGTGATTGTGTCCCATATCAACTTGTCATAAATGTGGAAAGGTGAAAACTTTGAACATAAAATACTATGCTAAAACTATGCAACATGGAAAGAAACAAACTATTCTTTTTAGTCCACCAAGGCGAAAACATCGTTTAGTATCTCAATCATCTGTTTGTTTGTTTCTTTTTGTGTTGTTGTTTTTTTATTGCAAGAAGGTTTACCATCCATTGAAAACCAAAAGAAGCAAAGAAGATACATATACCTTCGATCCTGCTGCTGATGTACAGAGGGCAAGAAAGAAATCGTCTGCTATGTTGACATCGCCAAGCTCTAACCTCTGAAGGTTTGGCATGGTGCAGATACTCTTGGCGTAAGCCTCTGATGCAGCAGGGGAGATGTCAGGTCCTTTCCTGTGTTCTATTGATTGAAGCTTTGCAGCAATATAATATAAGGAATACATTATTGATATGACCATTAAAATATATGTATATAATAATCTTGCTCATACTTCCTTAAAGATTTGATTTCCTTCTGCTCATCCACTTCAACCCGTTCTCTCCGTTCTTCCTCCAGACTCCAGTTATCACGTGGCCCCGCACCTATACCCTCAGCGGCTACGGCGATATGGATTTTTTTTCTTTTTATTTTCCCATCCCTTTGTAAGAAAAAACTCCCTATCCATATTCGTAATTAAAGTGTTGACCAAGTTCAAATCATTGTTGAAAACTTATCTGTTTATTCAATCCTAATTTTGTTGTTCTTGTTGTTGCTATTGTTATATCGTATGCACATACTGCTGGTTCTTTATACCTCATTTCTTTCGGGATTAAAGCCCTTATAGAAACGTCAGCATTACGCGCTATATAAGGAATCAACTTTAGTGTCATTAATAATAAATGCTACATTCATAAAGCGCATAAAAAAACACATGCTTCTTTAATTATGCGCTGTACAATTCAGATACAAGATACAAACAAACAAATGAATAAAAAGTATAACAATCAATCTAATACATACAATAATTAACAAAAGGGGGTTATGAATATTCATCTTAATGATGGAAGACGGAAAAACAGGTTTACTTTCCATCCTTCTATCATTTCATTCGCATTACGTGATCGCGTCCTATATCAACCTGTCATAAATGTAGAAAGGTGAAAACTACAAGTATAAACATAAAATACTACGCTAAAATTATGCAACATGGAAAGAAATAAACTATTCTTTTTAGTCCAACATGGCGAAAACATCGTTTAGTATCTCAGTCATCTGTCTGTTTGTTTGTTTGTTTGTTTTTGTGTTGTTGTTTTTTTATTGCAGGAAGGTTTACCATGCATTGGAAACAAAATGAAGCAAAGAAGATACATATACCTTCGCTCCTGCTGCTGATGTACAGAGGGCAAGAAAGAAATCGTCTGCTATCTTGACATCGTCAAGCTTTAACGTCTGAAGGTTTGGCATGGTGCAGATACTCTTGGCGTAAGCCTCTGATGCAGCAGGGGAGATGTCAGGTCCTTTCCTGTGTTGTATTGATTGAAGCTTTGCAGCAACATAATACAAGGAACACATTATTGATATGACCATTAAAAAACATATATATAATAATCTTGCTCATATTTTACAGATTTGATTTCCTTCTGCTCATCCACTTCAACCCGTTCTCTCCGTTCTTCATTCACTCTCCAGTTATCACATGATCCCCGCGCCTATGCCCGCAGCGGCTACATACGGTGATAGGGCTCTTTCGGTTACTACAGTATTTCCCCATCTCTTTGCAATAAACTCCCTATCTATATTCGTAATGGAAGAGTTGACCAAGTTCAAACCATTGTTGAAAACTTATCTGTTTACTCAATCCTAATTTTGTTATTGTTGTTGTTGTTGTTGTTGTTATGCACATAATGCTGTATCCGTCCTCATTTTTTTCCCGGATTAATGCACTTAGAAACATCAGTATTACGCGCTAAGGAATCAACTTTAGTGTCATCAATAATAAATGCTACATTCATAAAGGTAACGGATGTTTTATGTGCGCTGTACAATGGAGATACAAAATATAAACAAACAAATGCATAACAAGTATAACAATCAATCTAATACATACAATGATTAACAAAACGGGTTATGAATATTTATCCTCATGATGGAAAACGGAAAGAGTTTTCTTTCATCCCTTCATCATCTCATTTGCATTACGTGATCGTGTCCCATATCAACCTGTCAAAAATGTAGAAAGGTAAAAACTATAAACATAAAATACTATGCTAAAACTATGCAACATGGAAAGAAACAAACTATTCTTTTTAGTCCGACACGATGAAAACATCGTTTAGTATCTCAATCATCTGTTTTTTTGTTTGTTTGTTTGTTTTTGTGTTGTTGTTTTTTTATTGCAGGAAGGTTACCATGTATTGGAAACAAAATGAAGCAAAGAAGAAAGATATACCTTCGATCCTGCTGCCGATGTACAGGTGGCAAGAAAGAAATCGTCTGCTATCTTGACATCGGAAAGCTTTAACCGACGCACAGTGGGCCAGAATGAGCTGAAAGTGCGCCAAAATTATATCCCATGGTTTCTTTTTACCCAAATTTGGTGTCTAGGGGTAATTTGGGGGGTAGAATTGATTGAACATAATTTCAAACTCATATGACGTCACTGTGATGCTGATTTTTCATTGGCTACCAAAAATCGGTCTGTAAATGACGAATAAAGCAGTGCAAATCTTAGGCTGTTTTATTTTCTTTAAAGGTTAATTTGAAAAGGGGTTCATTTATCTTTTCACATTCACTGACACTGCTTATCTACTACCATTGAATACAAGATGCTTACATAATTGGCCACAGAAAGTGTATAAACATTCTGCGATCGAATTCATGCTGCGCTGGAAGTTCCATATTATACACACGTACTGCAAAATAATACTGTTGTCCGTGTAAATTAGAATAAGTTTATGATGTACGCTGTACTTTTGGGTGAATTTCTTCACTCTATTCTAGCAGGACATAAATGTGTGATATCAAATCAATCCCTCTGCTTTATAACCTTAGGCCTATGCCATATCAATTTATACAAGCGCAACACTCGAAAAACCATTTTGTCTAATTTTACTGGAAAGATAACAAATTGTGAAGTCAGTAATCAGGAGAATGAAAGGTTATGACTTAACAACTAAGAATGAGTCTGCCGTGTATGAAGGTTTACTTGAAAAAGCTATAATAAAAGATTTTTTTAATGAAAAATCTATCGGAATCACTATCATGTGAAATTATAAATTCATCCCCATTCCACAAGGATTTTTTTTTTCTCATCAGTCAGTCGTCGGAAGCACTTTTTTTTTTTTTTTTTTTTTTTTTTTGCTTCCGGCAACCCACCTATTCCAAGTATGTGGGATCACAGTCTGATGAATCCGACTTGTATTTGTCGCCTATCAGGTCAATGTCAGACAGGTCGGGCATGATCCCATGAGGCAAGATCGTCCGATGAGGATCACGCGAGCAATGTCTAAGATTGACCTGATAGTCGATCGACACAGTCGGATTCATCAGACTGCGATCCGATACACTTTGGTGAGCAGCCGGATAGCAACAGACTTTGCTTTCAAAGAGTAACCGATGAGAATAGAATATCTGTGTTTAGGTGTATAACGTTCTATCTGCATATGTCAAGAGTAGGATCGAAGTATTTAGGTGTCCATACAGTATGTATCGCAGAGGGAATAGCTTGTTTACAGCAGTGGCTATGACAATATGGACAATAATATGGCTATGACCTTGGTTATATGCAATTATGTAGGGCCTACTCTTTTATCTTTGAAAGAAGGGTCTTTTAGGTGCCGGAACTAGCCCTATTCATATATTTATAACTCTGTTTACCTCTTATTCAGTGTTAATCATGTTTGCGGGCCTTTAACGTGCAAGAAAAAAAAAAATGAATTAAAATATAATGCCGCCCTCATGCGGCGCCGTACACTGTATGATAACAGAATTCCTAAGTGGCTGCCAGGTCCAAAATATACGTAATGTGCCGCGGAAAATCGGCTCTAACACAAAATGTGGCAAAAGGTGGCAGCCAAATCTGGTATCAGCTTAAAGCTGAGACATCAGGGAATGTTGTGGTAATAGAATTTAGTTGGAAATCCGTGGCAATCTAAACTTTTCATTTGGATATATAAAAAAAAGACAAATAATTACCCTCTTTTCAAGGATATTTTCCGGAAAATGTTCATGAAGATTAGGTTTCTTTGCATTTTTACGGCATTCATAACGTAAGATAAACTCTGAGAAATATGTTGGAGAAATTACAGGTTGATATCTCAAAAACTATATGTCGAAATTACGTATTCATTAAAGAGGTTACAATTTGCTTTGAAACTCTTAAAATGTTGTATTTTGCTACTTCAGGTAGGAAATATATCCCTTTAATGTACATATCTGATTTAAATATTTCACTGAAATATTCTTCAAAGTATTTCCTCTCAAGAGCGCATGTCAAAAATTAAAAAAATCCCAAGTGCCCAAAATAACTTTTGGCGCACTTTGGTATCTCTCTGGCCCACTGTGCGACGGTTTGGCATGGCGCAGTGTGTTATTGATTGAAGCTTTGCAGCAAAATAATATAAGGAATAGATTAATGATAATATGACCATTACAAAATGACCATTGAAATATATATATATATATATATATATAATAATCTTGCTCATATTTTCGTAAAGATTTGATTTCCTTCTCCTCATCCACTTCAACCCGTTCTCTCCGTTCTCCTTCACTCTCCAGTTATCACGTGATCCCCGCACCTATACCCCATCTCTTTTCAATAAACTCCCTATCTATATTCGTAATGGAAGTGTTGACCAAGTTCAAACCATTGTTGAAAACTTATCTGTTTACGCAATCCTATTTTTTTTATTGTTGTTGTTGTTGTTGTTGTTGCTGTTATATCATATGCACATAATGCTGTATCTGTTCTCATTTTTTCCGGATTAATGCACTTAGAAACATCAGTATTACGCGATAAGGAATCAACTTTAGTGTCATCAATAATAAATGCTACATTCATAAAGCTTATCATAACGTATGCTTTTATGTGCGCTGTACAATGGAGATACAAAATATAAACAAACAAATGAATAACAAGTATAACAATCAATCTAATACATACAATAATTAACAAAAAGGGTTATGAATATTTATCTTCATGATGGAAAACGGAAAAAACGGGTTTTCTTTCCATCCCTTCATCATCTCATTTGCATTACGTGATCGTGTCCTATAAACCTGTCATAAATGTAGAAAGGTGAAAACTATAAACATAAGATACTATGCTAAAACTATGTAACATGGAAAGAAACAAACTATTCTTTTTAGTCCAACATGGCGAAAACATCGTTTAGTATCTGAATCAAGTGTTTGTTTGTTTGCTTGTTTTTTTAATTACAGGAAGGTTTCCCATGCATTGGAAACTAAATGAGGCAAAGAAGATACCTTCGCTCCTGCTGCTGATGTAACAAGGGCAAAAAAAAAAAAAAAAATCTGCTATTTTGACTTTGTATAGGTGTAACGTCTGAAGGTTTGGAATGGTGCAGATACTCTTGGGGTAGGACTTTGATATAACAGGGGAGATGTCAGGTCCGCAAAGGTGTGTTATTGATTGAAGCTTTACAGCAACAAAATATAAGGAATACATTAATGATATGACCCTTACAACAAGATATGACCACATTACTCCATGCAGTTCTCCAACCCCCCATTGGCTTCCCATACATCAACGTATCAGCTTTAAAGTTTTGCTTATTGTTTACAAGACATGAAATAATCTTGCTCCATTTTTTCTTAAAGATTGATTTCTTTCTCCTCATCCACTTCAACCCGTTCTCTCCGTTCTTCCTCCAGTCTCCAGTTATCACGTGGCCCCCGCACTTATACCCTCAGCGGCTACGGCGATATGGATTTTTTTTTCTTTTTATTTCCCCAACTCTTTGCAAGAAAAAACTCCCTATTTATATTCGTAATTAAAGTGTTGACCAAGTTCAAATCATTGTTGAAAACGTATCTGTTTATTCAATCCTAATTTTGTTGTTCTTGTTGTTGCTATTGTTATATCGTATGCACATAATGCTGGTTCTTTATACCTCATTTCTTTCGGGATTAAAGCCCTTATAGAAACGTCAGTATTACGCGCTATATAAGGAATCAACTTTAGTGTCACCAATAATAAATGCTACATTCATAAGCGCATCAAAACACATGCTTCTTTAATTATGCGCTGTACAATTCATATACAAGATACAAACAAACAAATTAATGAATAACAAGTATAACAACCAATCTAATACATACAATAATTAACAAAAAGGGGTTATGAATATTCATCTTGATGATGGAAGACGGAAAAACAGGTTTTCTTTCAATTCCGTTATCACTTCATTCGCATCACGTGATCGTGTCCCATATCAATCTGTCATAAACGTATAAAGGTGAAAACTATAAACATGAAATACTTTGCTAACACTATGTAACATGGAAAGAAACAGACTATTCTTTTTAGTCCAACACGGCAAAAACATCGTCTAGTATCTCAATCATCTGTTCGTTTGTTTGTTTTTGTGTTGTTGTTTTTTTTTTTTATTGCAGGAAGGTTTACCACGAATTGGAAACCAAATGAAGCAAAGAAGATACATATACCTTCGATCCTGCTGCTGATGTATAGAGGCCAAAAAAGAAATCGTCTGCTATCTTGACATCGTCAAGCTTTAAGGTCTGAAGGTTTGGCATGGTGCAGATACTCTTGGCGTAAGCCTCTGATGCAGCAGGGGAGATGTCAGGTCCACAACGGTGTTCTATTGATTGAAGCTTTGCAGCAACATAATATAAGGAATACATTATTGATATGATCATTAATATATATATATAATATATATATATATATATATATATATATATATATATATATATATATATATATAATACTAATCTTGCTCATATTTTCTTAAAGATTTGATTTCCATCCGCTCATCCACTTCAACCCGTTCTCTCCGTTCTTCCTTCACTCTCCAGTTATCACGTGATCCCCGCACCTATACCCGCAGCGGCTACATACAGTAATAGGGCTCTTTCGGTTACTCCAGTATTTCCCCATCTCTTTGCAATAAACTCCCTATCTATATTCGTAATGGAAGTGTTGACCAAGTTCATACCATTGTTCAAAACTTATCTGTTTACTCAATCCTAATTTTGCTATTGTTGTTGTTGTCGTTGCTGTTATATCATATGCAAATAATGCTGTATCTGTCCTCATTTTTTTTTTCCGGATTAATGCACTTAGAAACATCAATATTACGCGCTAAGGAATCAACTTTAGTGTCATCAATAATAAATGCTACATTCATATACCGTATGCACATAATGCTGGTACTTTATACCTCATTTCTTTAGGGATTAAAGCCCTTAGAAACGTCAGCATTACGCGCTATATAAGGAATCAACTTTAGTGTCACCAATAATAAATGCTACATTCATAAGCGCATGAAAAACACATGCTTCTTTAATTATGCGATGTACAATTCATATACAAGATACAAACAAACAAATGAATAACAAGTATAACAACCAATCTAATACATACAATAATTAACAAAAAGGGGTTATGAATATTCATCTTGATGATGGAAGACGGAAAAACAGGTTTTCTTTCAATTCCGTTATCACTTCATTCGCATCACGTGATCGTGTCCCATATCAACCTGTCATAAACGTATAAAGGTGAAAACTATAAACATGAAATACTTTCCTAACACTATGTAACATGGAAAGAAACAGACTATTCTTTTTAGTCCAACACGGCAAAAACATCGTCTAGTATCTCAATCATCTGTTTGTTTGTTTGTTTTTGTGTTGTTGTTTTTTCTATTGCAGGAAGGTTTCAACATGCATTGAAAACCAAATGAAGCAAAGAAGATACATATACCTTCGCTCCTGCTGCTGATGTACAGAGGGCAAGAAAGAAATCGTCTGCTATCTTGACATCGTCAAGCGTTAACCCCTGAAGGTTTTTTTTTTTTTTTTTCCAGATTAATGCACTTAGAAACATCAGTATAACGCGCTAAAGGAATCAACTTTAGTGTCATCAATAATAAATGCTACATTCATATACCGTATGCACATAATGCTGGTACTTTATACCTCATTTCTTTAGGGATTAAAGCCCTTAGAAACGTAAGCATTACGCGCTATATAAGGAATCAACCTTAGTGTCACCAATAATAAATGCTACATTCATAAGAGCATCAAAAACACATGCTTCTTTAATTATGCGCTGCACAAATCATATACAAGATACAAACAAACAAATGAATAACAAGTATAACAACCAATCTAATACATACAATAATTAACAAAAAGGGGTTATGAATAATTATTCATCTTGATGATGGAAGACGGAAAAACAGGCTTTCTTTTCATTCCTTTATCACTTCATTCGCATCACGTGATCGTGTCCCATATCAATCTGTCATAAACGTATAAAGGTGAAAACTATAAACATCAAATACTTTGCTAACACTATGTAACATGGAAAGAAACAGACTATTCTTTTTAGTCCAACACGGCAAAAACATCGTCTAGTATCTCAATCATCTGTTTGTTTGTTTGTTTTTGTGTTGTTGTTTTTTTTTATTGCAGGAAGGTTTCCCATGCATTGGAAACAAAATGAGGCAAAGAAGATACATATACCTTCGCTCCTGCTGCTGATGTACAGAGGGCAAAAAAGAAATCGTCTGCTATCTTGACATCGTCAAGCTCTAACGTCTGAAGGTTTGGCATGGTGCAGATACTCTTGGCGTAAGCCTCTGATGCAGCAGGGGACATGTCAGGTCCTTCCCAGTGTTCTATTGATTGAAGCTTTGCAGCAACATAATATAAGGAATACATTATTGATATGACTATTGAAAAAATATATATATAATAATCTTGCTCATATTTTCTTAAAGATTCGATTTCCTTCTGCTCATTAACTTCAACCCGTTCTCTCCGTTCTTCCTTCACTCATTTCTTTTTCCAGATTAATGCACTTAGAAACATTAGTATTACGCGCTAAGGAATCAACTTTAGTGTCATCAATAATAAATGCTACATTCATAAAGCTTATCATAACGCATGCTTTTATGTGCACTGTACAATGGAGATACAAAATATAAACAAACAAATGCATAACAAGTATAACAATCAATCTAATACATACAATAATTAACAAAAAGGGTTATGAATATTTATCTTCATGATGGAAAACAGAAAAAAAAACGGGTTTTCTGTCCATCCCTTCATCATCTCATTTGCATTACGTGATCGTGTCCTATAAACCTGTCATAAATGTAGAAAGGTGAAAACTATAAACATAAGATACTATGCTAAAACTATGTAACATGGAAAGAAACAAACTATTCTTTTTAGTCCAACATGGCGAAAACATCGTTTAGTATCTGAATCACGTGTTTGTTTGTTTGCTTGTTTTTTTAATTACAGGAAGGTTTCCCATGCATTGGAAACTAAATGAGGCAAAGAAGATACCTTCGCTCCTGCTGCTGATGTAACAAGGGCAAAAAAAAAAAAAAAAAATCTGCTATTTTGACTTTGTATAGGTGTAACGTCTGACGGTTTGGAATGGTGCAGATACTCTTGGGGTAGGACTTTGATATAACAGGGGAGATGTCAGGTCCGCAAAGGTGTGTTATTGATTGAAGCTTTACAGCAACAAAATATAAGGAATACATTAATGATATGACCCTTACAACAAGATATGACCACATTACTCCATGCAGTTCTCCAACCCCCCATTGGCTTCCCATACATCAACGTATCAGCTTTAAAGTCCTGCTTATTGTTTACGACATGAAATAATGTTGCTCCATTTTTTCTTAAAGATTGATTTCTTTCTCCTCATCCACTTCAACCCGTTCTCTCCGTTCTTCCTCCAGTCTCCAGTTATCACGTGGCCCCCGCACTTATACCCTCCGCGGCTACGGCGATATGGATTTTTTTTCTTTTTATTTCCCCAACTCTTTGCAAGAAAAAACTCCCTATTTATATTCGTAATTAAAGTGTTGACCAAGTTCAAATCATTGTTGAAAACTTATCTGTTTATTCAATCCTAATTTTGTTGTTCTTGTTGTTGCTATTGTTATATCGTATGCACATAATGCTGGTTCTTTATACCTCATTTCTTTCGGGATTAAAGCCCTTATAGAAACGTCAGTATTACGCGCTATATAAGGAATCAACTTTAGTGTCACCAATAATAAATGCTACATTCATAAGCGCATCAAAAACACATGCTTCTTTAATTATGCGCTGTACAATTCATATACAAGATACAAACAAACAAATTAATGAATAACAAGTATAACAACCAATCTAATACATACAATAATTAACAAAAAGGGGTTATGAATAATTATTCATCTTGATGATGGAAGACGGAAAAACAGGCTTTCTTTTCATTCCTTTATCACTTCATTCGCATCACGTGATCGTGTCCCATATCAATCTGTCATAAACGTATAAAGGTGAAAACTATAAACATCAAATACTTTGCTAACACTATGTAACATGGAAAGAAATAGACTATTCTTTTTAGTCCAACACGGCAAAAACATCGTCTAGTATCTCAATCATCTGTTTGTTTGTTTGTTTTTGTGTTGTTGTTTTTTTTTTATTGAAGGAAGGTTTACCATGAATTGGAAACCAAATGAAGCAAAGAAGATACATATACCTTCGATCCTGCTGCTGATGTACAGAGGGTAAGAAAGAAATCGTCTGCTATCTTGACATCGAAAAGCTTTAACGTCTGAAGGTTTGGCATGATGCAGATACTCTTGGCGTAAGCCTCTGATGCAGCAGGGGACATGTCAGGTCCTTCCCAGTGTTCTATTGATTGAAGCTTTGCAGCAACATAATATAAGGAATACATTATTGATATGACCATTGAAAAAATATATATATAATAATCTTGCTCATATTTTCTTAAAGATTCGATTTCCTTCTGCTCATTAACTTCAACCCGTTCTCTCCGTTCTTCCTTCACTCATTTCTTTTTCCAGATTAATGCACTTAGAAACATTAGTATTACGCGCTAAGGAATCAACTTTAGTGTCATCAATAATAAATGCTACATTCATAAAGCTTATCATAACGCATGCTTTTATGTGCACTGTACAATGGAGATACAAAATATAAACAAACAAATGCATAACAAGTATAACAATCAATCTAATACATACAATAATTAACAAAAAGGGTTATGAATATTTATCTTCATGATGGAAAACAGAAAAAAAAACGGGTTTTCTGTCCATCCCTTCATCATCTCATTTGCATTACGTGATCGTGTCCTATAAACCTGTCATAAATGTAGAAAGGTGAAAACTATAAACATAAGATACTATGCTAAAACTATGTAACATGGAAAGAAACAAACTATTCTTTTTAGTCCAACATGGCGAAAACATCGTTTAGTATCTGAATCACGTGTTTGTTTGTTTGCTTGTTTTTTTAATTACAGGAAGGTTTCCCATGCATTGGAAACTAAATGAGGCAAAGAAGATACCTTCGCTCCTGCTGCTGATGTAACAAGGGCAAAAAAAAAAAAAAAAATCTGCTATTTTGACTTTGTATAGGTGTAACGTCTGAAGGTTTGGAATGGTGCAGATACTCTTGGGGTAGGACTTTGATATAACAGGGGAGATGTCAGGTCCGCAAAGGTGTGTTATTGATTGAAGCTTTACAGCAACAAAATATAAGGAATACATTAATGATATGACCCTTACAACAAGATATGACCACATTACTCCATGCAGTTCTCCAACCCCCCATTGGCTTCCCATACATCAACGTATCAGCTTTAAAGTTTTGCTTATTGTTTACAAGACATGAAATAATCTTGCTCCATTTTTTCTTAAAGATTGATTTCTTTCTCCTCATCCACTTCAACCCGTTCTCTCCGTTCTTCCTCCAGTCTCCAGTTATCACGTGGCCCCCGCACTTATACCCTCAGCGGCTACGGCGATATGGATTTTTTTTTTTCTTTTTATTTCCCCAACTCTTTGCAAGAAAAAACTCCCTATTTATATTCGTAATTAAAGTGTTGACCAAGTTCAAATCATTGTTGAAAACTTATCTGTTTATTCAATCCTAATTTTGTTGTTCTTGTTGTTGCTATTGTTATATCGTATGCACATAATGCTGGTTCTTTATACCTCATTTCTTTCGGGATTAAAGCCCTTATAGAAACGTCAGTATTACGCGCTATATAAGGAATCAACTTTAGTGTCACCAATAATAAATGCTACATTCATAAGCGCATCAAAACACATGCTTCTTTAATTATGCGCTGTACAATTCATATACAAGATACAAACAAACAAATTAATGAATAACAAGTATAACAACCAATCTAATACATACAATAATTAACAAAAAGGGGTTATGAATATTCATCTTGATGATGGAAGACGGAAAAACAGGTTTTCTTTCAATTCCGTTATCACTTCATTCGCATCACGTGATCGTGTCCCATATCAATCTGTCATAAACGTATAAAGGTGAAAACTATAAACATGAAATACTTTGCTAACACTATGTAACATGGAAAGAAACAGACTATTCTTTTTAGTCCAACACGGCAAAAACATCGTCTAGTATCTCAATCATCTGTTTGTTTGTTTGTTTTTGTGTTGTTGTTTTTTTTTTTTATTGCAGGAAGGTTTACCACGAATTGGAAACCAAATGAAGCAAAGAAGATACATATACCTTCGATCCTGCTGCTGATGTATAGAGGCCAAAAAAGAAATCGTCTGCTATCTTGACATCGTCAAGCTTTAAGGTCTGAAGGTTTGGCATGGTGCAGATACTCTTGGCGTAAGCCTCTGATGCAGCAGGGGAGATGTCAGGTCCACAACGGTGTTCTATTGATTGAAGCTTTGCAGCAACATAATATAAGGAATACATTATTGATATGATCATTAATATATATATATATATATATATATATATATATATATATATATATATATAATACTAATCTTGCTCATATTTTCTTAAAGATTTGATTTCCATCCGCTCATCCACTTCAACCCGTTCTCTCCGTTCTTCCTTCACTCTCCAGTTATCACGTGATCCCCGCACCTATACCCGCAGCGGCTACATACAGTAATAGGGCTCTTTCGGTTACTCCAGTATTTCCCCATCTCTTTGCAATAAACTCCCTATCTATATTCGTAATGGAAGTGTTGACCAAGTTCATACCATTGTTGAAAACTTATCTGTTTACTCAATCCTAATTTTGCTATTGTTGTTGTTGTCGTTGCTGTTATATCATATGCAAATAATGCTGTATCTGTCCTCATTTTTTTTTCCGGATTAATGCACTTAGAAACATCAATATTACGCGCTAAGGAATCAACTTTAGTGTCATCAATAATAAATGCTACATTCATATACCGTATGCACATAATGCTGGTACTTTATACCTCATTTCTTTAGGGATTAAAGCCCTTAGAAACGTCAGCATTACGCGCTATATAAGGAATCAACTTTAGTGTCACCAATAATAAATGCTACATTCATAAGCGCATGAAAAACACATGCTTCTTTAATTATGCGATGTACAATTCATATACAAGATACAAACAAACAAATGAATAACAAGTATAACAACCAATCTAATACATACAATAATTAACAAAAAGGGGTTATGAATATTCATCTTGATGATGGAAGACGGAAAAACAGGTTTTCTTTCAATTCCGTTATCACTTCATTCGCATCACGTGATCGTGTCCCATATCAACCTGTCATAAACGTATAAAGGTGAAAACTATAAACATGAAATACTTTCCTAACACTATGTAACATGGAAAGAAACAGACTATTCTTTTTAGTCCAACACGGCAAAAACATCGTCTAGTATCTCAATCATCTGTTTGTTTGTTTGTTTTTGTGTTGTTGTTTTTTCTATTGCAGGAAGGTTTCAACATGCATTGAAAACCAAATGAAGCAAAGAAGATACATATACCTTCGCTCCTGCTGCTGATGTACAGAGGGCAAGAAAGAAATCGTCTGCTATCTTGACATCGTCAAGCGTTAACCCCTGAAGGTTTTTTTTTTTTTTCCAGATTAATGCACTTAGAAACATCAGTATAACGCGCTAAAGGAATCAACTTTAGTGTCATCAATAATAAATGCTACATTCATATACCGTATGCACATAATGCTGGTACTTTATACCTCATTTCTTTAGGGATTAAAGCCCTTAGAAACGTAAGCATTACGCGCTATATAAGGAATAAACCTTAGTGTCACCAATAATAAATGCTACATTCATAAGAGCATCAAAAACACATGCTTCTTTAATTATGCGCTGCACAAATCATATACAAGATACAAACAAACAAATGAATAACAAGTATAACAACCAATCTAATACATACAATAATTAACAAAAAGGGGTTATGAATAATTATTCATCTTGATGATGGAAGACGGAAAAACAGGCTTTCTTTTCATTCCTTTATCACTTCATTCGCATCACGTGATCGTGTCCCATATCAATCTGTCATAAACGTATAAAGGTGAAAACTATAAACATGAAATACTTTGCTAACACTATGTAACATGGAAAGAAACAGACTATTCTTTTTAGTCCAACACGGCAAAAACATCGTCTAGTATCTCAATCATCTGTTTGTTTGTTTGTTTTTGTGTTGTTGTTTTTTTATTGCAGGAAGGTTTACCACGAATTGGAAACCAAATGAAGCAAAGAAGATACATATACCTTCGATCCTGCTGCTGATGTATAGAGGCCAAAAAAGAAATCGTCTGCTATCTTGACATCGTCAAGCTTTAAGGTCTGAAGGTTTGGCATGGTGCAGATACTCTTGGCGTAAGCCTCTGATGCAGCAGGGGAGATGTCAGGTCCACAACGGTGTTCTATTGATTGAAGCTTTGCAGCAACATAATATAAGGAATACATTATTGATATGATCATTAATATATATATATATATATATATATATATATATATATATATATATATATATATAATACTAATCTTGCTCATATTTTCTTAAAGATTTGATTTCCATCCGCTCATCCACTTCAACCCGTTCTCTCCGTTCTTCCTTCACTCTCCAGTTATCACGTGATCCCCGCACCTATACCCGCAGCGGCTACATACAGTAATAGGGCTCTTTCGGTTACTCCAGTATTTCCCCATCTCTTTGCAATAAACTCCCTATCTATATTCGTAATGGAAGTGTTGACCAAGTTCATGCCATTGTTCAAAACTTATCTGTTTACTCAATCCTAATTTTGCTATTGTTGTTGTTGTCGTTGCTGTTATATCATATGCAAATAATGCTGTATCTGTCCTCATTTTTTTTTCCGGATTAATGCACTTAGAAACATCAATATTACGCGCTAAGGAATCAACTTTAGTGTCATCAATAATAAATGCTACATTCATATACCGTATGCACATAATGCTGGTACTTTATACCTCATTTCTTTAGGGATTAAAGCCCTTAGAAACGTCAGCATTACGCGCTATATAAGGAATCAACTTTAGTGTCACCAATAATAAATGCTACATTCATAAGCGCATGAAAAACACATGCTTCTTTAATTATGCGATGTACAATTCATATACAAGATACAAACAAACAAATGAATAACAAGTATAACAACCAATCTAATACATACAATAATTAACAAAAAGGGGTTATGAATATTCATCTTGATGATGGAAGACGGAAAAACAGGTTTTCTTTCAATTCCGTTATCACTTCATTCGCATCACGTGATCGTGTCCCATATCAACCTGTCATAAACGTATAAAGGTGAAAACTATAAACATGAAATACTTTCCTAACACTATGTAACATGGAAAGAAACAGACTATTCTTTTTAGTCCAACACGGCAAAAACATCGTCTAGTATCTCAATCATCTGTTTGTTTGTTTGTTTTTGTGTTGTTGTTTTTTCTATTGCAGGAAGGTTTCAACATGCATTGAAAACCAAATGAAGCAAAGAAGATACATATACCTTCGCTCCTGCTGCTGATGTACAGAGGGCAAGAAAGAAATCGTCTGCTATCTTGACATCGTCAAGCGTTAACCCCTGAAGGTTTTTTTTTTTTTTTTTCCAGATTAATGCACTTAGAAACATCAGTATAACGCGCTAAAGGAATCAACTTTAGTGTCATCAATAATAAATGCTACATTCATATACCGTATGCACATAATGCTGGTACTTTATACCTCATTTCTTTAGGGATTAAAGCCCTTAGAAACGTAAGCATTACGCGCTATATAAGGAATCAACCTTAGTTTCACCAATAATAAATGCTACATTCATAAGAGCATCAAAAACACATGCTTCTTTAATTATGCGCTGCACAAATCATATACAAGATACAAACAAACAAATGAATAACAAGTATAACAACCAATCTAATACATACAATAATTAACAAAAAGGGGTTATGAATAATTATTCATCTTGATGATGGAAGACGGAAAAACAGGCTTTCTTTTCATTCCTTTATCACTTCATTCGCATCACGTGATCGTGTCCCATATCAATCTGTCATAAACGTATAAAGGTGAAAACTATAAACATCAAATACTTTGCTAACACTATGTAACATGGAAAGAAACAGACTATTCTTTTTAGTCCAACACGGCAAAAACATCGTCTAGTATCTCAATCATCTGTTTGTTTGTTTGTTTTTGTGTTGTTGTTTTTTTTATTGCAGGAAGGTTTCCCATGCATTGGAAACAAAATGAGGCAAAGAAGATACATATACCTTCGCTCCTGCTGCTGATGTACAGAGGGCAAAAAAGAAATCGTCTGCTATCTTGACATCGTCAAGCTCTAACGTCTGAAGGTTTGGCATGGTGCAGATACTCTTGGCGTAAGCCTCTGATGCAGCAGGGGACATGTCAGGTCCTTCCCAGTGTTCTATTGATTGAAGCTTTGCAGCAACATAATATAAGGAATACATTATTGATATGACTATTGAAAAAATATATATATAATAATCTTGCTCATATTTTCTTAAAGATTCGATTTCCTTCTGCTCATTAACTTCAACCCGTTCTCTCCGTTCTTCCTTCACTCATTTCTTTTTCCAGATTAATGCACTTAGAAACATTAGTATTACGCGCTAAGGAATCAACTTTAGTGTCATCAATAATAAATGCTACATTCATAAAGCTTATCATAACGCATGCTTTTATGTGCACTGTACAATGGAGATACAAAATATAAACAAACAAATGCATAACAAGTATAACAATCAATCTAATACATACAATAATTAACAAAAAGGGTTATGAATATTTATCTTCATGATGGAAAACAGAAAAAAAACGGGTTTTCTGTCCATCCCTTCATCATCTCATTTGCATTACGTGATCGTGTCCTATAAACCTGTCATAAATGTAGAAAGGTGAAAACTATAAACATAAGATACTATGCTAAAACTATGTAACATGGAAAGAAACAAACTATTCTTTTTAGTCCAACATGGCGAAAACATCGTTTAGTATCTGAATCACGTGTTTGTTTGTTTGCTTGTTTTTTTAATTACAGGAAGGTTTCCCATGCATTGGAAACTAAATGAGGCAAAGAAGATACCTTCGCTCCTGCTGCTGATGTAACAAGGGCAAAAAAAAAAAAATCTGCTATTTTGACTTTGTATAGGTGTAACGTCTGACGGTTTGGAATGGTGCAGATACTCTTGGGGTAGGACTTTGATATAACAGGGGAGATGTCAGGTCCGCAAAGGTGTGTTATTGATTGAAGCTTTACAGCAACAAAATATAAGGAATACATTAATGATATGACCCTTACAACAAGATATGACCACATTACTCCATGCAGTTCTCCAACCCCCCATTGGCTTCCCATACATCAACGTATCAGCTTTAAAGTCCTGCTTATTGTTTACGACATGAAATAATGTTGCTCCATTTTTTCTTAAAGATTGATTTCTTTCTCCTCATCCACTTCAACCCGTTCTCTCCGTTCTTCCTCCAGTCTCCAGTTATCACGTGGCCCCCGCACTTATACCCTCCGCGGCTACGGCGATATGGATTTTTTTTCTTTTTATTTCCCCAACTCTTTGCAAGAAAAAACTCCCTATTTATATTCGTAATTAAAGTGTTGACCAAGTTCAAATCATTGTTGAAAACTTATCTGTTTATTCAATCCTAATTTTGTTGTTCTTGTTGTTGCTATTGTTATATCGTATGCACATAATGCTGGTTCTTTATACCTCATTTCTTTCGGGATTAAAGCCCTTATAGAAACGTCAGTATTACGCGCTATATAAGGAATCAACTTTAGTGTCACCAATAATAAATGCTACATTCATAAGCGCATCAAAAACACATGCTTCTTTAATTATGCGCTGTACAATTCATATACAAGATACAAACAAACAAATTAATGAATAACAAGTATAACAACCAATCTAATACATACAATAATTAACAAAAATGGGTTATGAATAATTATTCATCTTGATGATGGAAGACGGAAAAACAGGCTTTCTTTTCATTCCTTTATCACTTCATTCGCATCACGTGATCGTGTCCCATATCAATCTGTCATAAACGTATAAAGGTGAAAACTATAAACATCAAATACTTTGCTAACACTATGTAACATGGAAAGAAATAGACTATTCTTTTTAGTCCAACACGGCAAAAACATCGTCTAGTATCTCAATCATCTGTTTGTTTCTTTGTTTTTGTGTTGTTGTTTTTTTTTTATTGAAGGAAGGTTTACCATGAATTGGAAACCAAATGAAGCAAAGAAGATACATATACCTTCGATCCTGCTGCTGATGTACAGAGGGTAAGAAAGAAATCGTCTGCTATCTTGACATCGACAAGTTTTAACGTCTGAAGGTTTGGCATGATGCAGATACTCTTGGCGTAAGCCTCTGATGCAGCAGGGGACATGTCAGGTCCTTCCCAGTGTTCTATTGATTGAAGCTTTGCAGCAACATAATATAAGGAATACATTATTGATATGACCATTGAAAAAATATATATATAATAATCTTGCTCATATTTTCTTAAAGATTCGATTTCCTTCTGCTCATTAACTTCAACCCGTTCTCTCCGTTCTTCCTTCACTCATTTCTTTTTCCAGATTAATGCACTTAGAAACATTAGTATTACGCGCTAAGGAATCAACTTTAGTGTCATCAATAATAAATGCTACATTCATAAAGCTTATCATAACGCATGCTTTTATGTGCACTGTACAATGGAGATACAAAATATAAACAAACAAATGCATAACAAGTATAACAATCAATCTAATACATACAATAATTAACAAAAAGGGTTATGAATATTTATCTTCATGATGGAAAACAGAAAAAAACCGGGTTTTCTGTCCATCCCTTCATCATCTCATTTGCATTACGTGATCGTGTCCTATAAACCTGTCATAAATGTAGAAAGGTGAAAACTATAAACATAAGATACTATGCTAAAACTATGTAACATGGAAAGAAACAAACTATTCTTTTTAGTCCAACATGGCGAAAACATCGTTTAGTATCTGAATCACGTGTTTGTTTGTTTGCTTGTTTTTTTAATTACAGGAAGGTTTCCCATGCATTGGAAACTAAATGAGGCAAAGAAGATACCTTCGCTCCTGCTGCTGATGTAACAAGGGCAAAAAAAAATAAAAAATCTGCTATTTTGACTTTGTATAGGTGTAACGTCTGAAGGTTTGGAATGGTGCAGATACTCTTGGGGTAGGACTTTGATATAACAGGGGAGATGTCAGGTCCGCAAAGGTGTGTTATTGATTGAAGCTTTACAGCAACAAAATATAAGGAATACATTAATGATATGACCCTTACAACAAGATATGACCACATTACTCCATGCAGTTCTCCAACCCCCCATTGGCTTCCCATACATCAACGTATCAGCTTTAAAGTCCTGCTTATTGTTTACAAGACATGAAATAATGTTGCTCCATTTTTTCTTAAAGATTGATTTCTTTCTCCTCATCCACTTCAACCCGTTCTCTCCGTTCTTCCTCCAGTCTCCAGTTATCACGTGGCCCCCGCACTTATACCCTCAGCGGCTACGGCGATATGGATTTTTTTTCTTTTTATTTCCCCAACTCTTTGCAAGAAAAAACTCCCTATTTATATTCGTAATTAAAGTGTTGACCAAGTTCAAATCACTGTTGAAAACTTATCTGTTTATTCAATCCTAATTTTGTTGTTCTTGTTGTTGCTATTGTTATATCGTATGCACATAATGCTGGTTCTTTATACCTCATTTCTTTCGGGATTAAAGCCCCTTATAGAAAACGTCAGTATTACGCGCTATATAAGGAATCAACTTTTAGTGTCACCAATAATAAATGCTACATTCATAAGCGCATCAAAAAACACATGCTTCTTTAATTATGCGCTGTACAATTCATATACAAGATACAAACAAACAAATTAATGAATAACAAGTATAACAACCAATCTAATACATACAATAATTAACAAAAAGGGGTTATGAATAATTATTCATCTTGATGATGGAAGACGGAAAAACAGGCTTTCTTTTCATTCCTTTATCACTTCATTCGCATCACGTGATCGTGTCCCATATCAATCTGTCATAAACGTATAAAGGTGAAAAACTATAAACATCAAATACTTTGCTAAGACTTAGTCCAACACGGCAAAAACATCGTCTAGTATCTCAATCATCTGTTTGTTTGTTTGTTTTTGTGTTGTTGTTTTTTTATTGCAGAAGGTTTACCATCCATTGAAAACCAAATGAAGCAAAGAGATACATATACCTTCGATCCTGCTGCTGATGTATAGAGGCCAAAAAAGAAATCGTCTGCTATCTTGACATCGTCAAGCTTTAAGGTCTGAAGGTTTGGCATGGTGCAGATACTCTTGGCGTAAGCCTCTGATGCAGCAGGGGAGATGTCAGGTCCACAACGGTGTTCTATTGATTGAAGCTTTGCAGCAACATAATATAAGGAATACATTATTGATATGATCATTAATATATATATATATATATATATATATATATATATATATATAATACTAATCTTGCCTATTTTCTTAAAGATTTGATTTCCATCCGCTCATCCACTTCAACCCGTTCTCTCCGTTCTTCCTTCACTCTCCAGTTATCACGTGATCCCCGCACCTATACCCGCAGCGGCTACATACAGTAATAGGGCTCTTTCGGTTACTCCAGTATTTCCCCATCTCTTTGCAATAAACTCCCTATCTATATTCGTAATGGAAGTGTTGACCAAGTTCATACCATTGTTGAAAACTTATCTGTTTACTCAATCCTAATTTTGCTATTGTTGTTGTTGTCGTTGCTGTTATATCATATGCAAATAATGCTGTATCTGTCCTCATTTTTTTTTTCCGGATTAATGCACTTAGAAACATCAATATTACGCGCTAAGGAATCAACTTTAGTGTCATCAATAATAAAGCTACATTCATATACCGTATGCACATAATGCTGGTACTTTATACCTCATTTCTTTAGGGATTAAAGCCCTTAGAAACGTCAGCATTACGCGCTTATATAGGAATCAACTTTAGTGTCATCAATAATAAATGCTACATTCATAAGCGCATCAAAAACACATGCTTCTTTAATTATGCGATGTACAATTCATATACAAGATACAAACAAACAAATGAATAACAAGTATAACAACCAATCTAATACATACAATAATTAACAAAAAGGGGTTATGAATATTCATCTTGATGATGGAAGACGGAAAAACAGGCTTTCTTTTCATTCCTTTATCACTTCATTCGCATCACGTGATCGTGTCCCATATCAATCTGTCATAAACGTATAAAGGTGAAAACTATAAACATGAAATACTTTGCTAACACTATGTAACATGGAAAGAAACAGACTATTCTTTTTAGTCCAACACGGCAAAAACATCGTCTAGTATCTCAATCATCTGTTTGTTTGTTTGTTTTTGTGTTGTTGTTTTTTCTATTGCAGGAAGGTTTCAACATGCATTGAAAACCAAATGAAGCAAAGAAGATACATATACCTTCGCTCCTGCTGCTGATGTACAGAGGGCAAGAAAGAAATCGTCTGCTTTCTTGACATCGTCAAGCGTTAACCCCTGAAGGTTTTTTTTTCCGGATTAATGCACTTAGAAACATCAGTATTACGCGCTAAGGAATCAACTTTAGTGTCATCAATAATAAATGCTACATTCATATACCGTATGCACATAATGCTGGTACTTTATACCTCATTTCTTTAGGGATTAAAGCCCTTAGAAACGTCAGCATTACGCGCTATATAAGGAATCAACCTTAGTGTCACCAATAATAAATGCTACATTCATAAGAGCATCAAAAACACATGCTTCTTTAATTATGCGATGTACAAATCATATACAAGATACAAACAAACAAATGAATAACAAGTATAACAACCAATCTAATACATACAATAATTAACAAAAAGGGTTATGAATATTCATCTTGATGATGGAAGACGGAAAAACAGGTTTTCTTTCCATTCCTTTATCACTTCATTCGCATCACGTGATCGTGTCCCATATCAATCTGTCATAAACGTATAAAGGTGAAAACTACTATAAACATCAATACTTTGCTAAACACTATGTAACATGGAAAGAAACAGACTATTCTTTTTAGTCCAAACACGGCAAAAACATCGTTTAGTATCTCCATCATCTGTTTGTTTGTTTCTTTTTGTGTTGTTGTTTTTTTATTGCAAGAAGGTTTACCATCCATTGAAAACCAAATGAAGCAAAGAAGATACATATACCTTCGATCCTGCTGCTGATGTATAGAGGCCAAAAAAGAAATCGTCTGCTATCTTGACATCGTCAAGCTTTAAGGTCTGAAGGTTTGGCATGGTGCAGATACTCTTGGCGTAAGCCTCTGATGCAGCAGGGGAGATGTCAGGTCCACAACGGTGTTCTATTGATTGAAGCTTTGCAGCAACATAATATAAGGAATACATTATTGATATGATCATTAATATATATATATATATATATATATATATATATATATATATAATACTAATCTTGCCTATTTTCTTAAAGATTTGATTTCCATCCGCTCATCCACTTCAACCCGTTCTCTCCGTTCTTCCTTCACTCTCCAGTTATCACGTGATCCCCGCACCTATACCCGCAGCGGCTACATACAGTAATAGGGCTCTTTCGGTTTACTCCAGTATTTCCCCATCTCTTTGCAATAAACTCCCTATCTATATCGTAATGGAAGTGTTGACCAAGTTCATACCATTGTTGAAAACTTATCTGTTTACTCAATCCTAATTTTGCTATTGTTGTTGTTGTCGTTGCTGTTATATCATATGCAAATAATGCTGTATCTGTCCTCATTTTTTTTTCCGGATTAATGCACTTAGAAACATCAATATTACGCGCTAAGGAATCAACTTTAGTGTCATCAATAATAAATGCTACATTCATATACCGTATGCACATAATGCTGGTACTTTATACCTCATTTCTTTAGGGATTAAAGCCCTTCAAACGTCAGCATTACGCGCTATATAAGGAAATCAACTTTAGTGTCATCAATAATAAATGCTACATTCATAAGCGCATCAAAAACACATGCTTCTTTAATTATGCGATGTACAATTCATATACAAGATACAAACAAACAAATGAATAACAAGTATAACAACCAATCTAATACATACAATAATTAACAAAAAGGGGTTATGAATATTCATCTTGATGATGGAAGACGGAAAAACAGGCTTTCTTTTCATTCCTTTATCACTTCATTCGCATCACGTGATCGTGTCCCATATCAATCTGTCATAAACGTATAAAGGTGAAAACTATAAACATGAAATACTTTGCTAACACTATGTAACATGGAAAAAAACAGACTATTCTTTTTAGTCCAACACGGCAAAAACATCGTCTAGTATCTCAATCATCTGTTTGTTTGTTTGTTTTTGTGTTGTTGTTTTTTCTATTGCAGGAAGGTTTCAACATGCATTGAAAACCAAATGAAGCAAAGAAGATACATATACCTTCGCTCCTGCTGCTGATGTACAGAGGGCAAGAAAGAAATCGTCTGCTATCTTGACATCGTCAAGCGTTAACCCCTGAAGGTTTTTTTTTTCCGGATTAATGCACTTAGAAACATCAGTATTACGCGCTAAGGAATCAACTTTAGTGTCATCAATAATAAATGCTACATTCATATACCGTATGCACATAATGCTGGTACTTTATACCTCATTTCTTTAGGGATTAAAGCCCTTAGAAACGTCAGCATTACGCGCTATATAAGGAATCAACCTTAGTGTCACCAATAATAAATGCTACATTCATAAGTGCATCAAAAACACATGCTTCTTTAATTATGCGATGTACAAATCATATACAAGATACAAACAAACAAATGAATAACAAGTATAACAACCAATCTAATACATACAATAATCAACAAAAAGGGGTTATGAATATTCATCTTGATGATGGAAGACGGAAAAACAGGTTTTCTTTCCATTCCTTTATCACTTCATTCGCATCACGTGATCGTGTCCCATATCAATCTGTCATAAACGTATAAAGGTGAAAACTATAAACATGAAATACTTTGCTAACACTATGTAACATGGAAAGAAACAGACTATTCTTTTAGTCCAACACGGCAAAAACATCGTCTAGTATCTCAATCATCTGTTTGTTTGTTTGTTTTTGTGTTGTTGTTTTTTTATTGCAGGAAGGTTTACCATGAATTGGAAACCAAATTAAGCAAAGAAGATACATATACCTTCGCTCCTGCTGCTGATGTACAGAGGCCAAGAAAGAAATAGTCTGCTATCTTGACATCGTCAAGCTCTAACGTCTGAAGGTTTGGCATCGTGCAGATACTCTTGGCGTTAGCCCCTGATGCAGCAGAAGAGATGTCAGGTCCACGACTGTGTTCTATTGATTGAAGCTTTGCAGCAACATAATATAAGGAATACATTATTGATATGATCATTAAAAATATATAATAATCTTGCTCATATTTTCTTAAAGATATGATTTCCTTCTGCTCATCCACTTCAACCCGTTCTCTCCGTTCTTCCTTCACTCTCCAGTTATCACGTGATCCCCGCACCGACCCGCAGCGTTACATACGGTGATAGGGCTTTTTCGGTTACTACAGTATTTCCCCATCTCTGTGCAAGAAAACTCCTATATCTATGTTCGTATAATGGAAGTGTTGACCAAGTTCAAACCATTGTTGAAAACTTATCTGTGTACTCAATCTAATTTTTGTTATTGTTGTTGTTGTTGTTGCTGCTAATGCACATAATGCTGTATCTGTCCTCATTTTTTTCCGGATTAATGCACTTAAAAACATCAGTATTATGTGCTAAGGAATCAACTTTAGTGTCATCAATAATAAATGCTACATTCATATACCGTATGCACATAATGCTGGTACTTTATACCTCATTTCTTTAGGGATTAAAGCCCTTAGAAACGTCAGCATTACGCGCTATATAAGGAATCAACTTTGATTGAATCTTCATTTGATTTGATTTGATTTGATTTATTTATTCTCTGTATGCCATTTTTTTTCAAATACATCAACTTTCTGCAATTTCATTAAGAAAGTACAAAATACCGGTAGTATACTTTATACAATTTTCATCATTTTCATCAATTATGCAATACATCTGTAGTATAATTACACGAGTAACGTGTTAATAATTTGCATACAGAACGATTGCCAATTCTATATCAACCTGTCATAATAATGTAGAAAGGTGAAAAGTATAAACATAAAATACTATGCTAAAAGTATGCAACATGGAAAGAAACAAACTATTCTTTTTAGTCCAACACGGTGAAAACATCGTTTAGTATCTCAATCATCTGTTTGTTTGTTTGTTTGTTTGTTTGTTTTTGTGTTGTTTTTTTTATTGCAGGAAGGTTTATAATGCATTGAAAACCAAATGAAGCAAAGAAGAAAGATATACCTTCGATCCTGCTGCTGATGTACAGAGGGCAAGAAAGAAATCGTCTGCTATCTTGACATCGTCAAGCTCTAACCTCTGAAGGTTTGGCATGGTGCAGATACTCTTGGCGTAAGCCTCTGATGCAGCAGGGGAGATGTCAGGTCCACGACTGTGTTTTATTGATTGAAGCTTTGCAGCAACATTATATAAGGAATACATTATTGATATGATCATGAATATAGACCCTGCACCTCAAAACAAACAAAAAGTCGCCAGACATGAATTTTTAGTTAAGACCATTTATTCTGAAAGAGCAGACTTTAAGCTCTAAAATGATGTATAACTCAAATCAGATGGACTCACTTAACCTATCTAAATATTGGAAAGAAAGCACAAACTCAGGAAAAGTGTGAACTGAGAAAAGAGGCTCTGAAGTACAGTGTCTACTCAAGCGCTTAATCTTTACCAAACCATGCTGGCTGTGCGATGAATGGGACAGAAAACAGGAAGTAAACCACCAGAGTAACAACAATGAAGGGATTATTAGATTAAAGTGAAATTAAGCATGCCTCATTAACACATTTTGTCAATGATTAATGCCAACTTTCAAAGCAGTAGCACTATTTTTTCAAAAGTTATTAGAGTTGAAAGTGAAGAGTGTGGACATGGTTTTTCAGAAATGAAAAAGGGATTCTAAAGACACACCTAATCACACTATTCTACCAAAAATGTTTGAGATAAACTGCTTAAAAAAAACGCACTTTCCTGCCCGTTTTATGATACCAAATTTTAGCATAATGTAAAAGAAGACCCGCTCTTTCAGAAAATATGAAAAAGTCAAGTTCGGCTCGGTTGACCCATTTCACTTATTTTCAGTCCTCACGCAAAATCAGTGTGTGCGACTTTATGTTCGTTTTGAGGGCTGGTGCACGGTCATATATATATATATATATACATATATATATATATATATATATATATATATATATATATATATATATAATCTCGCTCATATTTTCTTAAAGATTTGATTTCCTTCTGCTCATCCACTTTAACCCGTTCTCTCCGTTCTTCCTTCACTCTCCAGTTATCACGTGGCCCCCGCACCTATACCCGCAGCGGGTACGGCGATATGGATTTTTTTTTTTTTTTGTTATTTCCCCATCTCTTTGCAAGAAAAAAACTATCTATATTCGTAATTAAAGTGTTGACCAAGTTTAAATCATTGTTGAAAACTTATCTGTTTATTCAATCCTAATTTTGTTTGTCTTGTTGTTGCTATTGTTATATCGTATGCACATGATGCTGGTACTTTATACCTCATTTCTTTCGGGATTAAAGTCCTTCTATAGAAACGTCAGCATTACGCCCTATATAAGGAATCAACTTTAGTGTCATCGATAATAAATGCTACATTCATAAAGCGCATCAAAAACACATGCTTCTTTAATTATGCGCTGTACAATTCATATGCAAGATACAAACAAACAAATGAATAACAAGTATAGCAATCAATCTAATACATACAATAATTAACAAAAAGGGGTTATGAATATTCATCTTGATGATGGAAGACGGAAAACGGGTTCTCTTTCCATTCCTTTATCATTTCATTCGCATTACGTGATCGTGTCCCATATCAATCTGTCATAAACGTATAAAGGTGAAAACTATAAACATGAAATACTTTGCTAACACTATGTAACATGGAAAGAAACAGACTATTCTTTTTAGTCCAACACGGCAAAAACATCGTCTAGTATCTCAATCATCTGTTTGTTTGTTTGTTTTTGTGTTGTTGTTTTTTTATTGCAGGAAGGTTTACCATGAATTGGAAACCAAATGAAGCAAAGAAGATACATATACCTTCGCTCCTGCTGCTGATGTACAGAGGCCAAGAAAGAAATAGTCTGCTATCTTGACATCGTCAAGCTCTAACGTCTGAAGGTTTGGCATCGTGCAGATACTCTTGGCGTAAGCCCCTGATGCAGCAGAAGAGATGTCAGGTCCACGACTGTGTTCTATTGATTGAAGCTTTGCAGCAACATAATATAAGGAATACATTATTGATATGACCATTAAAATATATGTATATAATAATCTTGCTCATACTTTCTTAAAGATTTGATTTCCTTCTGCTCATCCACTTCAACCCGTTCTCTCCGTTCTTCCTCCAGACTCCAGTTATCACGTGGCCCCGCACCTATACCCTCAGCGGCTACGGCGATATGGATTTTTTTTCTTTTTATTTTCCCATCTCTTTGTAAGAAAAAACTCCCTATCCATATTCGTAATTAAAGTGTTGACCAAGTTCAAATCATTGTTGAAAACTTATCTGTTTATTCAATCCTAATTTTGTTGTTCTTGTTGTTGCTATTGTTATATCGTATGCACATAATGCTGGTTCTTTATACCTCATTTCTTTCGGGATTAAAGCCCTTATAGAAACGTCAGCATTACGCGCTATATAAGGAATCAACTTTAGTGTCATTAATAATAAATGCTACATTCATAAAGCGCATAAAAAAACACATGCTTCTTTAATTATGCGCTGTACAATTCAGATACAAGATACAAACAAACAAATGAATAAAAAGTATAACAATCAATCTAATACATACAATAATTAACAAAAAGGGGTTATGAATATTCATCTTAATGATGGAAGACGGAAAAACAGGTTTACTTTCCATCCTTCTATCATTTCATTCGCATTACGTGATCGTGTCCTATATCAACCTGTCATAAATGTAGAAAGGTGAAAACTACAAGTATAAACATAGAATACTACGCTAAAATTATGCAACATGGAAAGAAATAAACTATTCTTTTTAGTCCAACATGGCGGAAACATCGTTTAGTATCTCAATCATCTGTCTGTTTGTTTGTTTGTTTGTTTTTGTGTTGTTGTTTTTTTTTATTGCAGGAAGGTTTACCATGCATTGGAAACAAAATGAAGCAAAGAAGATACATATACCTTCGCTCCTCCTGCTGATGTACAGAGGGCAAGAAAGAAATCGTCTGCTATCTTGACATTGGAAAGCTCTAACGTCTGAAGGTTTGGCATGGTGCAGATACTCTTGGCGTAAGCCTCTGATGCAGCAGGGGAGATGTCATGTCCTTCCCAGTGTTCTATTGATTGAAGCTTTGCAGCAACATAATATAAGGAATACATTATTGATGTGACCATTAAGATATATATATATATAATAATCTTGCTCATACTTTCTTAAAGATTTGATTTCCTTCTGCTCATCCACTTCAACCTGTTCTCTCCGTTCTTCCTTCACTCTCCAGTTATCACGTGATCCCCGCACCTATACCCGCAGCGGCTACATACGGTGATAGGGCTTTTTTTCGGTTACTACAGTATTTCCCCATATCTTTGCAATAAACATCCTATCTATATATTCGTAATGGAAGTGTTGACCAAGTTCAAACCATTGTTGAAAACTTATCTGTTTACTCAATCCTAATTTTGTTATTGTTGTTGTTGTTGTTGTTATGCACATAATGCTGTATCCGTCCTCATTTTTTTCCCGGATTAATAGAAACATCAGTATTACGCGCTAAGGAATCAACTTTAGTGTCATCAATAATAAATGCTACATTCATAAAGGTAACGCATGTTTTATGTGCGCTGTACAATGGAGATACAAAATATAAACAAACAAATGCATAACAAGTATAACAATCAATCTAATACATACAATGATTAACAAAACGGGTTATGAATATTTATCTTCATGATGGAAAACGGAAAAAAACGAGTTTTCTTTTCATCCCTTCATCATCTCATTTGCATTACGTGATCGTGTCCCATATCAACCTGTCAAAAATGTAGAAAGGTAAAAACTATAAACATAAAATACTATGCTAAAACTATGCAACATGGAAAGAAACAAACTATTCTTTTTAGTCCGACACGGTGAAAACATCGTTTAGTATCTCAATCATCTGTTTGTTTGTTTGTTTGTTTGTTTTTGTGTTGTTGTTTTTTTATTGCAGGAAGGTTACCATGTATTGGAAACAAAATGAAGCAAAGAAGAAAGATATACCTTCGATCCTGCTGCCGATGTACAGGTGGCAAGAAAGAAATCGTCTGCTATCTTGACATCGGAAAGCTTTAACCGACGCACAGTGGGCCAGAATGAGCTGAAAGTGCGCCAAAATTATATCCCATGGTTTCTTTTTACCCAAATTTGGTGTCTAGGGGTAATTTGGGGCGTAGAATTGATTGAACATAATTTCAAACTCATATGACGTCACTGTGATGCTGATTTTTCATTGGCTACCAAAAATCGGTCTGTAAATGACGAATAAAGCAGTGCAAATCTTAGGCTGTTTTATTTTCTTTAAAGGTTAATTTGAAAAGGGGTTCATTTATCTTTTCACATTCACTGACACTGCTTATCTACTACCATTGAATACAAGATGCTTACATAATTGGCCACAGAAAGTGTATAAACATTCTGCGATCGAATTCATGCTGCGCTGGAAGTTCCATATTATACACACGTACTGCAAAATAATACTGTTGTCCGTGTAAATTAGAATAAGTTTATGATGTACGCTGTACTTTTGGGTGAATTTCTTCACTCTATTCTAGCAGGACATAAATGTGTGATATCAAATCAATCCCTCTGCTTTATAACCTTAGGCCTATGCCATATCAATTTATACAAGCGCAACACTCGAAAAACCATTTTGTCTAATTTTACTGGAAAGATAACAAATTGTGAAGTCAGTAATCAGGAGAATGAAAGGTTATGACTTAACAACTAAGAATGAGTCTGCCGTGTATGAAGGTTTACTTGAAAAAGCTATAATAAAAGATTTTTTAATGAAAAATCTATCGGAATCACTATCATGTGAAATTATAAATTCATCCCCATTCCACAAGGATTTTTTTTTTTTCTCATCAGTCAGTCGTCGGAAGCACTCTTTTTTTTTTTTTTTTTTTTTTTTTTTGCTTCCGGCAACCCACCTATTCCAAGTATGTGGGATCACAGTCTGATGAATCCGACTTGTATTTGTCGCCTATCAGGTCAATGTCAGACAGGTCGGGCATGATCCCATGAGGCAAGATCGTCCGATGAGGATCACGCGAGCAATGTCTGACATTGACCTGATAGTCGATCGACACAGTCGGATTCATCAGACTGCGATCCGATACACTTTGGTGAGCAGCCGGATAGCAACAGACTTTGCTTTCAAAGAGTAACCGATGAGAATAGAATATCTGTGTTTAGGTGTATAACGTTCTATCTGCATATGTCAAGAGTAGGATCGAAGTATTTAGGTGTCCATACAGTATGTATCGCAGAGGGAATAGCTTGTTTACAGCAGTGGCTATGACAATATGGACAATAATATGGCTATGACCTTGGTTATATGCAATTATGTAGGGCCTACTCTTTTATCTTTGAAAGAAGGGTCTTTTAGGTGCCGGAACTAGCCCTATTCATATATTTATAACTCTGTTTACCTCTTATTCAGTGTTAATCATGTTTGCGGGCCTTTAACGTGCAAGAAAAAAAAAATGAATTAAAATATAATGCCGCCCTCGTGCGGCGCCGTACACTGTATGATAACAGAATTCCTAAGTGGCTGCCAGGTCCAAAATATACGTAATGTGCCGCGGAAAATCGGCTCTAACACAAAAAGTGGCAAAAGGTGGCAGCCAAATCTGGTATCAGCTTAAAGCTGAGACATCAGGGAATGTTGTGGTAATAGAATTTAGTTGGAAATCCGTGGCAATCTAAACTTTTCATTTGGATATATAAAAAAAGACAAATAATTACCCTCTTTTCAAGGATATTTACCGGAAAATGTTCATGAAGATTAGGTTTCTTTGCATTTTTACGGCATTCATAACGTAAGATAAACTCTGAGAAATATGTTGGAGAAATTACAGGTTGATATCTCAAAAACTATATGTCGAAATTACGTATTCATTAAAGAGGTTACAATTTGCTTTGAAACTCTTAAAATGTTGTATTTTGCTACTTCAGGTAGGAAATATATCCCTTTAATGTACATATCTAATTTAAATATTTCACTGAAATATTCTTCAAAGTATTTCCTCTCAAGAGCGCATGTCAAAAATTAAAAAAATCCCAAGTGCCCAAAATGACTTTTGGCGCACTTTGGTATCTCTCTGGCCCACTGTGCGACGGTTTGGCATGGCGCAGTGTGTTAATGATTGAAGCTTTGCAGCAAAATAATATAAGGAATAGATTAATGATAATATGACCATTACAAAATGACCATTGAAATATATATATATATATAATAATCTTGCTCATATTTTCGTAAAGATTTGATTTCCTTCTCCTCATCCACTTCAACCCGTTCTCTCCGTTCTCCTTCACTCTCCAGTTATCACGTGATCCCCGCACCTATACCCCATCTCTTTTCAATAAACTCCCTATCTATATTCGTAATGGAAGTGTTGACCAAGTTCAAACCATTGTTGAAAACTTATCTGTTTACGCAATCCTATTTTGTTTTATTGTTGTTGTTGTTGTTGTTGTTGCTGTTATATCATATGCACATAATGCTGTATCTGTTCTCATTTTTTCCGGATTAATGCACTTAGAAACATCAGTATTACGTGCTAAAGAATCAACTTTAGTGTCATCAATAATAAATGCTACATTCATAAAGCTTATCATAACGTATGCTTTTATGTGCGCTGTACAATGGAGATACAAAATATAAACAAACAAATGAATAACAAGTATAACAATCAATCTAATACATACAATAATTAACAAAAAGGGTTATGAATATTTATCTTCATGATGGAAAACGGAAAAAACGGGTTTTCTTTCCATCCCTTCATCATCTCATTTGCATTACGTGATCGTGTCCTATAAACCTGTCATAAATGTAGAAAGGTGAAACCTATAAACATAAGATACTATGCTAAAACTATGCAACATGGAAAGAAACAAACTATTCTTTTTAGTCCAACATGGCGAAAACATCGTTTAGTATCTGAATCACGTGTTTGTTTGTTTGCTTGTTTTTTTAATTACAGGAAGGTTTCCCATGCATTGGAAACTAAATGAGGCAAAGAAGATACCTTCGCTCCTGCTGCTGATGACAAGGGCAAAAAAAAAAAAAAAAAAAAAAATCTGCTATTTTGACTTTGTATAGGTGTAACGTCTGAAGGTTTGGAATGGTGCAGATACTCTTGGGGTAGGACTTTGATATAACAGGGGAGATGTCAGGTCCGCAAAGGTGTGTTATTGATTGAAGCTTTACAGCAACAAAATATAAGGAATACATTAATGATATGACCCTTACAACAAGATATGACCACATTACTCCATGCAGTTCTCCAACCCCCCATTGGCTTCCCATACATCAACGTATCAGCTTTAAAGTCCTGCTTATTGTTTACAAGACATGAAATAATCTTGCTCCATTTTTTCTTAAAGATTGATTTCTTTCTCCTCATCCACTTCAACCCGTTCTCTCCGTTCTTCCTCCAGCCTCCAGTTATCACGTGGCCCCCGCACTTATACCCTCAGCGGCTACGGCGATATGGATTTTTTTTTTCTTTTTATTTCCCCAACTCTTTGCAAGAAAAAACTCCCTATTTATATTCGTAATTAAAGTGTTGACCAAGTTCAAATCATTGTTGAAAACTTATCTGTTTATTCAATCCTAATTTTGTTGTTCTTGTTGTTGCTATTGTTATATCGTATGCACATAATGCTGGTTCTTTATACCTCATTTCTTTCGGGATTAAAGCCCTTATAGAAACGTCAGTATTACGCGCTTTATAAGGAATCAACTTTAGTGTCACCAATAATAAATGCTACATTCATAAGCGCATCAAAAACACATGCTTCTTTAATTATGCGCTGTACAATTCATATACAAGATACAAACAAACAAATTAATGAATAACAAGTATAACAACCAATCTAATACATACAATGATTAACAAAAAGGGGTTATGAATATTCATCTTGATGATGGAAGACGGAAAAACAGGTTTTCTTTCAATTCCGTTATCACTTCATTCGCATCACGTGATCGTGTCCCATATCAATCTGTCATAAACGTATAAAGGTGAAAACTATAAACATGAAATACTTTGCTAACACTATGTAACATGGAAAGAAACAGACTATTCTTTTTAGTCCAACACGGCAAAAACATCGTCTAGTATCTCAATCATCTGTTTGTTTGTTTGTTTTTGTGTTGATGTTTTTTTTTTTATTGCAGGAAGGTTTACCACGAATTGGAAACCAAATGAAGCAAAGAAGATACATATACCTTCGATCCTGCTGCTGATGTATAGAGGGCAAGAAAGAAATCGTCTGCTATCTTGACATCGTCAAGCTTTAAGGTCTGAAGGTTTGGCATGGTGCAGATACTCTTGGCGTAAGCCTCTGATGCAGCAGGGGAGATGCCAGGTCCACAACGGTGTTCTATTGATTGAAGCTTTGCAGCAACATAATATAAGGAATACATTATTAATATGATCATTAATATATATATATATATATATATATATATATATATATATATATATATAATACTAATCTTGCTCATATTTTCTTAAAGATTTGATTTCCATCCGCTCATCCACTTCAACCCGTTCTCTCCGTTCTTCCTTCACTCTCCAGTTATCACGTGATCCCCGCACCTATACCCGCAGCGGCTACATACAGTAATAGGGCTCTTTCGGTTACTCCAGTATTTCCCCATCTCTTTGCAATAAACTCCCTATCTATATTCGTAATGGAAGTGTTGACCAAGTTCATACCATTGTTGAAAACTTATCTGTTTACTCAATCCTAATTTTGCTATTGTTGTTGTTGTCGTTGCTGTTATATCATATGCAAATAATGCTGTATCTGTCCTCATTTTTTTTTTCCGGATTAATGCACTTAGAAACATCAATATTACGCGCTAAGGAATCAACTTTAGTGTCATCAATAATAAATGCTACATTCATATACCGTATGCACATAATGCTGGTACTTTATACCTCATTTCTTTAGGGATTAAAGCCCTTAGAAACGTCAGCATTACGCGCTATATAAGGAATCAACTTTAGTGTCATCAATAATAAATGCTATATTCATAAGCGCATCAAAAACACATGCTTCTTTAATTATGCGATGTACAATTCATATACAAGATACAAACAAACAAATTAATGAATAACAAGTATAACAACCAATCTAATACATACAATAATTAACAAAAAGGGGTTATGAATATTCATCTTGATGATGGAAGACGGAAAAACAGGTTTTCTTTCAATTCCGTTATCACTTCATTCGCATCACGTGATCGTGTCCCATATCAATCTGTCATAAACGTATAAAGGTGAAAACTATAAACATGAAATACTTTGCTAACACTATGTAACATGGAAAGAAACAGACTATTCTTTTTAGTCCAACACGGCAAAAACATCGTCTAGTATCTCAATCATCTGTTTGTTTGTTTGTTTTTGTGTTGTTGTTTTTTTTTTTTTATTGCAGGAAGGTTTACCACGAATTGGAAACCAAATGAAGCAAAGAAGATACATATACCTTCGATCCTGCTGCTGATGTATAGAGGCCAAAAAAGAAATCGTCTGCTATCTTGACATCGTCAAGCTTTAAGGTCTGAAGGTTTGGCATGGTGCAGATACTCTTGGCGTAAGCCTCTGATGCAGCAGGGGAGATGTCAGGTCCACAACGGTGTTCTATTGATTGAAGCTTTGCAGCAACATAATATAAGGAATACATTATTGATATGATCATTAATATATATATATATATATATATATATATATATATATAATACTAATCTTGCTCATATTTTCTTAAAGATTTGATTTCCATCCGCTCATCCACTTCAACCCGTTCTCTCCGTTCTTCCTTCACTCTCCAGTTATCACGTGATCCCCGCACCTATACCCGCAGCGGCTACATACAGTAATAGGGCTCTTTCGGTTACTCCAGTATTTCCCCATCTCTTTGCAATAAACTCCCTATCTATATTCGTAATGGAAGTGTTGACCAAGTTCATACCATTGTTGAAAACTTATCTGTTTACTCAATCCTAATTTTGCTATTGTTGTTGTTGTCGTTGCTGTTATATCATATGCAAATAATGCTGTATCTGTCCTCATTTTTTTTTCCGGATTAATGCACTTAGAAACATCAATATTACGCGCTAAGGAATCAACTTTAGTGCCATCAATAATAAATGCTACATTCATATACCGTATGCACATAATGCTGGTACTTTATACCTCATTTCTTTAGGGATTAAAGCCCTTAGAAACGTCAGCATTACGCGCTATATAAGGAATCAACTTTAGTGTCATCAATAATAAATGCTACATTCATAAGCGCATCAAAAACACATGCTTCTTTAATTATGCGATGTACAATTCATATACAAGATACAAACAAACAAATGAATAACAAGTATAACAACCAATCTAATACATACAATAATTAACAAAAAGGGGTTATGAATATTCATCTTGATGATGGAAGACGGAAAAACAGGTTTTCTTTCATTCCTTTATCACTTCATTCGCATCACGTGATCGTGTCCCATATCAATCTGTCATAAACGTATAAAGGTGAAAACTATAAACATGAAATACTTTGCTAACACTATGTAACATGGAAAGAAACAGACTATTCTTTTTAGTCCAACACGGCAAAAACATCGTCTAGTATCTCAATCATCTGTTTGTTTGTTTGTTTTTGTGTTGTTGTTTTTTCTATTGCAGGAAGGTTTCAACATGCATTGAAAACCAAATGAAGCAAAGAAGATACATATACCTTCGATCCTGCTGCTGATGTATAGAGGCCAAAAAAGAAATCGTCTGCTATCTTGACATCGTCAAGCTTTAAGGTCTGAAGGTTTGGCATGGTGCAGATACTCTTGGCGTAAGCCTCTGATGCAGCAGGGGAGATGTCAGGTCCACAACGGTGTTCTATTGATTGAAGCTTTGCAGCAACATAATATAAGGAATACATTATTGATATGATCATTAATATATATATATAATACTAATCTTGCTCATATTTTCTTAAAGATTTGATTTCCATCCGCTCATCCACTTCAACCCGTTCTCTCCGTTCTTCCTTCACTCTCCAGTTATCACGTGATCCCCGCACCTATACCCGCAGCGGCTACATACAGTAATAGGGCTCTTTCGGTTACTCCAGTATTTCCCCATCTCTTTGCAATAAACTCCCTATCTATATTCGTAATGGAAGTGTTGACCAAGTTCATACCATTGTTCAAAACTTATCTGTTTACTCAATCCTAATTTTGCTATTGTTGTTGTTGTCGTTGCTGTTATATCATATGCAAATAATGCTGTATCTGTCCTCATTTTTTTCCGGATTAATGCACTTAGAAACATCAATATTACGCGCTAAGGAATCAACTTTAGTGTCATCAATAATAAATGCTACATTCATATACCGTATGCACATAATGCTGGTACTTTATACCTCATTTCTTTAGGGATTAAAGCCCTTAGAAACGTCAGCATTACGCGCTATATAAGGAATCAACCTTAGTGTCACCAATAATAAATGCTACATTCATAAGTGCATCAAAAACACATGCTTCTTTAATTATGCGATGTACAAATCATATACAAGATACAAACAAACAAATGAATAACAAGTATAACAACCAATCTAATACATACAATAATTAACAAAAAGGGGTTATGAATATTCATCTTGATGATGGAAGACGGAACAACAGGTTTTCTTTCCATTCCTTTATCACTTCATTCGCATCACGTGATCGTGTCCCATATCAATCTGTCATAAACGTATAAAGGTGAAAACTATAAACATGAAATACTTTGCTAACACTATGTAACATGGAAAGAAACAGACTATTCTTTTTAGTCCAACACGGCAAAAACATCGTCTAGTATCTCAATCATCTGTTTGTTTGTTTGTTTTTGTGTTGTTGTTTTTTCTATTGCAGGAAGGTTTCAACATGCATTGAAAACCAAATGAAGCAAAGAAGATACATATACCTTCGCTCCTGCTGCTGATGTACAGAGGGCAAGAAAGAAATCGTCTGCTTTCTTGACATCGTCAAGCGTTAACCCTTGAAGGTTTTTTTTTTTTCCGGATTAATGCACTTAGAAACATCAGTATTACGCGCTAAGGAATCAACTTTAGTGTCATCAATAATAAATGCTACATTCATATACCGTATGCACATAATGCTGGTACTTTATACCTCATTTCTTTAGGGATTAAAGCCCTAAAGCGGGGTTCCCACTATCACGATTGGCGCCACGATTGAAATCGTGGTCTTAATCGTGAAGCAATCGTGGTGATCTTATTAGATCGTATCAGATTGTATCAGATCTTGAGGTCAATCGCAGCGATCGCGTTAATCGCAGACAATTTTTGGACGGTTCAAAAATTTTCTACGATTAACACGATTCATTTTTGATCGTGATCATCGCATCAAATTGTCTTGGATCGTATCAAAACGCAGCAAATCTTATCTTATCATGCTTCTTAATCGTGTTGATCGGGATCGACTTTTTCACTTTCCTTCTGCTTATTTTTTTTTTTTGCACATTTATTTTGCCCTTATTTTACCTGCAAATCGTATATATTTTGTATTCCGCGAGGTTCAATAAGGGAGGGGTGGCATAATGAAATATAAAACAACGACATCACTGAAACATCCACCCGAAGTAGAATGTTTCACATACCCCACAAAGTAACTTTTGTGACTTTTGAAAAGTGACAATTGTCGTGGATGTTAGGCCACTCGTACATGACTATAAAAATCACTGTCATTATTTCTCACATAGAAGTTAGTCAATAAGTCTAGCAACACCCCTGCAAAATGATTTTGCTTGATTTTGTTGTTGTTGAAGTGACATTATTTCAGGGGAGTAAATATCTTACTGTTGTGTGTGTATATCGGTTTTGTTAAACACTGTTAAATAAAACAGTAAATCAAGCCAAACCAACCAAACTTTCAATACCCCATGAGATAACGACATTTTGAAATAGAAATGTATATGATACATACTATGCGAATATGAAATCAAACACACAAGTAATACTATCATTTCGGCCAACTTTCTTATATTTAGAGTATGTTATATCATATTTTCTTCATGTATCAAAAGAAGGTGAAAACATTTTGTCTTGATCTTTTTTTTTTCTAGGGAAGAGGGGGCAATGATCTGATCTTGTGTATTCGGGTTTTTTTGTTTTTGTTTTTGTTTTTTTTTTGGTGGGGGAGGGGGAGGGGAAGGGTGAGCAGGTCGATTCAATAATTTATTTCTTTAGGTTAATAGAGTAGGGACTATCTCAGGTTGTGGCTGGCCTAGGTGATGCTTTCTCTCTGATGATAACATAATTGTCATTTGCAATACTGCAAAGGTCACGTTGTCATCATTCTCAACCTGTCAACCCTTGCCATCATCAATGATTGTGGATAGTAGGCCTAATCATTCTGCAGAAGTTAAGGAAATGATGAAATCCATTGTCGGTCGGACTATAATTTCCCATTCGGGTCCAATCGCACCTTAAATGGGGGTCGCTTTTGATCCCGATCGTGAAAGATATCTTATCTTATCTCGACAGCCCGCATTGGTTCGCGGTATTCGTATTCGAACGAGTCAGAAAGTAACTGCACGCACCAAATCGGGGATCCCGATCGTAATGATCGTGGTAGATCGGAACCAATCATGGACTCAATCGGGACAATCCTATCGGATCGTATTTGAACGGCAGACCAGATCGTGACAGATCGTATCGCTTGAAATAGACCAATCGTGACCATATCGCATCCAAGCGTACCAACACGTATTGACTCGCATAACCTCGTATCCAAACGTGAAATTTCAGATGAGTTCAACAAATTTTCCACGATCAGTTACGAATGTCCAATCGTGGCGTTCGCAATGGATCGCACGATAGTGGGAACCCCGCTTTAGAAACGTAAGCATTACGCGCTATATAAGGAATCAACCTTAGCGTCACCAATAATAAATGCTACATTCATAAGAGCATCAAAAACACATGCTTCTTTAATTATGCGATGTACAAATCATATACAAGATACAAACAAACAAATGAATAACAAGTATATCGACCAATCTAATACATACAATAATTAACAAAAAGGGGTTATGAATATTCATCTTGATGATGGAAGACGGAAAAACAGGTTTTCTTTCCATTCCTTTATCACTTCATTCGCATCACGTGATCGTGTCCCTTATCAATCTGTCATAAACGTATAAAGGTGAAAACTATAAACATGAAATACTTTGCTAACACTATGTAACATGGAAAGAAACAGACTATTCTTTTTAGTCCAACACGGCAAAAACATCGTCTAGTATCTCAATCATCTGTTTGTTTGTTTGTTTTTGTGTTGTTGTTTTTTTTTATTGCAGGAAGGTTTACCACGAATTGGAAACCAAATGAAGCAAAGAAGATACATATACCTTCGATCCTGCTGCTGATGTACAGAGGGCAAGAAAGAAATCGTCTGCTATCTTGACATCGTCAAGCTTTAAGGTCTGAAGGTTTGGCATGGTGCAGATACTCTTGGCGTAAGCCTCTGATGCAGCAGGGGAGATGTCAGGTCCACAACGGTGTTCTATTGATTGAAGCTTTGCAGCAACATAATATAAGGAATACATTATTGATATGATCATTAATATATATATATATATATATATATATATATATATATATATATATATAATACTAATCTTGCTCATATTTTCTTAAAGATTTGATTTCCATCCGCTCATCCACTTCAACCCGTTCTCTCCGTTCTTCCTTCACTCTCCAGTTATCACGTGATCCCCGCACCTATACCCGCAGCGGCTACATACAGTAATAGGGCTCTTTCGGTTACTCCAGTATTTCCCCATCTCTTTGCAATAAACTCCCTATCTATATTCGTAATGGAAGTGTTGACCAAGTTCATACCATTGTTGAAAACTTATCTGTTTACTCAATCCTAATTTTGCTATTGTTGTTGTTGTCGTTGCTGTTATATCATATGCAAATAATGCTGTATCTGTCCTCATTTTTTTTCCGGATTAATGCACTTAGAAACATCAATATTACGCGCTAAGGAATCAACTTTAGTGTCATCAATAATAAATGCTACATTCATATACCGTATGCACATAATGCTGGTACTTTATACCTCATTTCTTTAGGGATTAAAGCCCTTAGAAACGTCAGCATTACGCGCTATATAAGGAATCAACTTTAGTGTCATCAATAATAAATGCTACATTCATAAGCGCATCAAAAACACATGCTTCTTTAATTGTGCAATGTACAATTCATATACAAGATACAAACAAACAAATGAATAACAAGTATAACAACCAATCTAATACATACAATAATTAACAAAAAGGGGTTATGAATATTCATCTTGATGATGGAAGACGGAAAAACAGGTTTTCTTTCATTCCTTTATCACTTCATTCGCATTACGTGATCGTGTCCCATATCAATCTGTCATAAACGTATAAAGGTGAAAACTATAAACATGAAATACTTTGCTAACACTATGTAACATGGAAAGAAACAGACTATTCTTTTTAGTCCAACACGGCAAAAACATCGTCTAGTATCTCAATCATCTGTTTGTTTGTTTGTTTTTGTGTTGTTGTTTTTTTTTTTATTGCAGGAAGGTTTACCACGAATTGGAAACCAAATGAAGCAAAGAAGATACATATACCTTCGATCCTGCTGCTGATGTATAGAGGCCAAAAAAGAAATCGTCTGCTATCTTGACATCGTCAAGCTTTAAGGTCTGAAGGTTTGGCATGGTGCAGATACTCTTGGCGTAAGCCTCTGATGCAGCAGGGGAGATGTCAGGTCCACAACGGTGTTCTATTGATTGAAGCTTTGCAGCAACATAATATAAGGAATACATTATTGATATGATCATTAATATATATATATATATATATATATATATATATAATACTAATCTTGCTCATATTTTCTTAAAGATTTGATTTCCATCCGCTCATCCACTTCAACCCGTTCTCTCCGTTCTTCCTTCACTCTCCAGTTATCACGTGATCCCCGCACCTATACCCGCAGCGGCTACATACAGTAATAGGGCTCTTTCGGTTACTCCAGTATTTCCCCATCTCTTTGCAATAAACTCCCTATATATATTCGTAATGGAAGTGTTGACCAAGTTCATACCATTGTTGAAAACTTATCTGTTTACTCAATCCTAATTTTGCTATTGTTGTTGTTGTCGTTGCTGTTATATCATATGCAAATAATGCTGTATCTGTCCTCATTTTTTTTTTCGGATTAATGCACTTAGAAACATCAATATTACGCGCTAAGGAATCAACTTTAGTGTCATCAATAATAAATGCTACATTCATATACCGTATGCACATAATGCTGGTACTTTATACCTCATTTCTTTAGGGATTAAAGCCCTTAGAAACGTCAGCATTACGCGCTATATAAGGAATCAATTTAGTGTCATCAATAATAAATGCTACATTCATAAGCGCATCAAAAACACATGCTTCTTTAATTATGCGATGTACAATTCATATACAAGATACAAACAAACAAATGAATAACAAGTATAACAACCAATCTAATACATACAATAATTAACAAAAAGGGGTTATGAATATTCATCTTGATGATGGAAGACGGAAAAACAGGTTTTCTTTCATTCCTTCATCACTTCATTCGCATTACGTGATCGTGTCCCATATCAATCTGTCATAAACGTATAAAGGTGAAAACTATAAACATGAAATACTTTGCTAACACTATGTAACATGGAAAGAAACAGACTATTCTTTTTAGTCCAACACGGCAAAAACATCGTCTAGTATCTCAATCATCTGTTTGTTTGTTTGTTTTTGTGTTGTTGTTTTTTCTATTGCAGGAAGGTTTCAACATGCATTGAAAACCAAATGAAGCAAAGAAGATACATATACCTTCGCTCCTGCTGCTGATGTACAGAGGGCAAGAAAGAAATCGTCTGCTTTCTTGACATCGTCAAGCGTTAACCCCTGAAGGTTTTTTTTTCCGGATTAATGCACTTAGAAACATCAGTATTACGCGCTAAGGAATCAACTTTAGTGTCATCAATAATAAATGCTACATTCATATACCGTATGCACATAACGCTGGTACTTTATACCTCATTTCTTTAGGGATTAAAGCCCTTAGAAACGTAAGCATTACGCGCTATATAAGGAATCAACCTTAGCGTCACCAATGATAAATGCTACATTCATAAGAGCATCAAAAACACATGCTTCTTTAATTATGCGATGTACAAATCATATACAAGATACAAACAAACAAATGAATAACAAGTATAACGACCAATCTAATACATACAATAATTAACAAAAAGGGGTTATGAATATTCATCTTGATGATGGAAGACGGAAAAACAGGTTTTCTTTCCATTCCTTTATCACTTCATTCGCATCACGTGATCGTGTCCCATATCAATCTGTCATAAACGTATAAAGGTGAAAACTATAAACATGAAATACTTTGCTAACACTATGTAACATGGAAAGAAACAGACTATTCTTTTTAGTCCAACACGGCAAAAACATCGTCTAGTATCTCAATCATCTGTTTGTTTGTTTGTTTTTGTGTTGTTGTTTTTTTATTGCAGGAAGGTTTACCACGAATTGGAAACCAAATGAAGCAAAGAAGATACATATACCTTCGATCCTGCTGCTGATGTACAGAGGGCAAGAAAGAAATCGTCTGCTATCTTGACATCGTCAAGCTTTAAGGTCTGAAGGTTTGGCATGGTGCAGATACTCTTGGCGTAAGCCTCTGATGCAGCAGGGGAGATGTCAGGTCCACAACGGTGTTCTATTGATTGAAGCTTTGCAGCAACATAATATAAGGAATACATTATTGATATGATCATTAATATATATATATATATATATATATATATATATATATATATATATATATATAATACTAATCTTGCTCATATTTTCTTAAAGATTTGATTTCCATCCGCTCATCCACTTCAACCCGTTCTCTCCGTTCTTCCTTCACTCTCCAGTTATCACGTGATCCCCGCACCTATACCCGCAGCGGCTACATACAGTAATAGGGCTCTTTCGGTTACTCCAGTATTTCCCCATCTCTTTGCAATAAACTCCCTATCTATATTCGTAATGGAAGTGTTGACCAAGTTCATACCATTGTTGAAAACTTATCTGTTTACTCAATCCTAATTTTGCTATTGTTGTTGTTGTCGTTGCTGTTATATCATATGCAAATAATGCTGTATCTGTCCTCATTTTTTTTCCGGATTAATGCACTTAGAAACATCAATATTATGCGCTAGGGAATCAACTTTAGTGTCATCAATAATAAATGCTACATTCATATACCGTATGCACATAATGCTGGTACTTTATACCTCATTTCTTTCGGGATTAAAGCCCTTCTATAGAAACGTCAGCATTACGCGCTTTATAAGGAATCAACTTTAGTGTCATCGATAATAAATGCTACATTCATAAAGCGCATCAAAAACACATGCTTCTTTAATTATGCGCTGTACAATTCATATGCAAGATACAAACAAACAAATGAATAACAAGTATAACAATCAATCTAATACATACAATAATTAACAAAAAGGGGTTATGAATATTCATCTTGATGATGGAAGACGGAAAAACAGGTTTTCTTTCATTCCTTTATCACTTCATTCGCATTACGTGATCGTGTCCCATATCAATCTGTCATAAACGTATAAAGGTGAAAACTATAAACATGAAATACTTTGCTAACACTATGTAACATGGAAAGAAACAGACTATTCTTTTTAGTCCAACACGGCAAAAACATCGTCTAGTATCTCAATCATCTGTTTGTTTGTTTGTTTTTGTGTTGTTGTTTTTTCTATTGCAGGAAGGTTTCAACATGCATTGAAAACCAAATGAAGCAAAGAAGATACATATACTTTCGCTCCTGCTGCTGATGTACAGAGGGCAAGAAAGAAATCGTCTGCTTTCTTGACATCGTCAAGCGTTAACCCCTGAAGGTTTTTTTTTCCGGATTAATGCACTTAGAAACATCAGTATTACGCGCTAAGGAATCAACTTTAGTGTCATCAATAATAAATGCTACTTTCATATACCGTATGCACATAACGCTGGTACTTTATACCTCATTTCTTTAGGGATTAAAGCCCTTAGAAACGTAAGCATTACGCGCTATATAAGGAATCAACCTTAGCGTCACCAATAATAAATGCTACATTCATAAGAGCATCAAAAACACATGCTTCTTTAATTATGCGATGTACAAATCATATACAAGATACAAACAAACAAATGAATAACAAGTATATCGACCAATCTAATACATACAATAATTAACAAAAAGGGGTTATGAATATTCATCTTGATGATGGAAGACGGAAAAACAGGTTTTCTTTCCATTCCTTTATCACTTCATTCGCATCACGTGATCGTGTCCCATATCAATCTGTCATAAACGTATAAAGGTGAAAACTATAAACATCAAATACTTTGCTAACACTATGTAACATGGAAAGAAACAGACTATTCTTTTTAGTCCAACACGGCAAAAACATCGTCTAGTATCTCAATCATCTGTTTGTTTGTTTGTTTTTGTGTTGTTTTTTTTTTTTATTGCAGGAAGGTTTACCACGAATTGGAAACCAAATGAAGCAAAGAAGATACATATACCTTCGCTCCTGCTGCTGATGTACAGAGGGCAAGAAAGAAATCGTCTGCTATCTTGACATCGTCAAGCTTTAAGGTCTGAAGGTTTGGCATGGTGCAGATACTCTTGGCGTAAGCCTCTGATGCAGCAGGGGAGATGTCAGGTCCACAACGGTGTTCTATTGATTGAAGCTTTGCAGCAACATAATATAAGGAATACATTATTGATATGATCATTAATATATATATATATATATATATATATATATATATATATATAATACTAATCTTGCTCATATTTTCTTAAAGATTTGATTTCCATCCGCTCATCCACTTCAACCCGTTCTCTCCGTTCTTCCTTCACTCTCCAGTTATCACGTGATCCCCGCACCTATACCCGCAGCGGCTACATACAGTAATAGGGCTCTTTCGGTTACTCCAGTATTTCCCCATCTCTTTGCAATAAACTCCCTATCTATATTCGTAATGGAAGTGTTGACCAAGTTCATACCATTGTTGAAAACTTATCTGTTTACTCAATCCTAATTTTGCTATTGTTGTTGTTGTCGTTGCTGTTATATCATATGCAAATAATGCTGTATCTGTCCTCATTTTTTTTCCGGATTAATGCACTTAGAAACATCAATATTACGCGCTAAGGAATCAACTTTAGTGTCATCAATAATAAATGCTACATTCATATACCGTATGCACATAATGCTGGTACTTTATACCTCATTTCTTTAGGGATTAAAGCCCTTAGAAACGTCAGCATTACGCGCTATATAAGGAATCAACCTTAGTGTCACCAATAATAAATGCTACATTCATAAGTGCATCAAAAACACATGCTTCTTTAATTATGCGATGTACAAATCATATACAAGATACAAACAAACAAATGAATAACAAGTATAAAAACCAATCTAATACATACAACAATTAACAAAAAGGGGTTATGAATATTCATCTTGATGATGGAAGACGGAACAACAGGTTTTCTTTCCATTCCTTTATCACTTCATTCGCATCACGTGATCGTGTCCCATATCAATCTGTCATAAACGTATAAAGGTGAAAACTATAAACATGAAATACTTTGCTAACACTATGTAACATGGAAAGAAACAGACTATTCTTTTAAGTCCAACACGGCAAAAACATCGTCTAGTATCTCAATCATCTGTTTGTTTGTTTGTTTTTGTGTTGTTGTTTTTTTTTTATTGCAGGAAGGTTTACCACGAATTGGAAACCAAATGAAGCAAAGAAGATACATATACCTTCGATCCTGCTGCTGATGTACAGAGGGCAAGAAAGAAATCGTCTGCTATCTTGACATCGTCAAGCTTTAAGGTCTGAAGGTTTGGCATGGTGCAGATACTCTTGGCGTAAGCCTCTGATGCAGCAGGGGAGATGTCAGGTCCACAACGGTGTTCTATTGATTGAAGCTTTGCAGCAACATAATATAAGGAATACATTATTGATATGATCATTAAAAATATATAATAATCTTGCTCATATTTTCTTAAAGATATGATTTCCTTCTGCTCATCCACTTCAACCCGTTCTCTCCGTTCTTCCTTCACTCTCCAGTTATCACGTGATCCCCGCACCTATACCCGCAGCGGCTACATACAGTAATAGGGCTCTTTCGGTTACTACAGTATTTCCCCATCTCTGTGCAAGAAACTCCCTATATCTATGTTCGTATAATGGAAGCGTTGACCAAGTTCAAACCATTGTTGAAAACTTATCTGTGTACTCAATCCTAATTTTGTTATTGTTGTTGTTGTTGTTGCTGCTAATGCACATAATGCTGTATCTGTCCTCATTTTTTTCCGGATTAATGCACTTAAAACCATCAGTATTATGTGCTAAGGAATCAACTTTAGTGTCATCAATAATAAATGCTACATTCATTTGATTTGATTTGATTTGATTTATTTATTCTCTGTATGCCATTTTTTTTCAAATACATCAACTTTCTGCAATTTCATTAAGAAAGTACAAAATACCGGTATTATACTTTATACAATTTTCATCATTTTCATCAATTATGCAATACATCTGTAGTATAATTACACGAGTAACGTGTTAATAATTTGCATACAGAACGATTGCCAATAATAAGCACAACGCTTGACTGTTTGGCAACCGATAACAAATAACATTATAGTGAAGAAAAACAAGAGAGTCCAACATAAGGGTTAGGGAGAGGGAGAGAGAGAGAGAGAGAGAGAGAGAAAGCTGACGCATGTTTTATGTGCGCAGTATAATGGAGATACAAAATATAAAAAAAAACAAATGAATAACAAGTATAACAATCGATCTAATACATACAATAATTAACAAGAAGGGTTATGAATATCTATCTTCATGATGAAAAACGGAAAAAACGGGTTTTCTTTCCATCCCTTCATCATCTCATTTGCATTACGTGATCGTGTTCTATATCAACCTGTCATAATAATGTAGAAAGGTGAAAAGTATAAACATAAAATACTATGCTAAAAGTATGCAACATGGAAAGAAACAAACTATTCTTTTTAGTCCAACACGGTGAAAACATCGTTTAGTATCTCAATCATCTGTTTGTTTGTTTTTTTGTTTGTTTTTGTGTTGTTGTTTTTATTGCAGGAAGGTTTATAATGCATTGAAAACCAAATCAAGCAAAGAAGAAAGATATACCTTCGATCCTGCTGCTGATGTACAGAGGGCAAGAAAGAAATCGTCTGCTATCTTGACATCGTCAAGCTCTAACCTCTGAAGGTTTGGCATGGTGCAGATACTCTTGGCGTAAGCCTCTGATGCAGCAGGGGAGATGTCAGGTCCTCTCCAGTGTTCTATTGATTGAAGCTTTGCAGCAACATAATATAAGGAATACGTTATTGATATGACCATTAAATATATATATATATATATATATATATATATATATATATATATATATATATATATATATTGGAAACTAAATGAGGCAAAGAAGATACCTTCGCTCCTGCTGCTGATGTAACAAGGGCAAGAAAAAAAAAACATCTGCTATTTTGACTTTGTATAGGTGTAACGTCTGAAGGTTTGGCATGGTGCAGATAGTCTTGGGGTAGGACTCTGATACAACAGGCAGGGGAGATGTCAAGACCGCAAAAGTGTGTTATTGATTGAAGCTTTGCAGCAACAACATTTTAAGGAATACATTAATGATATGACCCTTACAACAAGATATGACCACATTACTCCATGCAGTTCTCCAATCCCCCTATTTGCTCCCCATACATCGACGTATCAGCTTTAAAGTCCTGCTTATTGTTTACAAGACATGAAATAATCTTGCTCCATCTTTTCTTAAAGATTGATTTCCTTCTGCTCATCCACTTCAACCTGTTCTCTCCGTTCTTCCTCCAGTCTCCCGTTATCACGAGGCCCCCGCACTTATACCCGTAGCGGCTAAGGCGATATGATTTTTTCTTTCTTTTTTTTTATTTCCCCATCTCTTTGCAAGAAAAAACTTCCTATCCATATTCGTAATTAAGGTGTTGCCCTTAGAAACATCAGTATTACGCGATAAGGAATCAACTTTAGTGTCATCAATAATAAATGCTACATTCATAAAGCTTATCATAACGCATACTTTTATGTGCGCTCTATATCATTCAATGGATATAAAAAATATAAACAAACAAATGAATAACAAGTATAACAATCACTCTAATACATAAAATAGTTAACAAAAAGGGTTATGAATATTTATCTTCATGATGGAAAACGGAAAAAAACGGGTTTTCTTTCCATCCCTTCATCATCTCATTTGCATTACGTGATCGTGTCCTATATCAACCTGTCATAAATGTAGAAAGGTGAAAACTATAAACATAAAATACTATGCTAAAACTATGCAACATAGAAAGAAACAAACTATTCTTTTTAGTTCAACATGGCGAAAACATCGTTTAGTATCTCAATCATCTGTTTGTTTGTTTGTTTTTTAATTACAGGAAGGTTTCCCATGCATTGGTAACTAAATGAGGCAAAGAAGATACCTTCGCTCCTGCTGCTCATGTAACAAGGGCAAAAAAACATCTGCTATTTTGACTTTGTATAGGTGTAACATCTGAAGGTTTGGCATGGTGCAGATACTCTTGGGGTAGGACTCTGATACAACAGGGGAGATGTTTCTTTCCATGTTACATAGCCTTAGCAAAGTATTTCACGTTTATCGTTTTCAACTTTATACGTATATGACAGGACGGTGGTTGATATGGGACACAATCACTTAATGCGAATGAGATGATGAAGGGATGGAAAGAAAACCCGCTTTTTTTCGTTTTCCATCATGAAGATAGATATTCATAGCCCTTTTTGTTAATCATTGTATGTATTAGATTGATTGTTATACTCGTTATTCAATTTGTTTGTTTGTATTTTGTATCTGAATTGTGCAGCGCATATAGAAGCATGTGTTTTTTAAGCGGTTTATGAATGTAGCATTTATTATTGATGAAACTAAAGTTGATTCCTTATATAGCGCGTAATACTGACCTTTATAAGCGCATTAATCCGGAAAAAAAAATGAGGTAAGAAACAGCATCATGTGCATATGATATAACAATAGCAACAACAAAAACAACAAAATTAGGATTGAGAGTAAACAGATAAATTTTCAACAATGATTTGAACTTGTCAACACTTTAATTACGAATATAGATAGGGAGTTTTTTTTTCTTTTTTGGCAGAGAGATGGGGAAATAACATTCCCTCACTAACTAACTGTGTTCTATTGATTGGAGCTTTGCATCAATATATACATTAATGATATGACCAAGGAATACAATAATATTACCATTACAACAACCGTGATCGCCCTAACTATGCGATCTGCCAAGTTATATGAAAGCGGTACAAGTATAAAGATTCATGCGCAGTTTTGATGCACATTGATTTAACTTAATAAACCATCGATACGTCATAATACCGTTGAAATAAATGATTCGTAAATTTCCCGGCAAAGTTTGTACATTTCCCGTGAAAACTGAATGTTTTTACAATTTCCGTCGATGCCATTTCCAAAATTTGTACTCTCTGAAAAAAATCGAGTGAAAATTTTCACTCTAAAAAGAGTGAATACAAAAAGAGTGAATTTAGAGTGAAATTGGAGTGAATTTTGAGTGAAAATGTTCATTTTCACTCATTTTGTAGTGACGTCAGGGATCACTCCAAAATCTTCGAGAAATTTCTCAGATAACTGAATAGAGGATATGGCAAAGACCTGTACACTTTTAGTGCTTTTTTCCCTCCGGGGTTGGTATGATCTGTATATTGTGCTTCAAATGAACTTTAACCTGTCTACTTAGGTTTTTCTGCTGAAAAAGATGGATACAGACCGGATATAGCACGAATAGATTCATAGACAGTCAAATACAATACCGCGTTTATGCCCTCTAAATTCAGCAACATTTTTTTTTTCTTTTCAAACGGATTAGATAGCATTATATCACAACGTTCATGGGGCTCACAAGATAATAGGCTTACACATGCCCAAATCATCTGGTTTTACGGTTTTGTAATATAATAACATAGAATATTCTGTAACTCTTCTTTTCCTATCTCTCTCAACATATAGGCCTAATATTTTCCATGTTTATGCGAAACACCTAAAAATTTGATCTCAAGTGTATTGTAAAAAAAAAGTTACATCTTTGATATATAATTATGATAAGTTTTTTTTTTTTTTGTCTGTTGTTGTACACGTCAGTCTTGTCAGTATATGAATGATTTTAATTTTCAGTATTTTTTTTCTTGCATTAACACAGACGAATTGTATCAATATAGTTTAAAGGAATGAATTAATCATTAAGTCAGGGGGGGGGGAGGGAATTGGGGTAAAACAACATAACCTTGTGATTGTAGGTCTTTTGAACGCAAACTACATACCACATGGAATACCAAGGAGGCAAATCCTGAGATGGTCTAAGACCATGGAAGAACGAGTAAATACATATCCCCTCTTTTCATGACAAAACAAGCTTTACCGATTGTGAGCAAAATGACCTTGCATCAAAAAAAAAACAAAAAGTCACACACACTGATTTTGTGTGAGGACTGAAAACATCTTGACTTTTTCATATTTCTGAAAGAGCAAGTTTTCTTTTACATTATGCTAAAATTTGGGATCATAAACGGGCAGAAAAGTGTGTTTTTAGCATATTATCTTTTTTTTTTCAAAAAGTGTGATTAAATGTGGCTTTAGATTATTCTTTTCATTTCTTAAAAACCTTGTACACACTCTTCACTTTCAACTCCTATAACTTTTGAAAGGATGATGCTACTACTTGGAAAGTTGACATTAATTAAGGACGGAGTGTGTTTATAAGGCAAGCTTAATTTCAGTTTAATCTAATAATTCATTCGTTGCTGTTACTCCGGTGGTTTTCATCCTGTTTTTTCTCCCATTCATGGCACAGCCAGCACAGCTTGGTGAAGATAAGCTCTTGAAAAGACACGGTACTTCAGAGTCTCTTTTCACAGTTCACACTTTTCCTGAGTGTGTGGTTTCTTTGCAATATTTAGATAGGTTAGAAGAGTCCACTTGATCTAAGTCTGCTCTTTCAGAATATGCTCTTAATTAATTTCATGTCTGGCGATTTTCCGTTTGTTTTGTGATGCAGGGTCACAAATGATCCTCTAAGGTTGGAAAGCATGATTCTACAATATTATATTTTTTTCTTTCATTTAATAAGGCGTCCATATATAAGGATCCACTGTTTCCACAGCACGTGATTCTTCTAAAGTATACTCATGCATCAATCATCTTTGATCTTATAACTGTGTATCATCATCTCCTGAGTGCATGTTAGCTCAATTCTTACAAATTATTTCTACGCTGTTATAATTAGATGAAAAAAACCCCGAAGTAATAATGTATATACAGTACAAGCACTTTAATAGATTCATGCAAACCTTCTTACAGTAATCACAGCTGATGCCCAAATCGGCAAAGAAAAGAAGAGAAAATAGTAATACTCTTTGAACAGAAGAATCTAACCTTTGATTGTGAGGCCATAGAAGCCATTCCTGTGTAGAACGCGTCATGCAGCTGGACGTCGTCCAGTTCCATTGATCTGAGATTGGATAGTGAGCAAATGCCTCGACCAGCAAGTCGAGCAGCAGAAGCAGGACTATCGTCCTTGTCTGCTATATCACACTTATCTGAACGCTCCGATGCCTGATGATTGAAGAAGTAGAACATTAAGACATTCAGTTCTGCGTTTGTGTTACACTTGAAATGTGCAATAATCTGAACAGAAATGATGGAAAGAGGAATATTTGGTATTTTTCAGGGAAAATTGTGCTAACAACTTGCAGAGATATCAATTCTGAATGCATGGTCAGTTGAATGTCACAACTTGGGTATGCGATTGACATCCTCGTTTTCTTTGTGATCCGGCCACTCATTGTGCGTGTGTGTATGTGTGTGTGAGGCACACAAAATACAACAAATGAACTTTGACTGCAGAATTAAAACAGGTCATGAGAATTATAAGAATTCCCGTATAATCATAACTCTCGTGAAAATAAAGCTATAATGATGTACCCTGCTGCTGTGTATGCGGCATAACAGTAATATAGAAACGTAGTGATGTGAAGGAAAGGTGAACAATGCTTACAGAGTAACTACAGGCCTGAAGTACATACATCCATCCAGAAGTTGTATGGTCATATCCTCTAATCCGCAATGATGAAAGTGTGTTAAGATGAAGAATCAGAGGCTTGGCGGCATCCAGATAATTGCATTCAAAGGCGACATTAATGACAAACAACAGTTCGTCCTCATCCTCAACATTCAACATCTCACATAAGAAACCAAGGACAGCCGTTCCAACATCTAGTCCTTGTGCTGCAGTGAAGTAGAGGAGGTATCGATACGACTGGTAGTCATCAATCAGCTGTTTTGTCAGCTTGTTGAACTCCTCCAGGTTGTTCTCATACAGCCATGCCAGATGTATTCCCGCTAGATACTCATGAAATAACTTGTGGGGAATTCGGTATTCAACCACAAGTTCTGTTTTTCTCTTGTTGTTTTCCCAACTTGAAACAAAACGCTTGTCTCTTGTGAGGACCCCAATATCACATGCCGTCTGTAAATCATCTTCACTTGCAATGAGGTCTTTTGCTCTAACTACAAGTTCGTTACGAAGGACACTATACAAAGCATCTTTGCCAAAATTCTGTAAACAGACGTTACCTTGCTCCAATTTCTTTTGTTGGTCTTCTTGGACAGTCACCTTACCAGCATAGTGCTCTTTAAGAAGGAGTATCAATTGGTCGAAGAGTTTTGGAAAATGTCTTTAGTTCCTGAATCACACTGCGGCTTCCTTCGTTCTGCCAGATGAAACAAAGCATGCTGCAGTAAATGGGGTAGGGTGCCATATTCTGTGCTACAAGGCTGTCCTTCTCTGTCATCAATCTAGTGAGACTCTCCCTGGCCTCTTCGTTGTTTTGGAAGAATTTCGAAATGTAGCAGGAAACATCACCTGGCTTGAAGCCCTCAATCTTAACAAATGTGTACTGCTTCTTCAATTTCTCATCGGATCTTATCCGATCAGCTTTCCACGGTCTAGTGGTAACAATAACTCGGGAACTTTTGAACTTCTCGCACTTGATCACTGCAGGGGTGGCATCTCTTGAAGCTTTTACACTAATATCCTGACCGTACTCATCAAGACCGTCATAGAGAATCATTACTTTCTGCTGGTTCGTTCGAATGTATTCGTCTAATTCAACCCAATCACAGTTCAGGTCATCAGACAAATTGTTCATGATGGAATGACTAAAGCATGTACTCTCCTCAATTTCCCTAAGATGAATTAAGAAAAGGAGATCAATGGCCTGCAGACATCTTCCCAAAGCCCAGTCAAGTGCAAGTTTAGTAAGGAAAGTTGTTTTGCCAACACCCGCTTCTCCACTAATTGCAATACGTTTTCGTATACCTCTTTTAGTGCCAATCTGCTCCAAGTGTTCAATGAAATTATCGTAATTGATGTCTATTCCTTCATCGCTCTTATCATTAGACAACATCACTAAATTTGTGTATATTTCCTCCAGCTTCATTGATGATTTCGAATAAAGAGGGGAAGTGCGCACACTGCTGTACATGTTGTCATAATGTTCCCGTAACTCCTTTTTGATTTGTTGAACTCTGTCATTTGTAGAGCCTTTACTTGCTGGAACTGAACTTGATGTACCTGATGAATCTGAAAGAATGCAAATTTGAGATCATTGATACCAACTAAATCTGGAATGCATACTATGCAACAAGGATTCTTTTATGTTCACCAAATCATGGATTCTGTCATCTCAATATTAGGCCAATACAAAGCTAAAATGATTAGACTGCATGGATGTCACATTGTTAACCACAGACCCCCCTGCCGCGGTGCAAAGTGGGGGGGGGGGATCACTGGCTATAAGATATTGCTGCCATTTCTAACATCCGTTTGGCATTTGTTGTACCATTACCCTCCTTTGGTTGATAAAAAAGCCTTGAAATCCTCCAAACATCTTCTTACTGACATAGTACAGCATGGACACAAGAAGACTGTAATCTTAATGTCTAATAAAGTCATTCAAAATCATTCACTGTTTCACCATATTTTAATTATAACCACACATGCAAAAAAAAAAAAAAAAAAAAAGAAGAAAAGATGACTGGAATCAAACATTTTGGCCAGTTCCGGATAAGTTGATCTCCAGAGCTGTGGTCGAATCGAATGGAGCAACATTACGCTAATTCCCTTTTCATGAAGAAAAAAAAAAGAAATCAAACAAACGAATACATAATTACAATGTACACACCATCGCACAATATTATGCTGCCGCAAACTAGAATTCAAAGAGTCAGTATCTGATAGTTTGGCTACACATTTAATCTTTAATCTGATTGAAAAGTCTGCCAGCTAATTCATACTATTACTTTTCTACTTTGATGTAATTTCAAGTCTGTAACTCCCAAATGAGTGCCAATGAATACAGTGTACTAGCAAGAATGCAATTTTGTATCTTTGGGAAATGATATTCTAATATTTTAATATGAGTATCATCTTGGCCATTTCATGTATAAATTTAGTAATAATTTGTTACCTCCCACTTTTACTGGGACGTTTGTGAGAAACAACTCCTTTCACAGATATCCGACTCGTCATTCTAATGAATTTCATTTACCTTTAACCAGAACGATATTCATTCAATCCACATTTACTTTCCTTGGACCAAAATTTTGGAATGGCCTCAGTAATAATTTATAAACGGCCACAAGTTTGAATTGTTTTAAAGTTAAGTTAAAGATTTTTTTTAAAGATAATTCTAAAAACAAAATTCTTTTGAACGTTATCATTAAACATATATATTTTTCACATTTAAATTGAAAAGGTCAAATTTTGTTGACTTTTCAATGATTTCAGAATTACTGGAATATTCACTCTCATTGTTCCCTTCATATTTTGCGTATAGCTTAGCGGTTCCGTTCACTCTTCACTTCTTGTCTTCTCAATGGACATAATTCTTTCTTTCTCCTATTCTCCAACCATATTATTTCTTGTTCTTCTTTTTCTTCTTCTTCATCTCTCTGTCTTTTCTTTCCCGTTCTGTTTTCTGCATGACAGCGACGTAGTGTTTGGATTTGTCTGGGTGTCTGTGTAGGGATAGTTAGGTTTTTATGCCTCCGCCACGAAGTGGTGCCGCAGGCATTATGTTTTCGGGTTGTCCGTCCGTCCGTCCGTCTGTCCTTCCGTCCGTCCGTCCTTCCGTCCGTCCGTAATGAATTTTGTGGCAAGCGTAACTACAATTTTTTTTTAGAAGTATCCTAATGAAACTTGACATGTATGTGTATTAGGGGGTGAAGTTGTGCCTGTCAACTTTTGGGTGCACATGCTCAAGGTAAAAGGTCAAAAGGTCAAGGTCAAATACATACGATTTCACTATTTCCTCCATATCTATGCATTGCCTGAAGATATTTTCTTGAAACTTAGTGTATACATGTAATACCTAATTAAGATTCTCTGGTGAAAGTTTGGGGTCATGAGGTCAAAGGTCAAAGGTCAAAAGGTCAAGTAAAAATATTAAAATTTCACCTTTTTCTCTGTACCTTGGAAATTGTTCAAGGTATCTTTTTTTTTTTAATTCACGTTCCATATTTCACATTTCGTACAAGTTTTATATTCCATTTGATTTGAAGCAGAAATGTTTTTCACACAATGGTCAGTTTGAACCAATAATGCACAAATGTATAAGGACATATAATTAACGTGTAATATGAGGAACCCACTAAAAAGCAAAGCTTGTAGGATGTGGGTTCCAAAAATATAACATAGGGTTTTTAGTACAGTATATCAAAGTCAGAAGTGACGTAACCTGCAAAATTCAAAATATCGAGAATATTACAATGTTTACGGGATGTAAAAAGTATAGTATGTAATGTTTTATGATGAACTTATGGTATAAATACTTTAAAAAGTAGCAAGTTAATCAAACTGGTGAGGTCATCCGAGCGAGGCATCATTTAAGTATATGCAAAAAAAAAAAATTAAGCGATTACGGCAAAATAATTACACATAGGATTTTAGAAAATTGGCTTTGAGATTTTTCTTAAAGGAGCTTAAAGAACTTGAGTGCAACCGAACCGAATCTTACTCATTCCAGAAAGAAGGGCCGGCGGTAGATGTAATTGTCTTAAGGGCTAAAAATGTACGAACAGGGGAAAAATGATAGGATTCACTGTGTCTTGTAGGGTAAGTATGACTATCACTGTTTTTCACAAACATTGAGGAAAATATACTAGGAAGGTTACCAGTATTCAACTTATACATGAAAATTCCAACATGATATAAATACAAATCAGAAATTTTTAACAATTTACTAGAAACAAACAATTCATCAGTATGATCAAAAAATTGTGCTCGATTTATAATCCGCAAGGCCTTTTTCTGAACCAAAAGTAAGGAATCAATTTTAGTCTTTGAGCAATTCCCCCAGGCTAATATTCCGTAATTCAAGTAAGGTAATAATAAAGTTGTATAAAGAGAATGCAATATTGGCTTTAGGAAGAGATATTTCAGTTTGTGAATAATTCCAACATTCTTGCACAACAATTTACATAAATAATCAATATGTACTTTCCATGAAAGGTTACTGTCAATATAAATACCTAAAAATTTTGTTGAATCTATTTGATTTAACTGTAAACCGTTCATTAAAACTAAACCTGGAAGAGATTTTATTGTGTTACTGAAAACCATATAATTGGTCTTATTCATGTTAAGCGACAATTTATTTGCCTGAATCCACTCAAACACCAACTTAAGTTCATTATTCAGAGAATCGAGTGCTCAAAACATAAGGATCTGAGTGAGAATAAAAGAGACTTGTATCATCTGCGAACAGAAGAAAAGACAGCAGAGAGGATGAGTTTACGGAAGTCATTGATGTATAAAATGAATAAAAGAGGACCTAAGAGGGAGCCCTGTGGAACACCACAACAAATCGAGTTTATATCAGATTCATGATTATTTACGGAAACAAATTGAGATCGACCGGTAAGATAACTTCTGAACCACTCCAAGGCCTTTCCACGAATACCGTAATGATTTAGTTTATACAAAAGAATTTCGTGATCTATTGTGTCAAAGGCCTTGGAGTAGTCCAGAAACAGACCGACTGTATGCGACTTGCGTCTATAGCCATGGCTCGACACTAACTTTTTTGTTTGGTGGCCCGATGGGGCCACCAAAATCCTAAATCTTCAAATTTTTGGTGGCCCGAGAGAAAAATTTGGTGTCCCGAAAAAAAAACAATAAAAAACATTAAAAGTCCTTTTTGTTAATGAGTCAAATATTTAAGTTTTATGATAGTAAGAATTAGAAGTTAGACATATCTACTCATAAATAAACTTCAACAAACTTGCAACACTCACTCTCAGGCACTCATTCAGTCCTTTTCATCCATCCTTTAAACAAATTTAACTGCTAATTTCCGGCGCAAAGAGTTACGAATTTATTGACATACTTTTCAAAAAAATTTTTGATGGCCCGAGGCGGGCCACCAAATTTGCCCTTTTTTGAAATTTGGTGGCCCGACTTTCATTTTTGGTGGCCCCGGGCCACCGGGCTACCGTTAGTGTCGAGCCCTGCTATAGCTCTTACAATTTTCTCAACCAGTAGTAATATAGCATGGGTGGTTGCATGTTTTTTTTCCGGAACCCGAATTGATTATCAGCTAAAATATCACAATCGTTTACAAATTTGATTAAACGATTATAAATCACCTTCTCAAGTAATTTAGAAAAGAATGACAGAAGCGATATTGGTCGAAAATTTCCTAACTCATCCTCTCTGCCTTTCTTATAGATTGGGATAACTTTAGCAATTTTCATTTTAATGGGCACAATACCAGTCAATAAAGATAAATTCAAAATGTGAACTAAGGGTGATAGTATTTCGTTTACAATACATTTCATGAGGTGATTAGAAATCCCATCATGACCTGTACTCTTCTTGGGGCTAAAAGAATTGACAATATCTACGACCTCTGTTTCAAGTACTGGGAGAAAAAATAAGGACTGTGGATTGGAATTTTAAAAGGTAAGAATGAAAGGGTCTGTGTACAGATGAAATATTGCGGGCCAGATTCGGACCAATATTAACAAAAAAAAAAAGAGTTGAATGCTTCAGCAATTTCCACATCATTTGTTAAATTCTTCCCTTCACAAAGGATATTATCAATACTACCCTTATTTACACGTTTATGAATAACACTGTTTATTACATGCCAGGTAGATTTTGCATCTGACTTGTGCTGTTCAAACAAAGAACAAAAATAATCTTTCTTTGCTTTACGTAACAGGGACGTAAGAGTATTCCGATATTTTAATGTACTTTGATTTATTCAAAGCTGTATTACATGATTTATATCTGTAAAATAAAGTATCTTCATGGAACATACTGACTGGCAGTGATTGTCTAGCAGATTTAGGGTTCATGGGGTCAAAGGTCAAGGGCAACACTTCAAAATTTTACTATTTCCCTCATATTTATGCAATGCCAGCAGGAGTATTTTTTTTTACACTTGGTGTATGCATGTATAACACAATAGAGATTCTCTGTTAAGTTTCTTTTCTTCTTCTTTTTTTGCCTCAAAGGTCAAAAGGTCAAAGATCAAGTGAAAGTGCTGAACTGTTTCCTCCATAATGCTATCTAGGAAATGGTTCAAGTTATCTTGAAACTTACTACATATTTATGCATGTTCTACCTGACAGTGATTATCTTAATATGAATTTTATGGTCAAAGACCAGATGAAAATGGCAACAATTTACTATTCAATACAGAAATTGCACTTTTTCTCCATACCTTGAATATTACTCAGTGCATAAACTTATGGATGGATCAAAGTCAAGTTAAAGTTCTAAAATCTCCAAATACATGCTCTAATACATGTATTCTTCCAATTAAACCTAGGTCAAGGAAGGTGAGCATATAACACGTTTGTGACAAACTTGTCATTTTAATATTTTGCCAATTTTGTGAAAATGTAATCACACATTGTCCACATGTACTATAGACCAATTAGGAGAACCATGCATTATGACGGAGGCATACCAGTCGCCGTAGCAACATTTCTAGTTATTCGTAATTTGTGTTATTCATTTTTGTAGATTGAATTTCGAGTACTAAAGTAAAATATCAATGCTATCTTATGTATATTTTTGTTTTCCTGTGTGTGTGGGGGGGGGGGGGGGAGGGGAATGCACCCTACAAGCGTTGCTTCTTCAGCATTCCTCCCCATCTCCTGCATTCTCTAAACTTCAAAATGTTTTGTGTTTTTTTCCACCCTATCATTTGTTTTTTCCTTAAATATCATACTTCATATTTGTAATTATTGACACATATATGTGCTTATATTTTATGTGATAAAAAATGTATTTACAAGTTCTGTTGGAGATGAAAAAAAAATGAATGAATGAAAGAATGAATGAATGACGAGATGAGAGAAATATATAAATATGTCTAGCAGGGTATAAATCAGGTAGACAAGGCATCCCTAAGACGTGTGTGGATTCTTTCGATCGATTCCTACATTTTGGTAGTTGAAACACCCACAATGTCATCCTCAAGACAATTGACAAGTTACTATAATATATAGCTGAAGGCAAGTGTCAAGTGATAAGCTGAAATACCACGGGCCATTATTTTTATCTTATTCTCTCAGTTTGATTCATCATGCTGGGAGTTATGATACAGCTTACCTTCTCTCTTCGTATTTTCTTTCAAATTGAAATTAACAGAATATTTCATTTATGCTTTATAATTCCTTGATACTAAAGAAACATCTCCTATTGTGACATTGTTTGGGCAACTGCAAAAAGTCACATTGACAGTACAGTATGTATATTGCTTCTACAGAAAGAAAGCTATACGTGATACACCAATTCAGGTTATCGGGACCATTCAGATCCTCTGTTCGTAGAATTAAAAACACTAAAGGTAATTTACATTATCATTATTATTTTTTTTTGTGCAAATTCACATTTCATGTTTCGTTTGTATAACGGTCAGTTGTCATCTTCTTTTTTTTCCTCATTATTTCAGTCGAATAAGGACATACATTCTTATCCCATTAGGCAATCTGATAAATTTCATGTACAAAATCTGAAAACGGTGATGGCTCTGAAATCTATCAGACACACTGGACCCGATATTTGGAACTCTCTTCCTTCTGAAATTCGAACTTTAAAGTCTATGTATTCTTTTAAGAAAGTTGTAAAGACAATGCTGCTCTCTGAATGTCAGTGATCTTATAATGTCATTGTAAATGTATTGTACATGAAATTCCCTCGTGGAATTATCGCCGTTCTGAATTTATAGCGTAGTGTTATGTAACCGACCATGACCTGTAACCGTTCACCTGTACCTCGGTGAGAAAATACTTTGCCATTCTTACTATTTAGCGATGCAGGTGATCTAACGTTGTGTATTAGCGAAAGCAGACAGACCTCTCCTCTCTCCTTTCTTCTATCCCATGTCTATGCAAGTCATACCTCCCTCCTTTTTTCCTATAATACTAGTAATGTATTATGCACGAGGGCTGCATACAAATCAAGCAATGCTTAAGCTGTAGCCCTTCTGCGTTTGTTCATTGCATTGCTGATATGTTCTGTTGTACATTGTAAAGGCAACGAAGAAACTGTATTGCTGTATAGTATTCTAAAGTTGATGAAGAAACTTACTTTGTTAGCAATTAATGTTTATGTATATATGTATATGTATATATACAATTATATATATATATATATATTATATATTGTATATGTATTATATATATATATGTGTGTGTGTGTGTGTGTGTGTGTGTGTGTGTGTACATATATACATATACAGGGTAGCCCAAAAAGAACGGAACACCAAAGATCTTTAATTACTGCAATATTGTTGCAAATATTTCATTATTTTATATACTATTGGAAAGTCCGTTCTCTTTCTAATAGAATGACACCAAGTTCTTTAATTTCAGTTAATGCGTTATGATTTAAGGACCATTTTAGTGAACCCTTGCAATTTTCCAAATGTGATCATTTTTGCACTCTCAGAGATACCGAAATCAGCGATAATTCGGCTTGCCATAGAACCAGTAGCGTCTTCACAATGTGTGGAATGTGGATAACAGCTCTTAATGTGAATGGAAGAAAGAGTGGGCGGGGCGCACGGTGTGGTTGTCATTGTCCGTTATCATTGTGAATGAGACAACATGTTGGGCTCAATGAAATGCTAAATTTAGCTGGAAAGTAGCGAGGTTTATTCAAAGGCATGATTGGCAGTGCTGACGTGAGTTCATGAGTGGTTTAGGAATAAAGCACAGTACTTTTAATTAAGTATACATTGATAAGCACAGTGAGAACTAAGAATGTTGCTATGTCGGTTTATGAACGAATTAAGAGGTATCTCACCTGGCTTGAAACTATAGTTCGCGACTGCAGAGCAGTTGCAGAGATGTCACCGCTACAGTCTACGACTCTGAGACGTTCTATTGCGAAATTTACGGATCTCCGAGCAGTCGCAAGAAAATTTGATGACATGATTTAACAATGTGGCTGGCCGATTTTTAAAAATTCTCAGTCTCAGCTCTCTGACCTTTATGATTATGTTCAGATGGACGAAAACTATAAGGAAAATCAAGCATAATGAAGATCATGAACCACCGGGTGGTGGGGGGGGGGGGGGTGAGGTTTGCTGGTTAAAAAAAAAAGGTGATGAAAAAATTTGCCCTCCGGCCTCCGTGTACTTGCACCCCTGTTCACAGAACCACCTAGTGTGCATTTTGTAGAACTTGCCTGGTACGATTCAAGTTTTACTAATCCACTCACAGATACAGATTCTCACTGTATTTATCAATGCATACTTACAATTAAAAGTACGGCCTTTATTCCTAAACCACTCATGAACTCACGCCACTACCAATCATGCCTTTAAATTAACCTCGCTACTTTCCAGCTAAATTTAGCATATTTTCATTGAGCCCAACTTGTCGTCTCATTCACAATGATAACGGACAATGAAATTCACACCCTCCTTCCCGCCCCACTCTCTCTTCCATTCACAGTAAAGAGCCGTTGTCCACATTCCACACATTGTGAACGCTATTGGTTCTATGGTAAGCCGAATTATCTCTGATTTCGGTATCTCTGAGAGAGCAAAATGATCACATTTTGAAAATTGCAATCGTTCACAAAATAGTCCTTAAATCATAACGCATTAACCAAAATTAAATAACTTGGCGTCATTCCATAGGAAAAAAAGGCCTTCCAATAGTATGCACAATAATGACACATGTGCAACAATATTGCTGTAATTAAAGATCTTAGGTAATCCGTTCTTTTTGGGCCACCCCTGTATAATGTATGGTACAATCAATGTATATAACATATGTTTTTGTTTCTGCATGAACAATGATATAATGCAGGAACCAATAAAATCAAATCAAATCAAATCAAATCAAATCAAATCAAATTACAGAAGTTACTGCAGATGACTCAAATATTCATTGTATATAGTATATATAAGAAGCATTCTTCATGGTGACACGTTACCATTATTTCTCCTAATACATTGCTGCAAGAATATCCTTTCTTGTTATTAAAGTTAATGCAGGCAATTGCAGTTTTTAGTTAAATTATAAATAAAGCCCTTACAAGTTGCAGTTTTGAACAATTGCAAAAATTTCCTTCAAAATGTTTGATGGCAAGAGATCATAAAATATATGCATTCATACAAGTTTGCTAAATGAGGAATTGAAATAGGGCAGAAGGATTATGAAGGTTGATTCGGGGGAATAAATTGTACACTAACCCAAGGTAACCCCAACCTATCGTCATTGTCCCTGTTACAAGTCATTCCTCCCCTGATCTTTGCTTATATTTATGTTATGTAGCTTCTGAGGTTATTGCCATGAAGCCAGAATATAATACTGTTCTTGTTATTGATCCTGTACGGCACATAAAGTGGTGAGTTCTTAGCATTATTTTATGTACCAATACTTGCCTCCTTCAGCAGAATGCTGCTTGTCACTGGCAGCCTGTTATTTCATTCAAGTAATTCTAGACTAAACTTTAATTGACAGGTGGAGGAGAGGAAACAGAAAGCTTGGGAGGAGCTTGCTACCAGCCTGAGCAGCCATGGGAAAGGGAGAGCATGAATGGAGAGAAATACAGATGAAAAAAAAGGGGCAGGATATGAAGAGGCGAGTTCTGAGGGTCTCTGCTATTAGAGAAAGCAATATCTATTTCATTTAACGAATATGTTGCTTGTAGTTTGCATTGAAGCTAAGATGTTCCAGTAGTGGTTTTTTTTTTTTATTTGCTTTTGGTGTTGTTGTTGTTTGTTTGTTTGTTTGTTTGTTTGTTTGTTTGTTTGGTGGGGGTAAAACATGAAGGAAGGGGTGACAACAGATGGGAATGAGATACCTCAGAAGTTTCTAATCGCATAGGCCAAATAGAAGACATGGTGCCATGGTGATGAGTTTCCTCACCTCTACATTTGTCTACCCCAACATTGGTGTTTGTGAGGCTCATTTTCAGTCGCTGACCTTCTAAATACAGAGTGTGATTTATTGCTTTCACTCATTGAGAGCAACTTTAATTTGCTTATACTTTCACTAAGCCTTTTGATACTTAAGTCCCTGAAATTATGTTCGCTTGATTGATTGCAACATAATTATTATGGTATTGCGCGCATCATCCGTCTGTCCATCCGTTATCTCCTTGCTCCCTCACTAATTTCTGCATTGTCTTAGTTCTTGCATTGATGAATTATACTGATGAGCACGTGCGCATAAACAGAATAAAGCTTGGGTAAGTCGAAGGTCAAAGAACATGGGTCATTGATCTGAAAATATATTTCTTAAAGATATCTTATACTGTTCAAGACATCGACTTCAAACGTGTCACATGCATGCATACTTGTGAATCAATTTACTATTTAGCTAATTGCACTGAGATCATCCATAATGACTGCAGGACAGTCTTGTTACAATTTTAATTACTATAATGGTGATTGCCCTTCATAAAAAGGCAATTCATTACAATAACATGGCGTCCATTATGATCATAGTGGAATTGGCATATAAGCGTCTCAGAGAGATCTTAACTTTCAGGGCCACATTTCATATAAGAAAGATGTTAAGATAGCAAATCGTGCTGGAATGGCTACTTCCCATAGAAACAGCCAATCAGAAATCTGTCACAACTCAACACAGGAAAACTGATCCTAATATAGATGTATGTTATATAAAGTACACTGCAAGGCAAATTATATTACTGCAATAAATTCACACTTGTAAGAGATTGGATAGAGGTCTTTTTCTGATTGTCCTGTATAATCGTAGAGCATGTGCCAACAGGTTGGCCAAAATACACTATCCTGCTCGTGTGACGCCAGTAAAGGGTAAAGAACCCTCTACTAGGGTTCTGCCTGCACAGAAATACCCTTCTTTCCCTAATCTGCTTGCAGGTGTTTTGTTGCTCTGAAACACTTACGAACGGCTTACAAACACATTTGATTTTTAAGAGCAACCTGAACCATATCTGTAGTAAAGGTACAAGCACCTTCTTGAACTTACAAACAACTCAGATCTTTATGAAACAGCCTCAGTTGATCGTAATATTACGAACTAATCTATGAAGGACTTAACAACTGGGTGCACTTACAAGCAACTTGGTGCTTTTACGAACAACTTGGGCATATACGAACAGCTTTATGAAACACCCCCCCCCCCCGTTCTATTAATAATTGCTGTTATGACATTGTTAAAACAGTGAGGTGTATATGAATGATTCAAGACCTTTAGCTTTTGTTTTTATTTGTCATCAAGTGTGCTTATTTTTTAATGGTAAGCTGAAGAGGGGATAGGGGACTGGTAATTAAAGTAAAGGAAACAAAGGGTTATGACAGAGTGCACAAACAGCTGTTGGAATTCAACCTCACTTTCCAAACAGAATGATGACACAATGCCGGATAAAATGCCTATACAATGTATGACTAAAGTTAAACACACGATTTGTTTTGCCATGAGCTATTATTATCATTTTATTGATTGATTGATTGATTTTACCATGTAAATAGCATCTACACTACGTAACATAAACATTACAAACATTAAACAAAAATGAGAGTGAACATAACAACACACTCTGTATGCATTTAACACAAAATGGTAGAGGAAAAGATCGTGACAATATTACGGTGTATATCTATTTAATTAGGACTACTCTTTTAATGATCAATGTCATGTTTGTCTCCTGAATCACTCTGTCTATAGGAAAATTACCCTATGCATCTGCACACAATACTTTTCATCACTTTTAATCTTTACAGTATGATGACCTACCCGATGGTAGATATGTCTCAGCAATCCGGACAAGCCTGGCTCTCATCAAAGCTTCTCTCAAGTCTGATCGAAGTGACGACGGGCTTACCCTTTGGCTCCACTTACGAAGCATGCTGACAGTTCCATCACTGGTTACTTCATGGTAACGATTGTTGGTTTTGATAAAGTTCTGGATTTCTCCCAAAGTGAAACCCAATTGTTTCCCAAGGTTCTCGATGTCTTCATTGTTTGAGATATCTAATGCAATACCTTTCAGAAGGGTATCCACATCGTCTGACATCCTGTGATAAATTGAGAGGAATGGGCCCATTTTGAATTCTGTATGATTATATACATTAATTACATGAATAATGAAGTGCCCCGATCAGTTCTGCTTGTTCAAGTCTGATGTAAATCATATTTTATCCCTGATTGAGTCCCCTGCGGTATTATAGGGGTTGAAGCCCTAAGTGTAAACAACACATGGGTCGCAGTAAATGACATGAGTTAGCCCAGATGCAAACCTTATCATGCAATCAAAGTAGTCGATCAGTTTGTACGATGCAAAACCAAGTTCGAATGGCTAAGAGAGCATCTCTATGAATAATAACCAGCCATAATCCAGATATTTTGTCAAGTCTGCAATTAATCATTTTAGTCATGATTCGAAATGTGCCTATTGAAAACCCATGTCAATCGAGGGAACATTCCGACTGGTTTTCCTTTTGTGAAGCAATCACAGCGAAATGTTTTTCATAGCTTCTTTTTTAATATGAAAACTAAACATGATTTTGCAAAGGTCAGAAACATACACTTGGAACTTTTCATTTTTTTTAAAGAAACCCGGTATGCAGGCTTTTTCCGCTATCCTGTCTGCCATCAAAATTGAAAGTCATACGCATGATTTGAAGACATTTCTTTGAGATTAAAATGTTCCGTTTTGACTATAATATGGCTTACCTCTCCTCATCAACTTCGTGTTGAAACTTGGCACGTTTTGCAGCCTTGTCTGGCTGTTCTCCCCTCTCAAAATTTTTAGCCATGATTTCCAGCGAAGTATTGACACCCAAAATGCATGAAGTCGAAATGGAGGGTGGTGCAGGGTTGTAATAATTTTGTCCTATACTGGCGATTCCACGTCGTAAGGCGACTAGACTGGGAGAAGGGCGTGGCTACATGTAGTCATTGATCAGTGTACTTCATATTCTTGTGGGGTTGGAAACTTTCTCCTGGACCCTATTGCATAAAAGTTGAGATCAACCAGAACATAAAAGATACAATAAGTACCGAATTCTGGTTGGCTGATATCGGCTCTGAGTTATTCTGACTTGCGTTTGATTGCATGTTGTCATTCAAATGGAGGCAGAATTCCAAAAGGAATTAGAATACTTTGATTATTATCATGTTTATGAAGTCTACTTTTAGTTGTATATAGGCCTAACTGCATCTTTTGTGTAAAGAAAATAAACGAATAAGAAGAATAATCAACAAGATCAGTTGCATTCAGGAACTAATATTCCCAGCGCCCCTTTTTTTTTTGTTTCCGTGCGACGCTCACGTATACATGTGAGTGCATACGTGTGTATGCATGGGTGTGTTTCAGTTTCAGTTTCAGTAAGTTTTATTTATCCATTATAATATTCAATTCAACAAAAATAAGTATGACAATATCAAAGATTCACAAATCACTGACATATAAATAGTAGTACTTAGTACATAGTCATGTAAAAATGTTAATGTAAATATTTCATGACGACAAAACTTTATTGGTATACAGGTGGAGGAGACCGTTTGTCAATAGGCATATCGCTTGACTTTGACAAGGGCGTGTAATCTTTACTGCTTTGAACAATTATATAATATATTTATTTAACTGAAGGAACACAACACATACACAAATATCTGTAGAATAAATAACATGAACATTTCAAGTATTTTGAATGTCATTTGACCGAAAAAAGGACAACATTAGGTGGAAAATACAAAAGGACAAGAAAGAAAAACGAGTATAAGGGACAAGAATAATAGGGTACTCAAATTGCAACAGAACGGAGAAGCGAAAAGATTATATATATATAAACAATGTTCAGGAACTTGGAGCTAAACGGCGTATTTCTAATTCGAGTGATATGTTGCGAGAACTTTTATAGGATGATTTGAATCACTGTAAGGAAGAACTGCGTCTATATAAGATCATCAGTCAATGGGTGATTTCAAGTTCGGTGCTAGTGCTAGTGCTAGTGCTATCTCGGCACTAGCACCGGCGATAAAACCGAACTTGAAATCACGTCGGTGTTGGGAGTTGACCTCAAAATTATGACGTATTTCCGGTTGCTGGTGCTGGGCTTGGTGTTGAATGTCATCTGCTGAACCGAGCTCCGCCGATTGTGTTAGCGATTTACGTGCTTTTTCACCATTGACTAACACTAGCCTCTAGGGATTAACATTTCGTCATTTCAAGTTCGGTGCTGGTGTTAGCGTTGCCGTGCGAGACTCATATTCACGTCTTTAACAGATGCACGTTTTACGTGCAAAGTCTATGCTAATGCAGTGGTGGCCCACATAACGTACTCGAACACTCTCGACATGGCTTTATAAATCTGAGCCTGGGAGCAAAATTAAGATAGTTATATTTTGGGGAGTGGGTGAAATTTGTGGCATTTTAATCTGTCTTCCTGAATATGTCTCTAAAACTGAGCAATTTTGGCTACATCTTTTAATATTTGACTGTAATCACGCGCAATCACTCTTCTTCGTCGCGCAATTCCCGAGGAGCTCGCGGTGCTGTGATTCCAACACCTAGTGCTGGTGATCGATAATTTTGATCGGTATCGCCTTGTTAATCTGACCGTCGGTGGTGGAGCTCGATTTAGCGCTGTTATTCGGGGGCTAGCACTAGCACTAGCACCGAACTTGAAATCACCCAATGAGTTTCATATATCTGGATCGTTATGCCTTACGGACTTTTGAGCTATAAAAAAAGTTTTAGATTTTCTATGATATTCTGTTGCATCACAGGTAGGATATGAATGGATACTAACATTTGCTAACATTTGAAAGACATGCAAATATTGCATGGAGCTGATTGTAAATATCCCTTCCGAAAACCTTCCCAACTCTCGATGGAGACGGACGTACAGCTGTAGTTCTCCCGCGTTGTCGGCCGCCGCCCTATTTTCCAGCCTTTTCCTCTCACAAGATTCGTTACTATACAATTCTTCGTGCTCCTCATCTATAAACTGCAAATTACACCATTATTTCTAGAAAGCCCTTACTCTACCCTCATGGAGCTGTATTTCGGGCAACTTGAACTCTGTTTGGTTGATACAAAAAACAGCATAATAATAGCTTCCCGCAAAACTCGGCAAACCACTAAAGAAGTGAGTGCCATCACCGCCCATCTGGCCCACTCTGATCGGCCCGAATCTTCAAGCGACACCGAGCCCGTCGATCTAACACTGGCTGACATCCACCGCTTCCAGTATTCAACTTTCTTCGGCCAACGTCTGTGCGAAGCTCGATTCGTTGTCCAGTGAAGTTGCCTCCATCAACAAAAAGATCTCCGACCTTGAGGGTTCTGTCACAATGAACTCAGATAAGATCACAGAGCTGGAACGGAGAAAAGACCCAGAAATAGGGGGAAAAAAGATGACGGAGGAAATCAACAAGCTACAGAATAAGCTGACAATCACGGAGATTCACGGTAGACGTACAAATCGTCTTTTCTATGTTGTTGCAGAAACCCAAGATGGGCACGTTGATGACGTCCTTCGGGATACCTTATCCTATCTTGGGATTAGGGACGCTGACAACATTGCCCTGGTTAACCCCCATCGCCTCCCACGCCGTGACAACGCTTCGAGCCAGGCCAGCGGAGGGTCCGTCCCATGACCCAGCTCCACGCGATATCATTGCCGCGTCCGTATACATGACAAAACGAAACAAAATCCTGGCCGCATTTGAAGACCGTCAACGCCAACAACAACCACAAGGATCCCACGCCGCCGCCGAGGACCAGAACCCGCGTAGGATCATCGTCCGCACAGGCCTCCCCAGAAGGAGTGTACTGGCAAAAGATTCCTACAACCTCCGCAAAGTAAGAGAAGCACGTCTATACGAAAATCTCAGTTGTCGGTTCTAATGTGCTGCTGCATTGGAAGGAAAAGCGTACCAACAGATGAAACATATATTATATACATATATATATATATATATATATATATATATATATGTTGTGGTTACTGTTTTAATACATCGTTTAAGTCTGAATCAAGACTATTTTATGTCATGAAACGGCCTGAAATAAGGCTAAGAGAGTGAAAAATGGATCGTGATTAAACGACGTTGAACCTACGACATGCCTCCAGTTTTCCTAAATTCGTGTCTCTTTCGGAAGTAGACATAACATTTTGGCGACGAGATGGCGCATTTACAGCCTCCGCCACCATTTCTACCAAATCCTGGCCCTCCTTCTATGCCATGGACGCAATGGCAAGGACTTTTCAAGACTTTCTTGCTCGCAAGTGGGGCGAACAAATTTGCTGACGATCGCCGTAGGGCTATGCTGCTACACTGCCTTGGGCCTGAGGGGCAGCGCATCTACAATACACTACCGCCCAGTGTTTCTACGGATTCGTCAGGCAGCGGAGATGCCGAAGCACGTGCACATAGCGCAACTGCGGTCGAAACGTACGACGAGACATTGGCTCGACTTACGGCACATTTCACGCCTGCGGTCAATGTAGTAGCTGAACGCTATAAATTCCGGCAGAGAGCTCAACTTCCAAATGAAACTGTGGACGAGTATGTAAGTGCTCTCAGGATCCTTGCTGTACCGTGCAACTTCGGAACAATGAGGGATGAATTCATCAGGGACCAGCTGGTCGAGAAGACCAATTCTGAGCGTGTTCGGGATCGATTACTGACTGAACCATCGCTAACTCTTTCAAACGCTTGTGTGCTTGCACGGCAAATTGAATCTGCCGTTCGCGATGCCCGTGCATTGCAGTTGGACCCTACTTCTAGTGATGTTTGTGCTGTGGGATTCAGGCCAAAAGCTCAACAAAACGTCAACAAAAACACAAGCAGGACATTCCACATCAGAAAGCTGGTAAGTCCGCATCTTCACCAGTTTGTTATCGCTGTGGTCTCAACGGTCATAAGGCTAATGATCCTCACTGTAAAGCCAGAAATGTTCACTGTTCTTCTTGTCATAAACTTGGACATTTTGCTCGTGTGTGTAAATCATCCGTCAATCAGATTTCTGCGAGTGAACAATCGGATCACATGAATACAGATGAACTTGCGCGCAATGACAGTGATCCTGCTAGTGATGGTGCACATTTTCAGGTCCTTTCCATTTCCGATCCAGATATTAAGTGCACTGTATCTGTCAATGGGGCTCCAGTTCACATGATATTTGACACCGGCTCGCCTGTTTCACTCCTTCCGTTGGACATTTTCGACAAAAATTTTCTTCGCGAGGCTTTGTTACATCCAAAGCCGGGCGTGACATTGACTACGTACCTCCATGAGCCCATTCCCATTGTTGGTATGTTTCCAGCTACAGTTTCACATGGACAACATACAACTGAATGCCTGCTGTATGTCGTCGCACGTGGCAACAACATTTTGGGACGCGATTTGATTTCTTCATTACATCTTGCGCTACAGGACAACATTGTAATGCATGTTTCGTGTAATGAGTTCCCAAAACTCTTCAGCAATGATGTAGGACTTGCAAAGGGTTATGTTCACCGTGTCAAAATGAGGCCTGCTGTGCAGCCAGTGCAGCATAAACTTCGCCGTCTTCCCTTTGCAATGCGGGACAAGGTATCTGCAGAATTGAAACGACTTGAACAGGCAGATATCATTGAGCGAGTGGATGCCAGTGAATGGATTTCTTCACTTGTGGTGGTTCACAAGAAAAATGGTGCCATTCGCATTTGTGTAGATCTTCGTGATGTCAACAAGGCTGTTGTGGAGGACAAATACCCACTTCCTAACATACAGGAATTGCTCGCTGAACTGAGAGGTGCGACAGTATTCAGTACTTTAGATCTTGCATCAGCGTACCACCAGTTGCTTTTGCATGAAGAATCTCGTGATCTCACTACGTTCATCACGCATGACGGACTGTTCAGATTCAAACGTGTGTGTTTTGGACTGTCATCAGCACCTTCAGCCTTTCAAAAACTCATGGCTTCAGTTCTCTGTGGTCTGGAAGGTGTACAGTGTTACCTTGACGACGTGGTTGTCTATGGTGATACTCAAGCTGCGCATGATGCAAACCTACGTGCAGTACTTCAGCGGTTGCAGGATGTTGGGATGACACTCAATGCTCAAAAGTGTCATTTCAGTCTACATGAGATCCACTACTTGGGGCATGTGATATCCAGCAAGGGACTACAACCAGATGAATCACATGTCGATGCCATTCGGGATGCCCCGGTTCCTACTGATATTTCCTCACTGCGCTCGTTCATCGGTTTGGCATCATATTACTCTCGCTTCTTGCCAAACTTTTCAAGCGTGACTGAACCACTCCGAGCGTTAACACGAAAAGGAGTTCCCTTTGTGTGGACCGCTGAGACAGATCAAGCGTTTCGCGAAATCAAGGATCTCATCGCAAACAGTACAACATTGCAGTTGTTCAACCCCGACTTCCCAGTGATTGTTGCAACAGACGCATCTGCGTATGGTCTTGGAGCGGTCCTGCTTCAAGTGCGCGATGGAAAGGAAGTTCCTGTCGCGTTTGCCTCACGCACGCTCACCAACGCAGAGCGAAATTATTCGGTTGGAGAGAAAGAAGCCCTTGCTTGCGTATGGGCTTGTGAGAAGTGGTTTCAATACATCTGGGGTCGCCACTTCATCCTACGTACTGACCATCAGTCTCTTACGACTCTACTATCGAGTAAGGGAACCGGACGACAGACCATGCGAATCGCACGATGGGCAACACGATTTATGCGATTCAACTACACAGTTGAGTACAGTCCTGGAGTACACAACACGACAGCTGACGCACTTTCGCGACTTCCGCGGCCAACCACTGATCCCGTCATCGATGACGACGATGAAGTTGTCATTCAGCATGTTAACGCGATGTTCGCTAGCGCTACGATGACAAAATCTGAGCTTCAAAAAGCGACCGCTACGGATACAGTGCTACAGCGTGTTATTTCATACACAGTGAATGGGTGGTCTAAGGAAGCATGCAGGGATGACGCGATGAAACCATTCTACATGGTTCGCGATGAGTTGTCAGTGATAGATCAGTGTCTGTTCAGGGGTGACAGAGTTGTCATTCCTTCTACATGTCAATCCGTTTTGATTGCAGCTGCACATTCTGCTCATCAAGGGATCGTTCGCACAAAACAACGATTGCGCGAAACGTATTGGTGGCCAAAGATGGATGGAATGGTGGAAGAATCCATTCGACACTGCATTTCATGCCAGACGAGCGATAAAGTGGCACGTCCTCGCAATACGCCACTTCAAAGCGTTCCACTTCCTTGTGGCCCGTGGGAAAAGCTTGGAATTGATATCACAGGGCCATTCAATTCATGTGAATGCAAGTATGCTATTGTGGCAATTGATTACTACTCCAAATGGCCAGAAGTAGCATTCGTTCGTGAAGTGACATCGCGTACAGTTATTGGTTTCCTTAGCCAGCTGTTCGCGAGGGAAGGTTTGCCATCGGAAATTGTCACTGACAACGGTGTTCAGTTCGTTTCTACCGAGTTTGAGGAGTTTCTGAAACCGCTCAACATTCAACATCGCAAATCTTCATTGTACTATCCGCGTGCCAACGGAGAAGTTGAGAGGTGGAATAGAGTGCTAAAGCAAACCGTGCAGATTGCTTCCATGGAAAGGAAACCATGGAAAGATGCAGCGCTTGAATTGCTGATGGCGTATCGCTCAACACCGCACCAAACGACCGGGAAATCTCCTGCTGAGTTACTCCACGGTCGACGCATGGTAACACCTGTCAACATTCGCAAAGATCGCAATAGTGAGCGAAGTACCACGCGCAATGACACAGATGTTCGCGAACGCGTGGAGAAAATGCAAGCCAAATCGCGTGAATACGCAGACAAAACTAGGGGTGCAACCGTCCCTATGTTCAAAGTAGGGGATTTGGTCAGAGCAAAGCGTGCCGTTAAAGTGCGCAATTCAAAATACTACCCACCACAGCGCATTGTAGGCAAGAAGGGCCCCTACACATACATTCTTCAGGACAATCGCATTTGGAATGCATCCAAATTAACAAAATGCCAAAACCAAGAAAATGAGTAAAGACTCGAACACTAAAGACTGAGAACTATGTTCATATATTCACCATGTGTTGCATGACAATGCATATGGAAGTTTTGTATGTGTTGTTCCATAAATAAACATGTTATACCTTGTGCAGAGAGTAAAGGTATTGACACTCATTTGCAACCATCTTATAGATGACTTCTTAAAAAAAAAAAAAAAACACACCAAAACAAAACAAATGTGGGAAGTTCTAGGTCCAAATGTTTCCGTAATTGTTACTGGGAAACTTATGTTGTTTAAAGTCACATTTAGTTTGGTTTATGTCTGTCCATTCAGTTGACGATTTGCTTAAGTGGTTCTCTTCAGGACTCCACATGTGTGCAAATGAGTGATACCACCTTTAAAGAATATTTGAAGTATTGGCTTTAATAGATGTATATGCGTGTATACAGTTTCATACATTGGAAACAGAGAGAAATTAAGGATAGACATTTATGTGTAAATTGTTCCACACAGGTTTTATTGGCTTAAAAATAAAGTGAGATGTATACAGTCAAATTTAACAGATAAATAGATAGATTTGAGAAATTTCATTTTAATTCAGTTTTAGGATTTAAGTCAAACAAAGAAATACATAAAATGTGATTTGCACAATATCATTATGGGAGTTAAATTACACTTTATACGCATGCAAGTTAAATGAGTTTAAGGTAGTGGAAAACATACAAGATGATACAGGTTTGATTTTAAAGATAATACGGCATTTGGTTATGATGGCAGGCATGCAAAATATGTACCTGGGGAAATATTATTTGGAGTTTATTATACATATTCAAACCATTGAAATTACTGACAAGTTATTGGTTATAAAAGTATCAGGTACATGTTATGAAGGATATTCCTTTTAAGGAGAGGGGAAATGTTGTGGTTACTGTTTTAATACATCGTTTAAGTCTGAATCAAGACTATTTTATGTCATGAAACGGCCTGAAATAAGGCTAAGAGAGTGAAAAATGGATCGTGATTAAACGACGTTGAACCTACGACATGCCTCCAGTTTTCCTAAATTCGTGTCTCTTTCGGAAGTAGACATAACAATATATATATATATATATATATATGAAGAGTTTGTTTGCAAAAACCGATAAGTCCATATTTGTCAAATGGAGATATTTGCGATTAAAGGTCAAGAAAAATAAAGAGAATAATAAGAAAATTTTTGCTTCTTTTGACCATAACTTCAAAAATGTACCTTTATATGTAGTGACCAATATATCATTTAAAAGGTATTATTTTGTACTTTATGACAGAGACCGTACTTCAAAACCTTCAAAAATGGACTTATCGGTTTTTGCAAACAAACTCTTCATATATATATATATATATATATATATATATATATATTGTTATTATTATTGTTATTATTACTATTATTATTATTATTATTATCATTATCATTATTTCAAGATTGTCCTTTTGCTCACGTGAATCCTTTTCTCTTCTGATCTAATATACCATCAGATACCTTTCAGTTAGTGCAGGTCATGATTCACCTACAGTGCGTGCTAGCATTCTTACTTTGTAACCTCATTTCCATTAAGTGTATCACCGGTAATGATTGTTATTGCTTCTGCGACAATGGAAGTCTTCCAACTCTCGAATGTCATGTATCCCTTTGGACTATCACCGGGTGTTCTCAAATTACTATCCGTTACATTGTCAAGCTGATACAGTTGATTCCTTTTTAAATTAACCGGCATGTTTTCCTGTGTGTTGACGTATAGTTACGGCCTTTCCAATGTTACAGAGTAAAGCTTAGTTAGTCACCTTAGAATGCCTTCAAGGTTTTCACTTATTTTAATATGTCAACTTCGTTTCTGGAATAGGAGGCTTGAATCCTCTCCTCATGTCTGCATTTTCGTAGTTTTATTCCAGCCTAATCCCATTTTGTATTAGTCAAAATTCCAACTTTTTTTTTGCAACTAGCATGACTTAAAGGCAAAATTTATCATTTGTATTTTTTAGATGAAACAATAAACCCAGCATTAATGCTTTAAAAACAGTTTTAAACTGTGAGTTAGGGATAAAAATAACCACTGTAAAAATTTGTATCAGAAATTGTTGTTAAGTGTTAAGTACTGCTAAGTATACGAGATATGGAAAACAGTTTTAATTTAAAAAAAAAATGTTTTTAGGATCAAACCGTCTACAGACGCTACAGATATGGTTTATTAAAAAGAAAACCAGATATCTTTTTATAATTCAGTCTTTATTGGGAAAATTTTATATGATAGGATGTTTTGTGGTACAACAGACCAATACGTATGCATTAAATGTTATATTTTGAAAATCTTTAATATTACTATTCCCGAAGGTAAACATGACCTCTAAGTGACACCTGTACTGTGGCTAAAGAGTAGGATGGGTGGCCGTTAAAACCGCGAAACTTGGTTAAAGAAGCTATGTTTGTTAGGAGTCTTTTCTTGATTGCGTACTTCTATACATTACTATGCTCAAAGTTAGAGCCATTGTTTGTTTGTTTTTTTGTACATAGTTTTTGATCTACTTTTCTTCGCGAATGCGTTTCAATTAATTCTTATTTTTTAACTTCTTGATAATGATGCCTACCATAATTCATTTTTCATGCATGCATCCCAGGTCTTCTCACTCGACAATTATGCTAAACCACATGTCTGCAAACTCTTGTAGCAAAATGTTATATGTCGTTGATATACATGTTCCCTGATTGCAATTTTCTGCACACCTATAACTTGGCTTCGAAAAAAAAAACTCACGCTGAATTTTGATTTCAAAATAAGCTTTAAGTCCTCGTTTACTCTTGCAATGTTGAGACAAATCTATACACTTGCTCTTTTGACTACAGTGTTATGCCACATTTGGGCTTGTGCATCTTTCCGTACTCCACGTCTTTCTGTGTCTATGACGCAGATTACTCTTTCTCACCTTCGTCCAGTCAAAATACGACAAAAAGGGGGTTAACCCACAACTAATTGCAACAGAAACGATTCCACTCGCATTTGACCCGGAAGAGCTATCAAAATAACATATTAAAAGTTCCCTAAAATTCGAGTGGTGGATCAGTGTTTAATTTCCATAAATTCAAAATGGCCGCCAACAATATATTCATGCCTATATCTCGGGATATATAACCCACAGAAAGTAAATTCCGGTGTCTACACCTATGTTTTTTAGGTCAAGGAATACAATTATGTTATCTGTAGCAACTTTCAAGCATCCCTTTATATAGTTTTTGCTTATATTTGCATATAATTACATGCAAAATGGCCGCCATATTGCCTGTGCAAGCCCGTATGTTCGTTAATGTAGTACACTCAGGAATAAGTCGCTATATATCTGGAAATAGAACCCGCAGAAAATAGAGTCTAGTGTCTAAACCTATTTTTTTTTTTTCAGGTCAAGGAATAGAATTATGATATAAACAATAACTTTCAAGCTTCCCTTTATACATTTTTTGCATATATTTGCATTTAATTAAATGCAAAATTGCCGCCATAATGCCTCTACAGGCTTATATGTCTATCTGTAAAAGGTACCTAGTGATGGTGTCTGTGGTCTTAATTTTACTGCTGAGAATCACTGATGTAGAATACTTTCCAATCAGGAATAATTACCTGTATTTCACTAAACATTTGCATTTATTTATACATAAATCTATTCAAATTAAGAGTAGCTTATATCCATAAGCTACTCTACAAAAGTTTCATGAGTTTGGACATTTTGTTTAGAGAATGTTCTTGTCATATCAGTGTATCATGTCACTCACTCACTTTCTGAATAAAGGACCCAGGGGTCCAGCCCTCACCCGAGTATCTTCAGTTCACCTTCCATGCATTCTTACAGACTATTACTTGGGAGAGAGGAAATTGAAAGACTTTGGGAACCTCTAGGGCCATATCTGGAAGCCTTTAGGGACCTCCAGGGCCCAGGGAGGCATGATGTTCATATAGGAAATGACACTAGCGATAAATGCACCTACAATACTAAGTTTGTTGAAAATTTGACCATGTGTTTTCAAAAAGAGGATAAAAAATCAAAATTGGTCCCCAATAATTTGGTCAAAGCCCCAAGGCTGCCGCACCTAGATCAAATTTTAGGTGCCTTTGGGCATCCTGTGGCCTGGGGGGGGGGGGGGGGTAGATGGTACCTATTTTACCACTATTCTACCAGCTAAGTTTGGTAACAAATTGAACACATTTTTTGCGAAGATGAACGTGTGAAAATTGGTTTCTATTTGGCACTAGCCCCAAGTATGAGTATATTGAAAGTATGCTTATACACTCACTGATGTATTTACTCAATGCTCTTCTAGTTTTATAAAAGCAGCAACTCTAACTCAGAGGGGGACATATATAGTGCCCACACGTAATATATATATATATATATATATATATATATATATATATATATGAAGAGTTTGTTTGCAAAAACCGATAAGTCCATATTTGCCAAATGGAGATATTTGCGATTAAAGGTCAAGAAAAATAACGAGAATAATAAGAAATTTTCGGCTTCTTTTGACCATAACTTCAAAAATATACCTTTATATGTAGTGACCAATATATCATTTAAAAGGTATTATTTTGTACTTTATGACAGAGATCGTACTTCAAAATCTTCAAAAATGGACTTATCGGTTTTTGCAAACAAACCCTTCATATATATATATATATATATAACGAAGTAGGGTGGTAATGCATTTTAGTCCAACAGTGCTATTTATTCAGATCCAATTTTCGACGGATACATTCCTCTCCCTCAGGGTCGACAATGACAATGTGAAGAAAGATCGTCAAAAATTTGGTCTGACTAAATAGCACTGTTGGACTGAAATGCATTACCACTCTACTTCATCATCTTTTCTGTACTGGTACCAACACGCGGATTACAAGTATTATATATATATAATATAATATATATAATATATATAATGTGTAATATTTCGAAAAGAAGATAAAATCGCGAAAGTAAAATTAAAACTATATGCAGTCTCCAAGATATTAAACTTTGTACATTATACCCAGCTCTGTTACACCTGGTTTGTGTGTGTGTGTGTGTGTGTGTGTGTGTGTGTGTGTGTGTGTGCATGTGAGGGGGATTTTGTTTTAATGATAGATTCCTTAATTTCGGGGTTCTGGGACCTTTTCGACATGGTGTCTATTTGAACACCTTGAAAGTCTATCATCCTTGGGATGCTACTTGCCTAGTTTGTTGAAAATCTGTCATTACATGGGGAAGAGAATCTGAAAATGGGTTTTGAAAATGTATGCATGACTGACGACCGGACGGCAGAAGAGAAATGATGACTATTTGCAATATTAGCTTCAACCATTTTTTGCTGTCTTGTACCTTTGGCTAAGATGAGTTTAAAATCTAATGAATCAAAGTCACTTGATTTCAAGAAAACTTTCTTTCGTTTCCAGTACATCATTTTCATTTTCTGCCTTGTGATAATACAGATACTCAAGGTATATAATGTGATCTCTGAAAATATAGATCAATGATAAAAGTGTAAAACGAGCACACAAAACTCGCTTACACTCACAGTGTTCTATGCGTTTACCACAAATTCTGGACTAGGGTAGTGTGAAATTGCAGTTGATTAATTTAAAGCAAACAGGATCTCGGCTCCATTTCATACTGAAGCGTGGTAAGTCTCACGTTTGCAATAAACTGTGTCGATGTCTTTTGAGAATGCTTCTTATTCCTAATCACCAATTAGAACAGCATCATCTGACTCCTCACATATTTCAGAAATACAACATTACAAGTATCTGATATATAATGGCCCACATCTGCCACTGGTATGGGTTGTGTGCAGTCAAATTTGTTTGCCCTGCAACTACACACTGCCAGTTGCTAAAAGCCTGTCTTACAATTGCATCAGACTTCCTTCAGGAGTTCCTTAATAGCTGCAGCTTTGTCTGTAGTGATCAGAACATATTTTTGATTAAACATCTTCCTCAAATCGTCCCAATTCCAATGATTGCATGTCATTTCCCTTCCACTGTTTAACATGAAGAAAAGCTGCTGCTGAAGTGGAGGGAAGGGACCTTTTGGAACAGGGACAGAAAATGATGTTATGTATTTGGTGTATTTTGTTTTGTTTTTCATCTGACTTAAGACTGCTTTTTTGCCAGCAAATTGAATTCAGCCTTCATGCTGCTCGCATTTCCGAAAAAAAAAAATTGCGTTGATGAAAATGCTATTAGTGCGAAGCCTCAATGCAATAGGAAACATTTCTTTTAATAAAGCTGCAGATACAACGCGAAAAATGGTAAAAGTAAGACTTATAAGAATTCATACGTGTTGTACGAGCTTGAAGCCGATAAGAAGGATGCTGTTTGTATTGATTGACTGATGAATCCAGAGTACTAGTAATAGAAATGTTAAGGCATTTCCTCTTTTTTTCCTTTTTTTTTGTATCTGGCTGTAAATCACAATGTTTTACATTTTCAATAAGTCACTGGGTGAAACCGGGCAAAAATATGACAAAATTCACTTCCATACAAATTATCACGGTCATATGTTGTACATTGATAAACATGCCTTTACCAAAAGTTTTGCAACAAAAGACACAAGTATCGACTAAACATGGATGCAAACTCATGAAACCTTTGTAGAGTAGCTTATGGATAATCATGAACTTGATGACATTCCCCCCTCCCTCCTCCCCCTTTGGCAAAAAAAGAAAAGAATAAATAATGAATTGCAACATAGACACAAGTATAAGCAGTAAACATGAGGGCAAATTACAAAATATAATACATTGAATATACATGAAATATTATAACAATTCCTACTACATAATTTGAGACTTTAATATTTGTGTACCTATTGAGCACACTTTGGAAGCTAAGTTGAGATTACAGTTAAATACAAATATGTTCTATTCGATGCTACTTACAGTTGTTTTCTGTTCTGAGGCTTTATGTCAAGAAAGTGTGAGTGCAATGTAATACAATACTTTTAATCAATGCAAGAACATAAACACTAGGTGTAAGGATAATCATCAAGGTTGTGAATGGCATTATAACAATTTTCCCTTGAAATCTTGGATGTAGACATTACCGTACAATTAACGTTCTGCAGCTCGTATTCGTATATCTGAAATTATATTTGAATAGATTTATGTATAAATATATCCAAATTTTTAGTGAAATATAGGTTATTATTCCTGAGTGGAACGTATTCTACATCAGTGATTCTCAGCAGTAAAATTAAGACCACAGACACCATCACTAGGTACCTTTTACAGATAGAAATATAAGCCTGTAGTGGCATTATGGCGGCCATTTTGCATTTGATTAAATGCAAATATATGCAAAAAATGTATAAAGGGAAGTTTGAAATTTACTGCTTATATCATAATGGTATTCCCCGACCTAAAAAAAACATAGGTTTAGACATCAGAATTTATTTTTTGCGGGTTCTATGTCCAGATATATAGCGACTTATTCCTGAGTGTACTACATTAATGGTATACGAAGATACGAGCTTGCACGGGCAATATGGCGGCCATTTTGCACGTAATTATATGCAAACATATGCAAAAACTATAAAAAGGGATGCTTGAAAGTTGCTACAGATAACATAATTGTATTCCTTGACCTCAAAAACATAGGTGTAGACACCGGAATTTACTTTCTGTGGGTTATATATCCCGAGATATAGGCATAAATATATTGTTGGCGGCCATTTGGAATTTATGCAAATTAGACACTGATCCACCACTCGAATTTTAGGGAACTTTTAAAATGTTATTTTAGTTGCCCTTCCAGGTCAAATGCAAGTGGAATCGTTTCTGTTGCAATTAGTTGGGGCCCTTGGGGGTCATTTCATATTTTGACTGGACTGCCTGTGTGTTACTAGCCCGCTGCTCGGGCGGTGTTTTTTCCCCCAATTATTATTAACAATAAACCGTCCTCTGTAGCTCAATATCATAAAGGGCCGTGGGGTAGTAATTTGTGGGGTGTTGCGATTTGTGGGGTGTCAACGATTCGTACGCCGCCCCGCCCGCGCTCGGTGCGATAGGCTTATGCGGCTATTAAACACGAGAGGGCGACATAGGATAGGACACACACACACACACACAAAAAAAAGGACAAGAGCCTTTTAGTGCGTTACACGAAATTTTCCTTTATATACTGTCTGTCCCTTGACATCTTGTATTTGTCCTTCACTAAAGAACATTGTTTCATTATTCACTGCGCATTACAGTTATTACCAACCGCAAGGTCATTATCATTTATGTGAACGCTGTGTGTTATGAATATACTCTGCTTACCGACTGAATGCTATTTCTGAAACTTGTTTCCAAGAGACCTACGGTGTTCTAAGTCATGAACATGTATTTCCGGTAATCAAGTTATTATTCAACTTGTGTTTGTTCACCTTTGATAACGGATGAGTTCATAAACGCTATGTTTTCTCCTGATAACGATGCAAATGATTATCAGCCAGCTGCACTAACCCCCCCCCCCCAAAAAAAAAAAAAAAACATCTTATGACAGTGAAGAAGTTGAAGATTCCGATTTTATTACTTCTTTAAACACAGAAACCAAAGATCTGAAGCTTGATTTTGACACTTATGATGCGTCTGCTCGAAATGAAGGCCAACTTTCTCACCACCACTTGAAAAAGAAATAATTACATTTTCTCATTCACACTGCAATGAAATTTTAGTTTCACATTTGAGCATTAGAAGAATTTCGATCAATTACTCTTATTTCTCAACGAATTACAATTTAAACACAGCATTATCGGTCTCAGTGAAACCTGGCTCAAGAAAACGTCAACTTCTTCTCTATTTACCATTGACGGTTTTAAATTAGTTACCAAAAACAGGACTTTCAAAAGTGGTGGTGTTGTAGGTTTCTACGTCACGCAAAATTTAAACCACAAACTGTTAAATGAAAATTGTATTATGTCTGAATGCCTTGAGAGTATTTTCATTGAGGTCATGACCCCAAACAAGGGGGAAATCATTTTGGGGGAAATTTATAGACCTCCACATTCCAACCTTTCTGAATTCATTGAGCTATTTCACAATCTTCTCTCTGTTGATCACTTTGACAATAAGACATGCTTCATTATGGGTGACTTCAATATAAATCTTCTAAATTGTAATGATACTTTCATCTGTCAAGACTTTCTTAATTTTTTGTAGTCAAAATCATTCATTCCTCTTATCGGGAAACCTACTCGGATATCTCATGCTACTTCTACTCTCATTGATAATATATTCGTTAATAATCTATTTACTGATGTTACTTCTGGTATGCTGATCTTACCGATCACTTCCGATATATGCGCTTGTACCACATTTTTCTACTATGAAAATGCCTACCCTTAACTAATGTTTTCGTGACACGTCCGAATGTAATCGTGGGATTGAGGTCAGTTGATTGGTCCTCTGTTTGTAATCAAAGACATGTAAATTCGTCCTTTGATGTTTTCATGAACATCCTTGTAGATACTTGTACATGTAATGCTTATATATATATTCAAGTCAATCCAGATCGAATTATAAGAAAGTACCCAGACAATCGTGGATATCAAAGTCCCTACTTAAAGGGGATGGCGAGTACCTGATCAGTGGGAATCAGTGGGAATGCTGGGGGATGATTGTTCCAATCCTTGTGGGATTCATTTAAGAGTTCATTATATCTATTGTTGTGTGAAAATATTATTTGCTTCAGAATGGTCTCATATTCAGGTAATGTGCAGTTTAATCGCCATGTCACTGTACAGGCATGCTTACCTGGAAAGAATGATCCAAGTCCAGGACTTGGGCCATTCTTACATTCATATTATAGCGCCCTCTCTCATCACTCCTTGTCCAGGCCTATTCATGTATACAAAAAATGAACATGACTTGCTGGACAGTGATGAGGAGTTATGTTGGGAAAAACAAAGGAATTAGTCAGAATGGAAGCAAAATAAGAGCAAAAGGCTTTAGAGCAGTTGGAGAAAGGTACAAAAATGCAAAAGAACCAAGTTCCTGCCATCTGAATAACACAAAATTGTTGGGGAAAATGAAGAAATTTGTGTTTTCAGTTCGCATGTTAGTTATAGGACGATGTATGGTCTGCATTTAGGAGTAACTAAAAATGTAGCAATCAAACCATTTTAGAGGATGGGGAAACTAGTGAAATGACAGCATTTTTTACCTTAACTTTGAACAAATGGCCATACAGATTCAGAGAATTGATGTCTAGTAATACGTGTGTATTATAACTTTATGCAGTTACTTCCCGCACTGCAGAGACACGTGGAAAATTGTGACATTTTGCAATTTAAACTTTACCAATGACTTTTGACCCTTGACCTTAGTTATGTGCAACCATGGGTTGATGGGGACAGCTTTATCCACTTATTTATGCATGTGCAAATATTCAGCTGGGTACCTCTTGCGGTTCCTTAGTTATATCGTACACATAATTATTCCTCATAAGAGACAGATGGAAGACATTTCCACGCATTTAACACATATACATAATGCACATTATAGCTCCATGTATACACACAGACGTGCACACACACAGATACACACACATGAAGAATTATATAGTATAGAGATGAGGGACATTATACTATGGTAGACAACTACATTTTTGTATTCCATACGGACTAAAAGCTGAAAAAAAGTAACAAACCTCTCCTATCTTTTGCTTAACTTTAACCAAACCATTGATATAGCAGCCTATCCTGTATGAATCAAAGAACGACCCAAGTCCATATGATTCAAAGAACAACTCAAGGCCATCACAAAAACAGACCTCTCCACAATTAATGTAAATGTTAATTGTGATAGTAATATATGTATTAATTTGTATTTAAAAATGTTGCCTTCCCATCACAGTTAAATAGAATATTATTGGAGAAATAAAAAAAAAGATATGAAGTTGTTTTTTTTAAGTTTTCTCGAAATGACCTATCACATATTAAACACATATTAAACACATGTGTTCGACACTGTGTTACACACTGTGTTCCACACTGTGTTCGACACTGTGTGCCACACTTTGTTGCACACTGTGTAACATAGTGTGGTAAAACTGTGTTCTTTCCATAAGGGTGACTTGGATCGTTCGTATATTCAGATACTCAATTCTCTGCAAGCTATTCCTGATGATGTTAAGATAAATGTATTAATCTAACCCGAGTAGAGAGTACAAAGTTTTAGGACTTTACATCGATAACGAACTCTCCTGAAAAACTCACTTTAATTTTTTAAGCAAAACTTTGTAACGAAACACAGGAATCCTAAACAAACTGAAACATTTTCTGCCCAAACATATTTTGCAGATTATGCATGTATATTCCACCATGATTTCCCCATATCTCAACTATGGAATTCTTGCTTGCGGTAACGCCTCCAAATATTTGCCGGATTCGCTTGTTCTTCTTCTACAGCGAGCGATCAGAATTATTAACCATGCCGGGTATTTATCTCACACAAGCGTCTTAATCCAGAAAAACAAAATTTTGAAACTGACAGATTTGTTTGATTATAACTTAGGTATTTTTATGTATCAACTTTTCCTCAGAAGATCTTCCAGATTTGTTTTTTACAGATGTTCATAAGAACTAAGCAATTTTGTCCACCACTATCCAACTCGCCAAAGTGACGCTTATCACCTTCCATGAACTCGAACAGTTTTCGCTAAAAACACAATTATGTATACAGGTCCAAAATATTGGAATGATCTCCCAAACAGAAGTCTTGCAAGCTGTTTGTCATTATCCTTTAAACGTAAACTCAGATAGCATGTATTGAATAGTTACGACACACAAGTGCAATAACATTCCTTTTTATCATGTTCATGCTCATGGATGCTCTGCTATATACTGCTCGGTTGTTGCCATGTGAACAGGCTTATGCATACGTATAGTTGCATGCTCTCTGAAGGTTCCTGTCTATCGGTGTGTTTTCTTCCACTTCTGGTATAAAACCTTCGGTCACGTCACATACCGTCATAGTTTATCCTTCTTTCTTCTTTCTCTTTTCATGCGGCATTGCAGCTAGCTGGTATTTATAAAATGGGTTCAAGAATGTAGCCAATAGGAAGCGCTGAAATGAGTCACATGTGCTTTGGTTACTCAGTCCCATGGCACTGCGTGTTAAATCCTATTGCGATCGTCTGTGCGCGCGGCGGCTCCTTTGCATGCATACGCGCTGTCAATCCTGTAAACAACTTCTAGTTCGGGCTGCCGGCCGGCCGGCCTTTCTTCCCTTGTGCATAACGTGTACGTGGCGTACGTATCATACGTACAGTGTATACAGTAGACCAAGCGTTGTGGGACCGGACGCGCACATGGAGTCACTTTGAAGGGCAAATCCAACGATTTAGCGGGTTAATTCTCACGCCGTTTTCAGAGTATGTTGTCTAGTAGGCCTATATGAGGAGTCTATATCAAGTCTTTAAGGTAAAGGGTGCATATTCTATGTAAAATAAATAAGTTTTCATGCGGGAACTTAAGTGTCCGGAAACCCAACCCCCCATCATACTTATAATGTGCGGGATTTCCGAATGCGACGTGCGTAAATGTTTGGGACGAACATCTTCGGACGTCTTGACCCACAAAGGTACGTGAAAAACGCTGAAAAATGCTGTTAGTTTTTCGCCTCGTGCATGTTTCACAATTGTAAATACCCTCGAGTGCACTATACGCCTCCACTAACGCACTCTATCCTGTGCATCATTTGTATAATCACATATAGGAATTGTTAATTCATGTCTTCCATTTTCTGACTCTTTCCCAGTGTATTTCAATGGAAGCAGGAATTTTACAACCATATAATTATGTCGTATTCACATCATCACTCCCCTGTCAAATTGCTCTTGGAGCAAGAACTGCATAGTGTGCAGCATGTGGATACTTGTTCTCATTTTATATGTGAGAAGAATCGTCTGCGCCCCCTTCGTATTGATAGTCATTCTCTTTTGTTTATTCTTTTTTCGGTCTTTAGTTGTACCCGTGCTCCTCATCCTGTTCTCTACACTAGGCTTTTGTTAAGACCTACGCCCAACAAGCTTTGCTTTTTAGTAGGTTCCATCGTATTTCTCTTTAATAGCATTCTTTTACATTGATTGAAAATGACACATCGACCGGTATGTACTATGTTGTTTTTCTATCCAAGCTGGACATTCTGTATGATCATATTTTGTTATATTTTATGCATTTTCCATCAAGAAACACCAAATAATATAATTGAATAATTGAAATTCAAATTGAAATACATTTACAAAGAAACATTGTTGTTTGCCATGCATGCATGTATGAATAACGGAAATTTTAGTCTGGGTGCCAGAGGCTGAACCTTGTACTATCGTCCACACAAATTATTTTGATGCTTTTACCCTATTTCGAGGTGCTCAATCTAAAAAAGCGTTTTCACATCAGCCCGATAAAAATCCAAGCTCGAAATATTTTCCGCGATTGCGAATTAGAGCGCTATTTCATTTCATATTCATATCAGCCCGAAAGATGGGGTAGCCCGAATAGTTAGAAATTTTAAAATAGCTAATTCGACAGCTGAGTATGTGCACACAGCATCAGTAATGTGTGTGCCTTCTCAAAAAATTCCTCATGATTTGTGTACAGTTTGCCTCGATCGATCGGGTCACACACGCTAGGCATGATGGGATCCATCGCGCTAATTTCTTGAGTCGTTTTCACATTATCAAATAGCGCGCTACTATTCCGCTATTTCAGAAATTTCCCGAGTTGGAGACGAGAAATTTTCTCGATCAGAGCGATACAATTAGCGCGCTAATTTGTGTTCACATTATCAAATAGCGCGCTATTTCGCTATCGGGAAAATTTCCCAAGTCAGAAAATAGCGCGCTATTTCGAAACATAGGGCTGATGTGAAAACGCCTAATGTGAATGATGCAACCCTTGCACCCTTGAGGGTTTTGAGATATTCAAAATGGCTGCCAATGATAGTCGCCCAAACCGGAAATTCTCATGTATTTCCTTCTAGTTGTGAGAAATTGAAAACATTTGATGGTAAATCTACCCTATTTCAGGGGTGCTGAATCCGAATCTGGATAATGCAACTCAAAACCTTGAAGGTTTTGAGATATTCAAGACTGTCGCCAAAATTGCCGCTAAAAATAGCCTCCAAAATGGCCGGCAATTGAAAATATGAATTCATTTTCACGTATTTCCTTCTAAATAGTGAGAAATTGAAAGCAATTGATGATTTTACCCTATTTCGAGGTTCGGAATACGACTCGGGATGATGCAACACATGTATCCTTGAAGATTTTGAGATATTCAAGATGGTCGCCGAAATGGCAGCAAACGACTGAAATTCCTGTGTATCAATTCCTATTAAATTTTGACAATTTGAAAGCAATTGGTGGTTTGTATTCTATTTTGTGTGTTTTTAGATAGCACAGATGGCGGCCAGAGTGACCGCTGAAAAAAAAATTCACATGTAGGCCCCCTATTTCCTTGTAAACGGTGTAAAATTGAAAACAGTTGGTGGTTTCACCCTATTTTAAGTTTGCAGAATCTGAAACTGCAGGATACAGCAGCTAATGTCGGACTAGACGGACGCAGCTAATGTAAGCTCCCGGAATTTTCTCCTAACTCCTAATTCCAATGTTAATATTTTTTTCAGAATGGTGAAAAATTGAAAGTAAATTGATGGTGTTACCCCATTTCGAGGGCGCTGAAGGTTTTTTAAGGTTTGGGGACTTTTATAAATATCCTGCTTAAAGGAAATGTTCTATTATGTTGTTATAAATGGTGAAATATTATGGCCTAACGCGAAGGGGAGGGGGGGGGGATTTAAGCCCAGGGTGAAAAGCAGCAATTCGTATTCTTAGGCTCAACTCAGTTGAGCAAATTTGTCAAATCGGCCAAAAATTAATGGCATCCAAAATGACTGTCACAATGTTTTTTGTAATAAGCTAAGATATCCCGATATGTCTCAAACGGAACTTTAACACGTACTGAAAAGAAAAATGATATTGACATCATACTGACACGTACACTGCAAAAGTCCGGTGTTAAATATGAAACACCGAGCTGGTGTTAAATTTCCGGTGCTCATTCATGGTGTTAAATTAACACCTCCGGGTGTCATTTCAAAATTTGAAATTGTTTTTTGAATAGTTTCTTAGTTACTGCACTTCTTGTTAATTTTGAACTTCAACAAGACGATAAAGAATTTTCCGATAAAGTACTTGATTTTTGAAAAAAGAATGTGTAAACACATTTACACCACAGTAACAGCAGTTGGTGTGGTCCCCTATTGAAGCTGGACGGGTGTTGTACCATTGAAATTAACACCACCAATATCAAATCAACACCATGCGGTGTCATTATTGAGTTAACTCTAGCGCAGCGTCAAAAATATCACCAGCCACAGTGTCAAATTAACACCACGAAGTGCCAGGTGAACACTTTTAACACCGTGACAATACATTTTCTACACCTGTGGGTGTGGTCCTCTATTGAAGTTTGATCGGTGTTAGATTTAACACCCATGGTGTTAAATCTAACACCGATGTTTTTACAGTGTACAAACACAAAGATACGAGTGAAAATTTCTTAAGGCATAATGGTTATAAAGTAATGCTTGTGGTCATTGATTATATGGCTCCACAGATGTGAAATTAATCCTTTTCGGCTGTCAATAGAGTAAAATTTAATTATGGCATACTGGTTTTTGGTGTTGAAGCTTGTTGCATATTCTGATTTCGTCATTAAAAATGGTTGCATTCGTGACCACTATAGTATATATCAATAAAGGTAATTTCGAAAGCACTCTGCATGATTATGATATTCGTAAGCACTGGACAATGAACTATTACCATACATGTGGTCATTTGTTTGTCTCTTTTAACCGTGCGTTGCCCGTGATTTTTCGTTACAGTTTGTTCGTAATATATAATAATGTTGCGAATTCACGTATTGGCTCCAATATAAAGAAGAATCAAGAAATAAGCTAGTATTAAAGTAATGCATTATTTCGCCAATAAAGAATGAGTTTAAAGGGGATGGCTAGTAACTGATCAGTGGAAATCAGTAGGAATGCTTGGGGATGATTGTTCCAATCCTTGTGGGATTCATTTAAGAGTACATTATCTATTGTTGTCTAAAAATTATTTGCTTCAGGATGGTCTCATATTCAAGCAATGTGCAGTTTAATGTTTCCAGGTTAGCTTGCCTGTACATAGACGGGGCAATAAACTGCACATTACTTGAATTTCCGATTTGGGCGGCCATTTGAAATCGAAGAAGGGTAGAACCATTCATAAATTGTTCTCAATTTTGAAACACTGGACAGACATAGTTCACTCCACAAAGTTACCATCGTAATGCTTTCTCCGACAAACGCAAAAAAAAAACATGTTTTGCACATCTCCAGCTCAATGTCATCAAGTACACAAAATTTGAGTTCAATATCTTCTAAATTGTTAGTAGTTCACTGCTCAATATTTTCAAGAAAATATGCCGTTACCATGGCAATGACTTGCCGCGTGCAAACACATAGTGTGTCTTGCATAACCACACCAAGAGATCATTATACAAACCAAATTTAAAGTAAATCGCGTAAATACTGTGGAAGTAGTTAAATCCACAAGGTTTTGGGGAAAAAATGGTTACCATACTAATGGCAACGCTTTTTCTGACAAACACACACACACACATACACACACACACAAAGAAATCATGTCTGCACATCTACACTTCAATGTCATCTTGTACCCCAAGTTTCATCAAAATTGCTTCAAAACTGTAGAAGGATTTCGCGACGCAAGATTTGCAACTGACCGCCCGACCAACCGCGACCGACCGACCGATCACACGCTGATTCGTATACTCCTTTATGCGCTTTGTGTATACTGGGGTATATTATTATTCTCAAACTCCCTCACCAGCTTACATATAAACTTGACAAGCCTTGCTTCCGGTTACAAATACTATAAAGAAACGGTAATATGTGTGGGTGCAAGTTTTCGACCTTGACTTCATCAAAACTGTAACATTTGCATTCTATGTTGGCTGTAGCAGGAAGTGTCTGAGTGTCTGTGTGTTGTAACGGTCATTTCATGAGGCTAAAAACAAGTGTGTGTTTTTTGTTGAAAGAGGGCATGTTCGATGAACATAAAAGTGCTAATTCGCATTCACTGCATAATAAAGACGTACAGTGTGATGGACTAAAGAGTCAGAAAAAAAAAACTTTAATATTAAACATAGTTGTCTTTGGTAGAAAATGTCTCCACATTGTGTTGCATAAAAGACTAGGCCTACTTAGTAAATAAAATGATAACTTACAATGACACCATTAACTAGAACCGGAATTTGTCAACACTGACAAATTAGGTGATCCGATCTCTTCGAAAATCAATGATTTGAGTCCTGATCCCAATAGGCATGACCATACCGGTTTCATTTGTGTCGAGGAGACATTGGCCGTGTGATGTTTGGATTCTCATTTAGAAAAGGAAGTCAGACTTGCCATCTTTGGTACCGAATTCCGTATCCACTAACGAAGATACAGAATGAAGTATATTTGACCTTTGACCCCACTTTGCACACCCAAGATGGCATCTGAGCAAATAGTGGTTATTTAGTGAAGTGATTATTGTAACATGCCCTTTGCGTGTGCAAAATATGGGAAAGACAGGACATGTATTCACCAAGATACAGGATGAACAATTTGTGACCTTTGACCCTAATTTACCTACTCAAGATGGTGTCCGATCAAGTAGTTGTTATTTTATGAAATAATGTACGGGACATGAACTAAACATGTGCAAAATATGGGGGTGATAAAGGCTGTTTTTCTTGAGTTATTGCAAAGAAAGTTTCAGAAAAAAAATCATAAAACATCGAAGATAAGCTTTATATTCAACCAAGTTTTTTGACATGATGCCGACGTTGTATGAAGAAACAAATTGCTTATTACGATAGCCCAAAGTCTCAGCTACATCATATTAAAATCTGGGAGAAATTCACCGAAGGGTAAGTGAGCTAGTTCTCGATAAAGACAACCATGTCAATTTTCACATCTAGAAAAATTCCCTCCCCTAGAGATAACACGTCATAACGAAGATAGAGAAAAAAAGTACATATGACCTTTGACCCCACTTTGCACAGACAAGATGGCATCTGAGCAAAAAGTGGTTATTTTGTTAAATGATTTTTTTAACATGGTCTTTGCGTGTGCAAAATATGGGAAAGATAGGACATGTATTCACCAAGATACAAGATAAAACATTTATGACCTTTGACCCTAATTTACATACCCAAGATGGCGTCTGATCAAGTAGTTGTTATTTTATGAAATAATGTACGTGACATGAACTAAACATGTGCATAATATTGGGCTGATAGAGCTTGTTTTTCTTGAGGTATTGCAAAGAAAGTTGCAAAAAGAAAGGAATATCTCAATACATCGAAGATAAGCTTTAATTTCAACCAAGTTTTGGGACGTGATCCCGGCATGAAATGAAAAAAATGGAGGGCACATACATGATAGCCCAAAGTCTCAGCTACAACATATTAAAATCTGGGAGGAATTCACCGAAGCATAAGGGAGCTAGTGTTCGATAAAGATAGTCATGTCAATTTTCATTTCCAGAAAAACTGCACTCCCATAGAGATAACACGTAAAATTGTCAAATTTGACAAGATTACTTTTAATCCATTTCTACGAGGTGATGCCGTCATCCAATCAAAATGTTGTTATTACATTAATGAAAGAATATTTAATAAGCTACATCATACTGAAATCTGGGTGAAAATTGGCAAAGGATTAGTGTGATACGCTCGAGTGAACTTGAAACTTGATGACGTCATTTTGAAAATTTACTTTTTTTATTTTATTAGGAAATTTGATATCTTTTAATCATTTTTTCGGCATCGCCAACCCATGAAATGACATGTACAACTCATCAGCTTTCAGAATATAAAAAGAAAATGGGGGGTCACCGTCCATCCTGACGAGTAATATCGGATTTAAAATTGGTGGTTTTTTGGCATTGTTGCACTGTATATCGCCATTGACGCGCGCGCAGAATTTCAACTTTGACGGGCCCGTATGACGTCATATTGAGTTGGATTGACTTGAAACTTGGTAGAAATATTCCTTGACATTTCAGGCATCCGATAAATGTAAAAAAACGGGAAATTTCTATTGCATATGAGCTGTGCGTGCGTATATGTGCGCACGCGTACGCGTCCGTCCAATTTTTTTAATTTTTCAAAAAATGCTCCAAATGGTCTGAACGTGTGCAAAAAAATTTGAGCTCGATTTGAGCATACAAATATTTCAACGCGCGCGTACGCGCGCGTTTTAAGAGTAAATAGGAATTTTGAGAATATGAGTACAATGCGCATAACTTGAAATATATGTGACATAAATTTCATTGAAAAACTCCATTCCATTGATGAGATATGATTGAGAATGTGTTTTCATATAATGACGTCATAGTGACGTCACGGTCGACTGATCACTATGATTTTATTACACCCGTCGTCTTTGGGACATGATACATATGGTATAAGTTTGAAATTGATGGGAAGAATACTTTCTGAGCTAATCGATACACAAAATTTGTCCAGAAATAAAGAAAGAAGAAGAACCACCAACAAAGAATCCGTAGAGATACAGAAGGTGATCCGAGAGGATACTCGGATCACCTAATAATTATAAAATAGCTGAGCAACTTTCACGTCTGTTCTAGCATTACAGCAGCATTTGCCCAGATTGTTTGTTAAATCACTGTAACTGGTCTTTTCAACATCCAAGAGGGGCGGAATGATTTAAACAAAATGGTAACGTACATATAGATCTCATTTAGGAAGAGTTACAGTTTCATGCATGTGAAATGAGACACAGAAACTGAAATTTATAACTTGATTAAATATGCCATCATTATACATAAACAGTCAAAGGGTGTTTCACGAGTTGTCATTCAGAAATAGGGGTTCTGCAGCTAGTGGTGCAGTTTTTTTATGTTGAGAGAGATAATCATATTGAGGCCATGACAGAGACATATGTCACAATACAAAGAATGACGCAGAGGAATGATTGTACGCAGGCATATCAAAGTGGAGAAAAAACTGATAAACATTACCACTTTCACCCGTAATCTTTTCCCAGTAGGTGCAGAAAACTAGATGACCGTCACGGCATAAATCTCCTATGTGTTATCCAACTACAAATGTGACCCTGCACCATACGACAAACAAAAAGTCGCCAGATATGAATTTTAAGTTAAGACCATATTATGAAAGAGCAGACTTTAAGCTTTAAAATGATGTATAACTCAAATCAAATGGACTCTCCTAACCTATGTATACATTGGAAAGAAAGCACAAACTCAGGAAAAGTGTGAACTGAGAAAAGAGGCTTTAAAGTACAGTGGCTATTCAAGCGCTTAATCTTTACCAAACCGTGCTGGCTGTGCGACGAATGGGACAAAAAAACAGGAAGTAAACCACCCGAGTAACAACAATGAAAGGATTATTAGATTAAACTGAAATTACATATACCTCAATAACACATTCTGTCCATAATTAATGCCAACTCTCAAAGCAGTAGCCCTATTCTTTCAAAAGTTATTGGAGTTGAAAGTGAAGAGTGTGTACAAGGTGTTTTTTTTTCAGAAATGAAAAAGGGACTCTAAAGACACACCTGATCACATTATTCTACCAAAAATGTTCGAGATAAACTGCTTAAAAAAACACATTTTCCCGCCCGTTTTATGACCCCAAATTTTAGCGTAATGTAAAAGAAGACTTGCTTTTTCAGAAAATATGAAAAAGTCAAGATAGGCTAGGTTGACCCATTTCACCTATTTTCAGTCCTCACGCAAAATCAGTGTGTGCGACTTTTTGTTCGTTTTGTGATGCACGGTCACAAATTGCACCTTCATGTGACATGCGATCATGTAGTCTCCAAGTTAGAAGATAGTTGTTCGGCCAGTAGGAACTCTCTCCCAAGTGCTAACAGTAAAACGTATTATATCCCTCATGTAAAGCTTCTTGCCATAGGATTGTACAGAGCACGAACATGGTGTAGTTTTACTAGCTAGCTACGAGCAGCTGGATGCGGTGCAATTGGTTACTAGCCAGCGGGATATAGTACTTTTGGGAATCCACGATCTGCACCCAATCGTGATCGTGTGATCGATATCGACATATCTCACTTAAGAATGTACGCAGTGCGCGTAGTAGCGACACTTTTGAGCGACAGTCCTGCGCGTGGCTTGTAGCTTGCGCTGGCATGCAGTGCTTTGGAATTGCGCCACGGCATTACAGAAATCTGTGGTGCGATGGCGTGTCTGTGTGTGTACGTACGTGTGTATTCGTTAGTGTGATCAATGCAGTTCAGCTCATTATTGACAAAGTGACTGCGCTTCAAGTAACGGAGGAATGATGGCACCAGAAGGACACCATATCGGATCAGGTACGAATTAGGAATAAACTAAAAGCGATTTTGAAGATGATGTGGGTAACCAAGCCGCTTTAGACCTACTAACGTAGTCCTGGACCTCCTCGATCTTTCGGAGTTTTGCACGCTGTAGTGTAGCTCGTGTGTAGGAACCAACGGTGTCGTTCGCTACGCGCTGCACGCACTGCTGCTGCACTCCGTTTTTTACAAAAGGGAACCATCATCACTCTAGTAAAATGCTCGAGAGGGATATAAAACAAATATCGACTGCTTTCTTTCGGGCCATGGTAAGAAAAACTATTTGACCTCGGTGATTTCTCAACAGTGCCATGTCCCTCGACTTCGTCTCGGGACATAGCACTGTTGAGAAATCACCTCGGTGCAAATAGTTTTACCATCTCCCTCTGCAGCAGTCGATATTTGTATAATATTTTGTACCGCTTACAAACAACACAGCCACTCCCTACTTCGCTGTACAATAAATCATCTGTGAAAACAAGCCTGCTTTACATCCTCCTTGCGAGCTTCCACCACCGAGCTACTCAGTAGTCCGGTTTCCAGACCCTTTGCCAACTGGACTCTGCGACGGAAGTCGCCGCCTTTGCCTATCTAAAGTCAAAGGCACGGGACAAAACCACCTTAAACTGTACCAGTTTTCGACGTTGAGGGCGTCAATATCCTGAAGAGAAAAATAGAACGAGTAGAGGGTCTGGAAGCCAGACTACCACCGATCAGACACTCCAGACAGATTTGGCAGCGATCATTTCCCCGTACTCATTGAGTTACATATTATGGGAGATGATTTTATACATTTCTTTTTAAAGAAGTTGATCAAAATGTCACATGGAATAAGAAAAATAGGAAGTGTGAAAACCACACTAATATATCTTCCCCCCCCCCCCCAAGGAAAAACGCAGTATCTACTTTCAGCTCTATTTCTCAACAACCGAGATATTCACCATTTTATATTTTTGCCAGAGCCCTTGGAAAATTTATATTCTTTTGAAAAATTCCTTCATTGTAAAATTTTAGTCTATCTAGCTACCAATTTTCCTGGAAAATATCATTTTGTGTTTTTGTTTCGTTTTAAAGTTATTGATGAAAATGTAGATACTTTGGGGAAACCCCCAGCAATTGACTGATTTCCCCAAGGAAAAACGCAGTATATACAGCGGAATGACTAGGATTAATTTTACTCATTACCGTTGTTAATTAATCAACCTAGAATACATGTTTATGCATTTAAAATGTATATTGAAAATAAATATGCATTTGAATTTATGGAGGGCGTCCTTTTAAGCAAGGATGCCCTCTCTTGTCAAGTAATAATTTTCCTTAAAATGAACAAGAAATTACACAAAAAATAACTACGTGAAGGCTAAATACACTATTTTTTATGCCTCCGCCCCGTTAGGGCACCAGAGGCATTATATTTTCTAGTTTGCTCGTCCAGTCATTCGTCCGGCTGTTAGTCCATTCGTCCAAATAGCCATCTGTCCGTCAGTTTTTCCGTCCGTCCGTCCGTCCATACGAAATTCTTGTAAACATATCTCAAGAACCCCTTGGTAGATTTTCACCAAACTTGGCACAGAGATGCTCTACCAGGAATAAATGAACTTATTAGATTTTGGCCGAGACCCACCCAAGTTCAAAGGTCAAATGTCAACGAACTTTGTCAAAAAAGGGCTATCTTCACACCGTAAACACTATATCTTGAGAACCCCTGAGTGAATTTTCATCAAACTTGATGTAGACATAAATACATTTTAGTCTAGACTAGATAGATCTAGATTCTAGTAGTACTAGTAGCCTATGAAAGCATACCAATCACATTACAGCGCACAGGCAGTAGTGTAGACATATTGAGAAAATTGTGTATACATTTTCCTACAGATAGAATACTGTTCAGCTCTGTTACCTGTCTGAAGGCCGGCGTACACACGTCATGCAATATGCCAAATTTGATACAATCACATTTCTGCTTCCTCCATTTTTTCCCTCAAAATTCAGGGGGGATGAATTTACAGGCCATCCCCCCTCCTCCATTTCAGGGGGGATATATCCCCTTACCCCCCCCCCCCCCCCCGGATTTACGCCCATGATTCAGATGGAGTATAATGACGCAACCATTATGCAATCAAAATCACAGATGTGGCAGGCAAAAACAATGTAATTGCTGACACTCTGTCAAGAGTGTAACACGAAGAGAGTATCGAAGGTAACAAGTTTTCACCGCATATCACTTTCAGTGTATGTGTTTAGCATATCCATTAATGTATGCAAAACAGTTTGATATGATTGTATAAGCTCCGAGAATCCAAACAATATCGTTGTTAATGGTATCCATGAAAAGAGAACATGGAACTAATGCACCTGTTCTAAAGGCATGTGAAGTGTGTGATTATTGTTGCTTGAGGTGGACTTTACCTCACATTCGTTGTAGATAATAATTAGAAATTGTGAAGGTGAAAAAACCATTGCTACGGCAACTCTTTCTTTTTCCCATAGGGGATGTTGTCACAAATGTACACACTAGTAGTTGTGATTGTACATGTATGATGTACTGTATGCATGGTTGTTTTAATGTGTATGTACACAGGTTGACCAGATTAATGGAGAACATTCTATTCGGTATAGACATCATACATACAGGCTGACCATCAGATTAGTGGAGAATTTTCTAGGTGGTATACATGGTAGCTACAGTACATGTATGTGACATGATGTACATTATGTAGCTCACTGAATCTAGAATGATTTCTCACCCAATCCAGAATGTTCTATGAGGTGCTTACATATTGGCTGAGTGATGCACTGTCCCTGTAGCCCAATGTGATTGGTGGTTATTTTTGGCAGGCTGTTATGCACATAGTTAGGCAGTGAGTCAGCTAGGATTTCTAGAACAGTCTTGGACTTGCTAGTATAGAAGTAGGTGGCCCAAGGTTGGAGAAAATTACAGAATGTTCAAGAAAGGGGTAAATGGATAGTATATTAGCCGGAGAAATTTTGAGGTAGGCAGAGTACCTAACATCTCCTCTGAGAGTTACGTCACTTCTGGCTCTGAAGCGACTTGTTATAGTCAGTCCTGTGTTACCTGCTGACCTGCTATATTTATTGAGATACAGCTTTGTAATGCTTGGGAGACATTTTGCCTGCAGTCCATTGACATAAAGATGGAGTCTATCTCCAGTGTATCAATAGGCCAATTAATTCTCTGCAGCAGCTGCTGCTGCAGAGAATTAAGTTGCCTACACTGGAGACTCCATCTTTATGTCAATGGACATATTGCTACGGCAAAGTTGTGGCGGGCTGGATTCCTTGCTAGATATATTGGCTGAATCATCATTCAACGCATCGACTGGATGTTGACACTATACCGTGGATCTATGACGTGGACATATACACCGTGGTTCTATAACGTGGACATACCGCCTATCTATAACGTGGACTATTGTAACCAGCGCCTCTGGATTTACGTTGGAGGAATCATTCATCGGTGCATCAAGGATCATTCTTCTGTGCATCGAACATCGTATTTGGACATTTCCAGAGGATTACATGGACCTTGCGCGATTTAAGATTTGGCTGTAATACGTGTAAGTGATTCCATTACTGATTTATAATTGTTTTTATTGATCTTTATTGTACTGATGTGAAAACGGATTACGAGTCTGTACATACGATATGCAAATATACAAATATGAAAAAAAAAAAAGATTAATTTAGTTTCAAGACCCATTTCACCTGTTTTGAGTCCTCACGTAAAATCAAGGGGTGCGACTTTTTGTTTGTTCTGTGATGCACGGTCACATGCGGTGCATAAATTGGTCTAGGACACCTACACCTCGAAAACCGCCCTCCAGATATCTACCACCCGGATAATTACCCACAGGATAATTCCCAACTACCCACTGGATAACTACTCCCCCCTCCCCCAATTACAACCCCCAGATAATAACCCACAGGAAAACTACCCCCTGGATAACTACTCCTCGAATAAACTACCTCCCCCCCCCCGAGAAAAGTACCCCTCGGAAAACTACCCCCGGATAACCCCCCCCCCCCCCTCGTTACTACCACCCAATGAGTACCCCCCCCCCCATATTAATGGTGGAAGATCAAGGAAAGATCTTGTGGATTGAACTACTTCCTCAGTTTTTGACAAAAGCTTATGAAATGTGGCACACACAACAGTCTTGGTGGGAAGATGTGCAAGACATATTTTTCGGACGTGTCGGAAGCTGCGTTGCCATGGTAACGGCATTTAAATGGCAGAAGATCAAGGAAAGATCTTGCGGATTGAACTACTTCCTCTGTATTCGACTGAAGCTCATGAAATGTGGCACACACATTGGTCTTGGAGTGAAGAAGTGCAACGCATATTTTTCGACGTGTCAGAAACTGTGTTGCAATGGTGACAACATTTTAATAGCAATAAATCTGGAAAAACCCTTGCAGATTGAACTACTTCCATCGTGACGTCAAATTATTGCAGTAAATCTTGGAAAAATCTTGCGTAGCAGGCTACTTTCTCATCTTCTTTCTAAGGTGTTGCCATGGTAATGGTATTTGTTGTTTTTTGTTTGCTTTTTCCATTCATGTTATGACACCATTCAAGTTATCTGCATCTTCAATGGCAGTTTTCGTATGTTTCCTATTGTAAAGTATCCATATCTAGCAAAATAAAAACTTTGATTAAAAGAATTCATGAACACTTTGTTTTTTGCTAATTTACCCATTCTGTAACATTAAGCAAATTCCACATTTTCAACATTTGCTCATGTTGTCATACAACAAATTTCAAAAACAATTCAGGAGAATAATCACTTGCCCCCTGATGGTACATGCAGATGGTTTGAATAGACCATGCGTCCTCGTCGCGGTGTCGGTAACATAATGCATTTATTGTATATCCCTGCTATTTCTTTTGCAATCCACATCTCACCTTCTGGTCTGCCTTTTACTGCACGTGTATTTTGATGTGTATAGCACATGATGAACACATCTACGTATACACAGAATTAAAGAATGCTGTTGGTGCTAATTGTCATATAGGAACTAGATGCATTATGGCTAAATGGTCTGAGCCAAGCCACAGGACTGTCTGTGTAAAGAAGAAAGAGAACAGTCAAACACAAAGACAATCAAATCTGACCGATAAACAGGATTGGCTGAAAGGTTATACCATTCCAAAGTTAGCATCCAAGCAGAAAGAAAGCACTACCAGTTCAGTGCAAAAAGAAGACACAGAACATTTAATAACAGTGAACTGGACACATGAAACAGACAGAAATGCAAGAGAGAGGCAAAGAATTGAATTGAAAAGAAGTCTTGAAACATCAGATGAACGTTTGAGACGCCAAAAAGGAGACAGAATACGTAAAGAAAACCAACGTAAGGAACCTTGCTACAGATTACAAAGAAACAAAAGGGAACGAGAGACACAGAAAAGGAAACGTGAGTCTTCAGAGTTCCGGATAGCAAGAAATGAAAGAGAGAGAGAACCAAAAAGAAAGAAAAGGGAATCAGCAGATGTCAGACAAAGTAGAAATGAAAGAGAACGAGAGGCACAGAATAGGAAGCGGGAGTCCTCTGAAGTCAGGCTAGCAAGAAATGAAAGAGAGAGGGAACCAAAAAGAAAGAAAAGGGAATCAGTAGATGTCAGACAAAGCAGAAATGAAAGAGAACGAGAAGCACAGAATATGAAACGGGAGTCCTCCGAAGTCAGGCTAGCAAGAAATGAAAGAGAACAAAAGGCACAAAAGAGGAAGCGGGAGTCGTCTGAAGTCAGGCTAGCAAGAAATGAAAGAGAGAGGGAACCAAAAAGAAAGAAAAGGGAATCAGTAGATGTCAGACAAAGCAGAAATGAAAGAGAACGAGAAGCACAGAATAGGAAGCGGAAGTCCTCTGAAGTCATGCTAGCAAGAAATGAAAGAGAACAAAAGGCACAGAATAGGAAGCGGAAGTCCTCTGAAGTCAGGCTAGCAAGAAATGAAAGAGAACAAAAGGCACAGAATAGGAAGCGGAAGTCCCCTGAAGTCAGGCTAGCAAGAAATGAAAGAGAACAAAAGGCAAAAAAGAGGAAGCGGGAGTCGTCTGAAGTCAGGCTAGCAAGAAATGAAAGAGAGAAGGAACCAAAAAGAAAGAAAAGGGAATCAGTAGATGTCAGACAAAGCAGAAATTAAAGAGAACGAGAAGCACAGAATAGGAAGCGGAAGTCCTCTGAAGTCAGGCTAGCAAGAAATGAAAGAGAGAGGGAACCAAAAAGAAAGAAAAGGGAATCAGTAGATGTCAGACAAAGCAGAACTGAAAGAGAACGAGAAGCACAAAAAAAGAAAAGATGTGATTTTGAAAAATCGGTCATCAACTTTAAAAGAGAAATTAGAAGTGGTCCATGTTTTATTTGCACTATATGCAACAGACTTCTGTATAGAATATCTGTCAAGATATACAAGAGCACTACTTTTCCAGAGTCAAACTTGAGAACAGGCAAAATATCATTTGATGGTAAAGAGTATGTGTGCATGTCATGTTATCAGTCAGAGAAAGCAAAGAAGATGCCACCACTTGCTGTAGCTAACGGCCTGCAACTGGATGAGATTCCCCAGCAACTAGCAGAGCTCAACTGTCTTGAAAGTGTTTTTGTTGCAAGACGAATCCCATTTATGAAAATACTAGCTCTTCCACGTGGCCGACAAAAAGCAATTCATGGGTGCGTAGTAAATGTTCCCATTGAACCGGAACAGGTGGCATCAGTGTTGCCTCAGGTCCCAACTTCTGAGACCTTCACAGCAAAATCAAGAACTGTGGGAATCTCTTACAGGTGAAGGAAATGATTTTTCACCAGACCAACAAAATCAACGTGATACACAGCAAGAAACAGTGGTAGACCCAAGACATGAAGTAGTTACAGGAGAACTTGTCCAGCAGGTTGACAAAGAGCAGGAGGAAAATTTAATCCAGAAAAGTGTTTCTGAAGAAGGAAATCAAAATACAAGAGAAGAAGAAAGTAAAAAGTCTGTAGCCAGTGCTTTTGTTAAGGACAGACGAGATGCAAGAGATTCAGTGTTGGAGAAAGATACCCCTGAAGAAGGAACTGCAGAAGTTGAGCAAGAGGAAGAAGATGAAAGATCCAAGTTTAGTGGACTGCCACTTGACTCTTGTATTCAACCAAAAGACTTTGTTGCAGATGGTCAGACACTAAACATTGCACCAGGAGAAGGTAAAAAGCCACAAAGCTTTTTTACTGATACTCATGCAGAAGAGTTGAGTTTCCCTCAATTGTTCCCGAAAGGACGATTTGGGTTTTCATACCAGAGGCAGAAGAAATTGTCACTGAAAAAGTACTTTCAAGCTAGAATATTGAATTGTGACAGAAGATTTGCCCAGAACATTGATTATATCTTCTACGCACAATACAGAGCTGAAGCTCAAGAAGTTGGAGATAGCATTAGTTTGAGTCTACGAAAAGGAAAATCACAAAGTGTCACTGCAGGGGAAGTGAAAGAGAAATGCATTGCACGAGATGATCTGGGGATCTACTTCCTTCACAAGATCAGAGGATCTCCAGCATATTTCAATAAGCTCTTCTATGATCTTCTTGGCATGATCAGACAGCTCGGACCATGCACATGGTTCATAACTCTCTCCGCTGCAGACCTGAAATGGCCAGATTTGGTTCAAGTTATTGCCAAGCAACAAGGTAAAACTGTCACCGATGAAGATGTCAAAGCTTTGTCATGGGAAGAGAAGTGTAGATATCTGCGATCAGACCCTGTTACAGCTGCAAGGCATTTTGACTCGAGGGTTAAACATTTCTTCAAGTATATTCTTATGAACAAGCAACTTAGCCCTCTTGGCGAAATAGTGGATTATAAGTACCGAATCGAGTATCAACACAGGGGATCACCACATGTGCACATGCTCGCCTGGGTTAAAAATGCCCCTACTTTTGAGGAGAATGATGAAAATGAAATCAAAGAGTTCATCGAAGGCAAGCTGTCCTGTCAATATCCAGACGATGATCCTGAAATGTCTGATCTGCTACACCTTGTACAACGACACACCCACTCACAAGCCTGCAACAAAAATGGGAAGTCATGTAGATTTCATTTTCCAAGACCACCACTTAATCAAACTGTTGTCTTCAAGCCCCTGGAATCAATACCAACGGAAGGGCAGAAGAAAGTGTTCACTAATACTTTGACGGCTGTCCTCGATCAGTTGAAAGATGTGAATCAACAAACTACTTTGGATGATGTGCTGAGGAAATGCAATGTCTCTGAAGAAACGTACCTGAAAGCCCTCCACTGGAAACAAACTAAAGGAGGACAACCTGCAGTTCTTCTGAAAAGGACACCATACGAATGCAATGTCAATAACTACAATTTCATGCTAATGAAGAGCTGGGAGGCCAGCTTGGATGTACAGTTCGTAACAAATGTATACTCATGTGTCATGTATCTTGCCTCCTATATCTCAAAACCGGAAAAGACATTGGGAGATGTACTAAAAGCAGTGAGTAAAAGTTCTAAGCATCTAGGAACAAAACAAACCATGAAGAATGTGGCACATAAATTCCTGACACATAGGGAAGTGAGTGCCCAAGAAGCCACATACAGACTGCTGTCATTACCTTTGACCCGTGGCTCCAGACAAGTAGTCTTTGTCCCTACTGATCTACCTCAAAACAGAACTCGACTTCTCAAGCCAATGGCTATCATCAACACCATGAATGATGAGGATCCAGATGTGTTCCAGACTGGTCTTGTGGAAAAATATGCTGCTAGACCAGACGAATTGGAGGGCTTGTGTCTGGCAGACTTTGCTGCAAAATACAAGACATACCAACAGAGTAAGGGAAGTGATGAGGAAGATGACCATACTGATGAGAAAGAACGTGACCATCTATCTGCAATCATCAAATTGCAGGATAATATGGGAAATATGAGTAAAAGAAGTACACCAGCCATCATCCGAAGTCATCAGTGGTCCTTAAAGAAACAATCTGAAGAGTACTATCATTCCCAGTTGATGCTGTACTTCCCCTGGCGAAATGAGATACAAGATCTGTTCCAGGATTCATACAAACAGAGCTATGAGGCTAAATATGAAGACTTAAAAAGGAACAAAGAGATGTATGAACATCATGCTGAAGAACTTGCTGATGTATTGGAAGACATTGAACAAAATGGAATTCCAGAGGACAGTTGGGTGAATGTAGCCCCACAAACTGAACAAGCCAGAATGGAGGAACAAATGGAAGGCAGGCAGACAGATGAAAGTTTACACAATGCAATTGACACAGAAGCTACTAATACTGCTCAAGCTGACACTGGCAGTGTTCCACATGAATATGATGTATCAACAGAGGTTGTCAGCCAGGATGAATGGATAAAGATGATCATGTCACTAAATCCAAAACAATATGAGCTGCACAACTTCATTGTAAACTGGTCATCAGCAGTAGCTTTGTCAAGAAAAGAAAAGCCGTTCCATATCTTCCTGACAGGTGGAGCTGGAGTAGGCAAATCCTTCCTCGTCAGAACAATTGTACAGACAATCAAACGTATGTTTACAAGAAGTGGGAAAGACAGAGACGGGCACATCTTGGTCTGTGCACCAACAGGCGCAGCTGCGTACAACATAGCCGGGCATACCTGCCATGCAGCCTTTAAGCTTCCAATCCAAAAAAGGAAAGATGATGATTACATTCCTCTGTCTACAGAAAAACTAGCTTCAATGAAAGAAGCTCTTCAAGACACAAAAGTGGTGATAATTGATGAAATGTCAATGGTCAGTGCTGACATGTTGCTAACTATACACAGGCGGTTATGTGATGTCATGGGCAGCAATGAACCATTTGGTGGAGTCTCTATTCTGGCCGTTGGAGATTTAATGCAGCTGCCTGCAGTGGCGCAAAGGCCAATTTACATGCCTCCTGATGATGAGATTGCAGCAGAGTATGGCTCCCTTTGGACGTCTCATTTCAAAGTCATCGAATTGACAGAAATCCAACGACAGAAGGATGACCAAGACTTTGCACATCTCCTCAATAGAGTGCGCATTGGAAAGCAAACTGAGAAAGACATTGCTGTCCTGCAATCAAGACAAACCTCCAAATCAGCAACCGAGTACCCTGTGGATGTAATACACATGTTCGTGTCCAATAGAATGAAGGATGAACACAACAGTCGAATGCTGGAAAAACTACCTAGTCAGAAATTTAGCTTCATGGCTGTTGATTCAAAGAGAGATGTACAAACACAGAGAATTGAAACACCACAGTTCTGTCAAAACGCTGGTGGGCTTTCAGCACAATTAACAGTTGGAGTAGGAGCAAGAGTAGTTCTAACGAAGAATATTGATGTTTCTGATGGCCTTGTAAACTCCGCTGCTGGAACTGTTACTGGATTCCTGCCGTCATATACCTGTAATGACTCTACTGAAGAACAAGCTGTTGCATCATTCAAACCGAAGTACATTCTAGTAAAGTTTGACGATGAGAGAGTGGGGAAGAATTGCAGATTTGCTTGAAAGGGAATCTTGCCTGACGAAGATTCAACACCTATTCCAACTGTGGAAGCTCCTGTATACCTGAGCAAAAGATCCTCCAAAGTCACTTCAAAAAGAATCCAATTTCCTCTGGCCCTTGCTTGGGGAGTGACTATTCACAAGGAACAGGGGAAGACAGAGGAGTCTGTTGTGGTGTCATGCAGTGGCCGCTTCATGCATGGACAATTCTACACTGCTATTAGCAGAACAAAAGACATAAGTGGTCTCCATTTCCTAGGTGAATTGACAGCAGACAAGGTGAAGGTAAACAGAGAGTCTCTCAAAGAGATGGAAAGAATTCAAACGGAATCTCCATTTACACCTCAAGTTCCTCTGTACACATCCAAGAATTCACAAGTGTATTTCAAAATGCAGAGTGTGAACATCAATTCAATCACACCTCATGCTGCTTGCTTCTTTCAAGAAGTCCACGCTCAAGACCAACACATTATGTGCTTTCAAGAAACTTGGCTTACGCCAGAAGATTCAGAGCCTCAGATGAACAATTTCAGTAGTATCCGAAATGACAACAAGACAAGCTTCCGGGGACATAGACATGGTGGTTTACTCATGTACATACGCCATGACCTTAAAGTAGTCAAACACTTCCACAATGATGACATCAACTTGGAGCACCAAATGGTACTTCTCACTCATGTACAAGATGACAATTTCAGAATTGTAATCATCTCGCTCTACAACAACCCACGAACATCATCACGTTCTTTCATGCGCAACTTTGAAATTCTCCTTCAGAGAGTGCCAGAGAATATTCCAGCTTTCATATGTGGAGATTTCAACATCGACTTATCATGTACAAGAAAATGCAAGACAAACTTGATCAAGCTCACTAGCTACTATGCATACCCTCAGTTTGTACACCAGACCACCCACTGTAGAGGAGGAGTTCTTGATCTTCTGTTCATGAATCGATGCTTTCAAGACACTGTGCTCAGCATAATACCATCATTCTACTCAGACCACATGACAGTGTCTCTGGCTGTTCCCTTCCTTTCCATGATGCAGAAAATGTAACAGACAATATCAGACTCTTTTGAGAATTTCAACATTGATCATGAAGACAGGACTTTATGTTTGTATGGATTTGGAATTCAACAGTCACAGATAATATGTCTGATCAAGAAATTTGTCTAATGAATGCTCCTGTGAAGAACCTGAAATTCTTCTGACATTATTAAAGGAAAAAAATGGAAGGGAGCAAGAGCCCAGAAGAAAAAACTAAGCATCAAGGCAAAACATAACTATACAGCAAGCTCTGAGAACAAGAATCAAAACTATTTTTTGCAAGAGCCCTAGAAAAAATATGAGACACAAGCTCTCAAAATGGTGTTAAGATTTACAGAGATTCAAAGCCAAGCGGATAGAAAGAAGCCAGAAGCTTTCAAGAAAACATGAGCTCAAAAGGAGATAACAGGAATCATTAGACAGGCAATAAATGAATCAGGAATCAACTAGAAAGAAATCACCAGAATCAGTACATTGATCATCAAAAGCCAGAAACTGCTCCTCAATGTTGAAGCAAAAACTCTGGTAAGATTACAACTTTTTGACGAGTACCAATACACATTAAGCTCTGTTATTGTATGTATTCTGTTTTTGAAATAAGTTATCTCAGTGTGTGTTATGCCATGTCATATACTGTCTTCATGTCTTCATGCCATGTCATATACTGTTTGTGACAAACTTGTCATTTTAATATTTTGCCAATTTTGTGAAAATGTAATCACACATTGTCCACATGTACTTTAGACCAATTAGGAGAATCATGCATTATGGCGGGGGCATACCAGTCGCCTTAGCGACATTTCTAGTTGAGATTATGAGATACAGTTTATGAAATATGAAATAGCATGTAGTTCTAAGAGCGATTCAACATTGATTTGATGAAATTGGATTCGAAACGACTGAAATAAAACAAAGCAACTGTTGCTAAAGGTGGGACCCATCTTTTTATAGGGACACTTTGTCTTATTTTTGGGGGGATGTCTCAGCCATGAAAAAAACCTATTTTCATCATATAAACTTTGAATTCGTTTTAGAAGGTATGCTCTGTACGTATATACGGTATGGTTTGCTCTGATTTCTTGGTTTTTCGCAGAAAGTTAGAAGCCCGATCCTTATCTCTACCAATACTATACAATCACATTAAGTATCAACAATATTATTTGAAAACTATCACGATGATACTTGTATGGACAATTAGCTGTCCATTAGCTGTATGGACAATTAGCTGTCATTTTTTTAACATTTTGTAACCGTATGATAATTGGAGGCGACCCTATAGGGTACAATGGGAATCATCCTGTACCAACGTCTCCTACATGTATATCATTGAGTCGGTAATGGCATATTCACTTTTGTAAACATAAGTTATGTATGTTTGTTAATTGTTCCAGCCGAAGGGACGTTCTCCGACCCACCACATGCCTCACAAACAGGGTCCCCATTCAGCCCATAACATATACATGTACGTTTTCATTTATGACCAAAAATATCAAGTTTTGTTGTTGTTGTTTTTGTTGTTTTTTTTTAACTATTCAAACTAGATCAAAGTAATTCAAATTTTTTATGAAGTTCTCCCGTCGAGATGTTTTCATTGCAACTGATTGACAAATTGCCCTACATCGACGTAAGCGAAGCACTGAATTGATCAGTGTTTTAGTAGTAGCCATGATAAAAAATCATGGGCGTACATACTCGAGCAGGATTCGAACCCACGACCTCCTGATCACCGGACAGGCGTCATCTCCACTAGACCACCGAGCTTTCGCCCAACAGCAAGTGTTGGTTCTAATCCTTATAGCATGCAGCGGGTACTGCTTTGTTATTCAAATTTTTTATGAAGTTCTCCCGTCGAGATGTTTTCATTGCAACTGATTGACAAATTGAAGCACTGAATTGATCAGTGTTTTAGTAGTAGCCATGATAAAAAATCATGGGCGTACATACTCGAGCAGGATTCGAACCCACGACCTCCTGATCACCGGACAGGCGTCATCTCCACTAGACCACCGAGCTTTCGCCCAACAGCAAGTGTTGGTTCTAATCCTTATAGCATGCAGCGGGTACTGCTTTGTTATTCAAATTTTTTATGAAGTTCTCCCGTCGAGATGTTTTCATTGCAACTGATTGACAAATTGCCCTACATCGACGTAAATAAGCACTGAATTGATCAGTGTTTTAGTAGTAGCCATGATAGTGTTTTAGTAGTAGCCATGATAGCCAAAACGTAGAGGGCGTCAATGGAGTGAGCACACAATTTTTTGCTTGTCTCAAAAAGGCATCTAATTTTTCCCAAATTGAGTCAAAAGGACACATTCTGTGGAACTCACGTAATCTGATTTTTTCTCTCATTACTATTATCCTTATAAGTTTGCATCACAATGTCAACCTGCCACACACACGCACGCATCTCATAGTTATGCAGTTCTGTTATAATGTTAATTTGAACAGATTGCAGTTGTGTTAAAATGTTATATAATAGAGATCTGTGTACGGTTGTCTGACACCGGGAAATTTTTTCCAGTTATGTTCTAAGTCTGTAAACACTCTCCTAAAACTTCTGGCTTTGTAGCTCTTTTCTTTCTCAATAGTGATTCGTTCATCGACCCCAAGAATGTTCACGGCTACTTTTCATTTGTTTGAGCTTACGTGTGGGTAGGTTCTATTTGTATGCTGTTCACATTAATGGAGTCGTGGTCACTTACCCTGTGTCCCGGTATGCAGCCTACTACATTGGGATAAAGAACCCTTTGTTTATAATGTGAACAGTCATGTATTATATGTATGCATGACTGTCCCATTAAGTTATCCAGTTAAGTTTTATTCCCACTACATATGATTCTGATTACTTCACAATAATCAAGGAATATAGTTTGATATATTTGATTTCTTCCCTTTTTTGCGTATACATGACTACCTTTTCCGTGTTTGCTACTATTTACTAAAAAAAACCCGTTAACGGTGTTTAGTTGTCCTTTTTGTCCCCTACTTTGAAAATTTATCTGATTTGAGACTAGCAATGTTCAATTCTCATGTTACGACACGATTTGCGTATGTATGTATGTATGTTGTCTTTCTGTCCTTCTTTCTCTGTCATCTTCCTTATGTTTGTCCTCTCTCACCTATCTTCTTTTTCAGAATTCTATGTTTATGTGTATTTGCCTACTCGCTGTACGATTCGCGAAACCGGAATTGTTTGTGCTTCACCTACATGTATGTCAAAATATCTTATACCTCAACCCCGGCAGTTGATATGCTTTCATTTTGGATTTTATGCTCCTCCTTATGGCTAGTCAACTCAATTCAGCGTTTGATTCCCTTAATGATGATGAACTCTATGATTTGTTTAGATGCTCCCCTACAGAATTAAGTCGGATAAATTCACGTTCTTCCGCTACTTTTGATAACCTCATTGCCAATAATGTTAATTTATCTTCGAAAGATTTATATGATGATTACGATTGTGAATATGATTCCTCCCATATTTCTTCAAAGTATGTTACAGTTGATCAATTCACAGATCTTGTCAAAAGTTTTTCAGAAAGTACATTTTCAATGTTACATCTGAATATCAGGAGTATAAATAAGCATTTTGATGATTTACAGATATTATTAGGTAATCAAATGAAAAAACAAATTTCTGTAATAGGTTTAACGGAAACATGTTTATCTTTTGATATTAATTTACCATACGCATTAAATGGTTATGAGTTAATTGTCAATAATAGAGTGAATATGACGGGTGGGGGTGTTGCGTTTTATTTATCACAGAAATTTGAGTTTACTGTTTGTGAGGAATTACAAATTATGAATGATACTATAGAGTCCTTGTTTGTGGAAATTTCCATTCCGCAAAATAAAAACATTATTGTTGGTATTGTTTATAGACCCCCAAGTTCTAATCCTACAGATTTTTTGAGTTGTATTGTAAATTTATTGAAAAATCCCCTGTTGGTAAATAAAAATATTTTTATAATGGGTGATTTTAATATTGATTTGATTAAAAATGACGATAATACGTCACAAGAATTTTTTGAAATATTTTTGTCAGCCTCATATTTGCCATTAATTTCGAAACCCACACGTGTTACAAATCATTCCGCCACCCTTCTTGATAATGTTTTCACTAATGTATTGCAAATTTTAAACTCTTCTATTATTTTATCTGATATGACTGATCATTTCCCTATTATAGCGTGTTTTGATCTCGGGTATTCGGTAGATAAATTTGGTTTTTCTCCAACCAGACGTAGAGCTACACCAGAAAATTTGGCTAGCCTTGGTGCTAGCCTAGAAAGGGCTGATTGGTCTAGTGTTTACGATAGTGATGACGTTAATATATCATTTAACAATTTTTCAGGGATAATTAGTAATTATTTAGATGAGTATATACCTAAATCAAAAGATAAGTTAGTTAATTATAAAACATCCCCCAGATTTCCGTGGATATCAAAATCTCTTCTTCGTTCAATCAATAGGAAAAATAGGCTATATTATAAATTCAAAATGGAAAAAACTGAGAAGTCAAAAGAAAAAATATACTTCCTATAGAAATACTTTAACTAAGATTATACGGTTAGAAAAGAGGAAATATTATATGTTTCAGTTAGAAAAATATAAACATGATATGAAGAATACATGGAAGGTTTTGAACCAGGCCATGAATATATCAAAAAAGAAATCAAATATTACAATAAGATATGGCAACAAAATATATGAAGATCCAAGTGACATAGCTAATATTTTTAACTCTTATTTTTCAATGATTGGGGAGAATTTGGCTAGAAGGGTACCACAGTCAAATACGCATTTTTCAACATTTTTAGGTCAACCAAACCCAAGTTCTATCTTTTTTGTTCCAACTACGAAATATGAAGTTATTGATATTGTTACTGCAATGAATGACAAGCGAAGTGCTGGTTACGATGACATAAGTAATTTTGTTTTAAAGGGAATTATATTTTCAATCGCTGACCCACTTTCACTTATTTTTAATAGATCTATATCATGTGGTGTTTTTCCTAATTTTATGAAAATAGCTAAGGTTTTCCCTTTATTCAAAAAAGGCGATAGTTCTGATATGAGTAATTACAGGCCCATTTCTTTGCTTTCATCTTTATCTAAAGTTTTGGAAAAATTGAATTTAAAAGAACAATTAATTTTTTAACTTTTCATAACGTTTTTACAAATTCTCAATTTGGGTTTCGACAAAAACACAGTACCATTCATGCCCTTTTGAAGTTTATCGACCACGCAGCGCATACTATTGATAATCATTCCCATCTTATTGGTATATTCCTGGACTTCTCCAAGGCCTTTGACACAATAAATCATGAAATCTTATTTTACAAGTTGTCTCATTATGGGATAAGGGGGAAGGCCTTGGAGTGGTTCAGGAGCTACCTGCAAAACCGCAAACAATACGTACCTCTGAACGAGAACGTTTCAAGTCTCGAATTCATTAAGTGTGGCGTCCCACAAGGTAGCTTATTAGGTCCCTTACTTTTTATCATTTATATCAATGATTTTTGCAGATCATCCGACGTGTTGTCATTTATACTTTTTGCTGATGATTCAAATGTTTTCTTTTCACATCAAAATCCAGATGAACTCGTGCACATTGTTAATTCCGAATTAAAAAAAAGTGACCCAATGGATAAGAGCTAACAAATTATCTCTTAATCTTTTGAAAACTAAGTATATGTTATTTACTAACTCTACAGAAGTTTTACGTAAAGAGATTATTTTTGATGACATTCAAATAGAACGCGTATCTCATATAAAATTCCTGGGTATTACAGTAGACGATAAATTTTCATGGAGGCCGCATATTATTAACATAAGTACAATAATATCACGTAATATTGGAATCATTAATAGACTTAAGTTTCATATTCCATTGTCTTCTTTGCTGACGTTATATTTCTCTTTAATTTTACCTTATCTTAACTACGGTCTTTTAGCATGGGGTAACGCTCATCAAACTTTACTAGATAGATTACTGGTATTACAAAAAAAGGCACTTCGTGTTATTTGTGGCGTCCCGCCACGTTCCCATACAGATCCATTATTCACTAAATATAAGATTTTAAAAATCAAATATTTGTATTTTTTTCAGCTTGGACAGTTTGTTCAATTTCAACACAAATGCACTTCCCTGTATATTCAATTCAATGTTTGCAAGGAATCAATTTTTCCATAATTATCCCACCAGACAATCTTCTGAGTTTCATCTACCTCTTCTGAGAACATTATTGGCTCAGAATACATTTATATACACAGGCCCTAGATTCTGGAATTCATTAAGTAGCGAAATAAAAAATTCTCCTTCTTTGTATTCCTTTAAGCGTAAGTTGAAATCCTTTCTGTTAAACCCTCTCTGATGTTCGTTTTTGTTAATCAAGTTCCAACAACCACAGAGTTTATCATCCAACCATCAATCAATTGATTTCTGAATTCATTAATTTATGAAATAGCCATTATAATTTCTACACAGCTGTATGCAACCACCGGCTGTTTAAAGAATTTCTTCAATTCCCTCTTCAATTCTCTCTTTCGTTTCTTTGATCAGCGTGTAGGCATTCTCCTTCTCTCTTCCTTCCTTCATTTCATTTTCCACCTTTCTGTCTAGTCGTGTCATGTTATTGTGTGTCTCCCGTTTGTTTCCGTCTTGTGTAAATCATACTTGTGTCCAGCATATACAAATAAGTATTTAGTTAGAGTTTCTTGAGTGGTTCACAATCTACAAGCTTGCTTTTTAGTGGACCTCTCAGTTCTAATTTTTTTCAACTGAAACAAAGACTTATATTATTTTGCGTATACATAAAATATTACTTTATTATTGTATCATTTGATATCATTTGTAAGTTGTGTGTATACGATTGTGATAATAACCTAATTCATACTGTGTTGTGTTTTGTTGGAAAAAGGAGAATGAAATAAAATGAAATGAAATGAAATGAAATGATAAAAAAATCATGGGCGTACATACTCGAGCAGGATTCGAACCCACGACCTCCTGATCACCGGACAGGCGTCATCTCCACTAGACCACCGAGCTTTCGCCCAACAGCAAGTGTTGGTTCTAATCCTTATAGCATGCAGCGGGTACTGCTTTGTTATTCAAATTTTTTATGAAGTTCTCCCGTCGAGATGTTTTCATTGCAACTGATTGACAAATTGTCCTACATCGACGTAAATAAGCACTGAATTGATCAGTGTTTTAGTAGTAGCGATGATAAAAAATCATGGGCGTACATACTCGAACAGGATTCGAACCCACGACCTCCTGATCACCGGACAGGCGTCATCTCCACTAGACCACCGAGCTTTCGCCCAACAGCAAGTGTTGGTTCTAATCCTTATAGCATGCAGCGGGTACTGCTTTGTTATTCAAATTTTTTATGAAGTTCTCCCGTCGAGATGTTTTCATTGCAACTGATTGACAAATTGCCCTACATCGACGTAAATAAGCACTGAATTGATCACTGTTTTAGTAGTAGCCATGATAAAAAATCATGGGCGTACATACTCGAGCAGGATTCGAACCCACGACCTCCTGATCACCGGACAGGCGTCATCTCCACTAGACCACCGAGCTTTCGCCCAACAGCAAGTGTTGGTTCTAATCCTTATAGCATGCAGCGGGTACTGCTTTGTTATTCAAATTTTTTATGAAGTTCTCCCGTCGAGATGTTTTCATTGCAACTGATTGACAAATTGCCCTACATCGACGTAAATAAGCACTGAATTGATCAGTGTTTTAGTAGTAGCGATGATAAAAAATCATGGGCGTACATACTCGAACAGGATTCGAACCCACGACCTCCTGATCACCGGACAGGCGTCATCTCCACTAGACCACCGAGCTTTCGCCCAACAGCAAGTGTTGGTTCTAATCCTTATAGCATGCAGCGGGTACTGCTTTGTTATTCAAATTTTTTATGAAGTTCTCCCGTCGAGATGTTTTCATTGCAACTGATTGACAAATTGCCCTACATCGACGTAAATAAGCACTGAATTGATCACTGTTTTAGTAGTAGCCATGATAAAAAATCATGGGCGTACATACTCGAGCCGGATTCGAACCCACGACCTCCTGATCACCGGACAGGCGTCATCTCCACTAGACCACCGAGCTTTCGCCCAACAGCAAGTGTTGGTTCTAATCCTTATAGCATGCAGCGGGTACTGCTTTGTTATTCAAATTTTTTATGACGTTCTCCCGTCGAGATGTTTTCATTGCAACTGATTGACAAATTGCCCTACATCGACGTAAATAAGCACTGAATTGATCAGTGTTTTAGTAGTAGCCATGATAAAAAATCATGGGCGTACATACTCGAGCAGGATTCGAACCCACGACCTCCTGATCACCGGACAGGCGTCATCTCCACTAGACCACCGAGCTTTCGCCCAACAGCAAGTGTTGGTTCTAATCCTTATAGCATGCAGCGGGTACTGCTTTGTTATTCAAATTTTTTATGAAGTTCTCCCGTCGAGATGTTTTCATTGCAACTGATTGACAAATTGCGCTACATCGACGTAAATAAGCACTGAATTGATCAGTGTTTTAGTAGTAGCCATGATAAAAAATCATGGGCGTACATACTCGAGCAGGATTCGAACCCACGACCTCCTGATCACCGGACAGGCGTCATCTCCACTAGACCACCGAGCTTTCGCCCAACAGCAAGTGTTGGTTCTAATCCTTATAGCATGCAGCGGGTACTGCTTTGTTATTCAAATTTTTTATGAAGTTCTCCCGTCGAGATGTTTTCATTGCAACTGATTGACAAATTGCCCTACATCGACGTAAATAAGCACTGAATTGATCACTGTTTTAGTAGTAGCCATGATAAAAAATCATGGGCGTACATACTCGAGCAGGATTCGAACCCACGACCTCCTGATCACCGGACAGGCGTCATCTCCACTAGACCACCGAGCTTTCGCCCAACAGCAAGTGTTGGTTCTAATCCTTATAGCATGCAGCGGGTACTGCTTTGTTATTCAAATTTTTTATGACGTTCTCCCGTCGAGATGTTTTCATTGCAACTGATTGACAAATTGCCCTACATCGACGTAAATAAGCACTGAATTGATCAGTGTTTTAGTAGTAGCCATGATAAAAAATCATGGGCGTACATACTCGAGCAGGATTCGAACCCACGACCTCCTGATCACCGGACAGGCGTCATCTCCACTAGACCACCGAGCTTTCGCCCAACAGCAAGTGTTGGTTCTAATCCTTATAGCATGCAGCGGGTACTGCTTTGTTATTCAAATTTTTTATGAAGTTCTCCCGTCGAGATGTTTTCATTGCAACTGATTGACAAATTGCCCTACATCGACGTAAATAAGCACTGAATTGATCACTGTTTTAGTAGTAGCGATGATAAAAAATCATGGGCGTACATACTCGAGCAGGATTCGAACCCACGACCTCCTGATCACCGGACAGGCGTCATCTCCACTAGACCACCGAGCTTTCGCCCAACAGTAAGTGTTGGTTCTAATCCTTATAGCATGCAGCGGGTACTGCTTTGTTATTCAAATTTTTTATGAAGTTCTCCCGTCGAGATGTTTTCATTGCAACTGATTGACAAATTGCCCTACATCGACGTAAATAAGCACTGAATTGATCACTGTTTTTAGTAGTAGCCATGATAAAAAATCATGGGCGTACATACTCGAGCCGGATTCGAACCCACGACCTCCTGATCACCGGACAGGCGTCATCTCCACTAGACCACCGAGCTTTCGCCCAACAGCAAGTGTTGGTTCTAATCCTTATAGCATGCAGCGGGTACTGCTTTGTTATTCAAATTTTTTATGAAGTTCTCCCGTCGAGATGTTTTCATTGCAACTGATTGACAAATTGCCCTACATCGACGTAAATAAGCACTGAATTGATCAGTGTTTTAGTAGTAGCGATGATAAAAAATCATGGGCGTACATACTCGAGCAGGATTCGAACCCACGACCTCCTGATCACCGGACAGGCGTCATCTCCACTAGACCACCGAGCTTTCGCCCAACAGCAAGTGTTGGTTCTAATCCTTATAGCATGCAGCGGGTACTGCTTTGTTATTCAAATTTTTTATGAAGTTCTCCCGTCGAGATGTTTTCATTGCAACTGATTGACAAATTGCCCTACATCGACGTAAATAAGCACTGAATTGATCACTGTTTTAGTAGTAGCCATGATAAAAAATCATGGGCGTACATACTCGAGCAGGATTCGAACCCACGACCTCCTGATCACCGGACAGGCGTCATCTCCACTAGACCACCGAGCTTTCGCCCAACAGCAAGTGTTGGTTCTAATCCTTATAGCATGCAGCGGGTACTGCTTTGTTATTCAAATTTTTTATGACGTTCTCCCGTCGAGATGTTTTCATTGCAACTGATTGACAAATTGCCCTACATCGACGTAAATAAGCACTGAATTGATCAGTGTTTTAGTAGTAGCCATGATAAAAAATCATGGGCGTACATACTCGAGCAGGATTCGAACCCACGACCTCCTGATCACCGGACAGGCGTCATCTCCACTAGACCACCGAGCTTTCGCCCAACAGCAAGTGTTGGTTCTAATCCTTATAGCATGCAGCGGGTACTGCTTTGTTATTCAAATTTTTTATGAAGTTCTCCCGTCGAGATGTTTTCATTGCAACTGATTGACAAATTGCGCTACATCGACGTAAATAAGCACTGAATTGATCAGTGTTTTAGTAGTAGCCATGATAAAAAATCATGGGCGTACATACTCGAGCAGGATTCGAACCCACGACCTCCTGATCACCGGACAGGCGTCATCTCCACTAGACCACCGAGCTTTCGCCCAACAGCAAGTGTTGGTTCTAATCCTTATAGCATGCAGCGGGTACTGCTTTGTTATTCAAATTTTTTATGAAGTTCTCCCGTCGAGATGTTTTCATTGCAACTGATTGACAAATTGCCCTACATCGACGTAAATAAGCACTGAATTGATCAGTGTTTTAGTAGTAGCCATGATAAAAAATCATGGGCGTACATACTCGAGCAGGATTCGAACCCACGACCTCCTGATCACCGGACAGGCGTCATCTCCACTAGACCACCGAGCTTTCGCCCAACAGCAAGTGTTGGTTCTAATCCTTATAGCATGCAGCGGGTACTGCTTTGTTATTCAAATTTTTTTATGACGTTCTCCCGTCGAGATGTTTTCATTGCAACTGATTGACAAATTGCCCTACATCGACGTAAATAAGCACTGAATTGATCAGTGTTTTAGTAGTAGCCATGATAAAAAATCATGGGCGTACATACTCGAGCAGGATTCGAACCCACGACCTCCTGATCACCGGACAGGCGTCATCTCCACTAGACCACCGAGCTTTCGCCCAACAGCAAGTGTTGGTTCTAATCCTTATAGCATGCAGCGGGTACTGCTTTGTTATTCAAATTTTTTATGAAGTTCTCCCGTCGAGATGTTTTCATTGCAACTGATTGACAAATTGCCCTACATCGACGTAAATAAGCACTGAATTGATCAGTGTTTTAGTAGTAGCCATGATAAAAAATCATGGGCGTACATACTCGAGCAGGATTCGAACCCACGACCTCCTGATCACCGGACAGGCGTCATCTCCACTAGACCACCGAGCTTTCGCCCAACAGCAAGTGTTGGTTCTAATCCTTATAGCATGCAGCGGGTACTGCTTTGTTATTCAAATTTTTTATGAAGTTCTCCCGTCGAGATGTTTTCATTGCAACTGATTGACAAATTGCCCTACATCGACGTAAATAAGCACTGAATTGATCAGTGTTTTAGTAGTAGCCATGATAAAAAATCATGGGCGTACATACTCGAGCAGGATTCGAACCCACGACCTCCTGATCACCGGACAGGCGTCATCACCACTAGACCACCGAGCTTTCGCCCAACAGCAAGTGTTGGTTCTAATCCTTATAGCATGCAGCGGGTACTGCTTTGTTATTCAAATTTTTTTATGAAGTTCTCCCGTCGAGATGTTTTCATTGCAACTGATTGACAAATTGCCCTACATCGACGTAAATAAGCACTGAATTGATCAGTGTTTTAGTAGTAGCCATGATAAAAAATCATGGGCGTACATACTCGAGCAGGATTCGAACCCACGACCTCCTGATCACCGGACAGGCGTCATCTCCACTAGACCACCGAGCTTTCGCCCAACAGCAAGTGTTGGTTCTAATCCTTATAGCATGCAGCGGGTACTGCTTTGTTATTCAAATTTTTTATGAAGTTCTCCCGTCGAGATGTTTTCATTGCAACTGATTGACAAATTGCCCTACATCGACGTAAATAAGCACTGAATTGATCAGTGCTTTAGTAGTAGCCATGATAAAAAATCATGGGCGTACATACTCGAGGAGGATTCGAACCCACAACCTCCTGATCACCGGACAGGCGTCATCTCCACTAGACCACCGAGCTTTCGCCCAACAGCAAGTGTTGGTTCTAATCCTTATAGCATGCAGCGGGTACTGCTTTGTTATTCAAATTTTTTATGAAGTTCTCCCGTCGAGATATTTTCATTGCAAATGATATACAAATTGCCCTACATCGACGTAAATAAGCACTGAATCGATCAGTGTTTTAGTAGTAGCGATGATAAAAAATCATGGGCGTACATACTCGAGCAGGATTCGAACCCACGACCTCCTGATCACCGGACAGGCGTCATCTCCACTAGACCACCGAGCTTTCGCCCAACAGCAAGTGTTGGTTCTAATCCTTATAGCATGCAGCGGGTACTGCTTTGTTATTCAAATTTTTTATGAAGTTCTCCCGTCGAGATGTTTTCATTGCAACTGATTGACAAATTGCCCTACATCGACGTAAATAAGCACTGAATTGATCAGTGTTTTAGTAGTAGCCATGATAAAAAATCATGGGCGTACATACTCGAGCAGGATTCGAACCCACGACCTCCTGATCACCGGACAGGCGTCATCTCCACTAGACCACCGAGCTGTCGCCCAACAGCAAGTGTTGGTTCTAATCCTTATAGCATGCAACGGGTACTGCTTTGTTATTCAAATTTTTTATGAAGTTCTCCCGTCGAGATGTTTTCATTGCAACTGATTGACAAATTGCGCTACATCGACGTAAATAAGCACTGAATTGATCAGTGTTTTAGTAGTAGCCATGATAAAAAAAAATGGGCGTACATACTCGAGCAGGATTCGAACCCACGACCTCCTGATCACCGGACAGGCGTCATCTCCACTAGACCACCGAGCTGTCGCCCAACAGCAAGTGTTGGTTCTAATCCTTATAGCATGCAGCGGGTACTGCTTTGTTATTCAAATTTTTTATGAAGTTCTCCCGTCGAGATGTTTTCATTGCAACTGATTGACAAATTGCCCTACATCGACGTAAATAAGCACTGAATTGATCAGTGTTTTAGTAGTAGCCATGATAAAAAAATCATGGGCGTACATACTCGAGCAGGATTCGAACCCACGACCTCCTGACCACCGGACAGGCGTCATCTCCACTAGACCACCGAGCTTTCGCCTTACAGCAAGTGTTGGTTCTAATCCTTATAGCATGCAGCGGGTACTGCTTTGTTATTCAATTTTTTTTAATGAAGTTCTCCCGTCGAGATGCTTTCATTGCAACTGATTGACAAATTGCCCTACATCGACGTAAATAAGCACTGAATTGATCAGTGTTTTAGTAGTAGCCATGATAAAAAATCATGGGCGTACATACTCGAGCAGGATTCGAACCCACGACCTCCTGATCACCGGACAGGCGTCATTTCCACTAGACCACCGAGCTTTCGCCCAACAGCAAGTGTTGGTTCTAATCCTTATAGCATGCAGCGGGTACTGCTTTGTTATTCAAATTTTTTATGAAGTTCTCCCGTCGAGATGTTTTCATTGCAACTGATTGACAAATTGCCCTACATCGACGTAAATAAGCACTGAATTGATCACTGTTTTAGTAGTAGCCATGATAAAAAATCATGGGCGTACATACTCGAGCAGGATTCGAACCCACGACCTCCTGATCACCGGACAGGCGTCATCTCCACTAGACCACCGAGCTTTCGCCCAACAGCAAGTGTTGGTTCTAATCCTTATAGCATGCAGCGGGTACTGCTTTGTTATTCAAATTTTTTATGACGTTCTCCCGTCGAGATGTTTTCATTGCAACTGATTGACAAATTGCCCTACATCGACGTAAATAAGCACTGAATTGATCAGTGTTTTAGTAGTAGCCATGATAAAAAATCATGGGCGTACATACTCGAGCAGGATTCGAACCCACGACCTCCTGATCACCGGACAGGCGTCATCACCACTAGACCACCGAGCTTTCGCCCAACAGCAAGTGTTGGTTCTAATCCTTATAGCATGCAGCGGGTACTGCTTTGTTATTCAAATTTTTTATGAAGTTCTCCCGTCGAGATGTTTTCATTGCAACTGATTGACAAATTGCCCTACATCGACGTAAATAAGCACTGAATTGATCAGTGTTTTAGTAGTAGCCATGATAAAAAAATCATGGGCGTACATACTCGAGCAGGATTCGAACCCACGACCTCCTGATCACCGGACAGGCGTCATCTCCACTAGACCACCGAGCTTTCGCCCAACAGCAAGTGTTGGTTCTAATCCTTATAGCATGCAGCGGGTACTGCTTTGTTATTCAAATTTTTTATGAAGTTCTCCCGTCGAGATGTTTTCATTGCAACTGATTGACAAATTGCCCTACATCGACGTAAATAAGCACTGAATTGATCAGTGTTTTAGTAGTAGCCATGATAAAAAATCATGGGCGTACATACTCGAGCAGGATTCGAACCCACGACCTCCTGATCACCGGACAGGCGTCATCTCCACTAGACCACCGAGCTTTCGCCCAACAGCAAGTGTTGGTTCTAATCCTTATAGCATGCAGCGGGTACTGCTTTGTTATTCAAATTTTTTATGAAGTTCTCCCGTCGAGATGTTTTCATTGCAACTGATTGACAAATTGCCCTACATCGACGTAAATAAGCACTGAATTGATCAGTGTTTTAGTAGTAGCCATGATAAAAAATCATGGGCGTACATACTCGAGCAGGATTCGAACCCACGACCTCCTGATCACCGGACAGGCGTCATCTCCACTAGACCACCGAGCTGTCGCCCAACAGCAAGTGTTGGTTCTAATCCTTATAGCATGCAGCGGGTACTGCTTTGTTATTCAAATTTTTTATGAAGTTCTCCCGTCGAGATGTTTTCATTGCAACTGATTGACAAATTGCCCTACATCGACGTAAATAAGCACTGAATTGATCAGTGTTTTAGTAGTAGCCATGATAAAAAAATCATGGGCGTACATACTCGAGCAGGATTCGAACCCACGACCTCCTGACCACCGGACAGGCGTCATCTCCACTAGACCACCGAGCTTTCGCCCAACAGCAAGTGTTGGTTCTAATCCTTATAGCATGCAGCGGGTACTGCTTTGTTATTCAATTTTTTTTTAATGAAGTTCTCCCGTCGAGATGCTTTCATTGCAACTGATTGACAAATTGCCCTACATCGACGTAAATAAGCACTGAATTGATCAGTGTTTTAGTAGTAGCCATGATAAAAAATCATGGGCGTACATACTCGAGCAGGATTCGAACCCACGACCTCCTGATCACCGGACAGGCGTCATCTCCACTAGACCACCGAGCTTTCGCCCAACAGCAAGTGTTGGTTCTAATCCTTATAGCATGCAGCGGGTACTGCTTTGTTATTCAATTTTTTGATGAAGTCCTCCCGTCGAGATGTTTTCATTGCAACTGATTGACAAATTGTCCTACATCGACGTAAATAAGCACTGAATTGATCACTGTTTTAGTAGTAGCGATGATAAAAAATCATGGGCGTACATACTCGAACAGGATTCGAACCCACGACCTCCTGATCACCGGACAGGCGTCATTTCCACTAGACCACCGAGCTTTCGCCCAACAGCAAGTGTTGGTTCTAATCCTTATAGCATGCAGCGGGTACTGCTTTGTTATTCAAATTTTTTATGAAGTTCTCCCGTCGAGATGTTTTCATTGCAACTGATTGACAAATTGCCCTACATCGACGTAAATAAGCACTGAATTGATCACTGTTTTAGTAGTAGCCATGATAAAAAATCATGGGCGTACATACTCGAGCAGGATTCGAACCCACGACCTCCTGATCACCGGACAGGCGTCATCTCCACTAGACCACCGAGCTTTCGCCCAACAGCAAGTGTTGGTTCTAATCCTTATAGCATGCAGCGGGTACTGCTTTGTTATTCAAATTTTTTATGACGTTCTCCCGTCGAGATGTTTTCATTGCAACTGATTGACAAATTGCCCTACATCGACGTAAATAAGCACTGAATTGATCAGTGTTTTAGTAGTAGCCATGATAAAAAATCATGGGCGTACATACTCGAGCAGGATTCGAACCCACGACCTCCTGATCACCGGACAGGCGTCATCTCCACTAGACCACCGAGCTTTCGCCCAACAGCAAGTGTTGGTTCTAATCCTTATAGCATGCAGCGGGTACTGCTTTGTTATTCAAATTTTTTATGAAGTTCTCCCGTCGAGATGTTTTCATTGCAACTGATTGACAAATTGCCCTACATCGACGTAAATAAGCACTGAATTGATCAGTGTTTTAGTAGTAGCCATGATAAAAAATCATGGGCGTACATACTCGAGCAGGATTCGAACCCACGACCTCCTGATCACCGGACAGGCGTCATCTCCACTAGACCACCGAGCTTTCGCCCAACAGCAAGTGTTGGTTCTAATCCTTATAGCATGCAGCGGGTACTGCTTTGTTATTCAAATTTTTTATGAAGTTCTCCCGTCGAGATGTTTTCATTGCAACTGATTGACAAATTGCCCTACATCGACGTAAATAAGCACTGAATTGATCAGTGTTTTAGTAGTAGCCATGATAAAAAATCATGGGCGTACATACTCGAGCAGGATTCGAACCCACGACCTCCTGATCACCGGACAGGCGTCATCTCCACTAGACCACCGAGCTTTCGCCCAACAGCAAGTGTTGGTTCTAATCCTTATAGCATGCAGCGGGTACTGCTTTGTTATTCAAATTTTTTATGACGTTCTCCAGTCGAGATGTTTTCATTGCAACTGATTGACAAATTGCCCTACATCGACGTAAATAAGCACTGAATTGATCAGTGTTTTAGTAGTAGCCATGATAAAAAATCATGGGCGTACATACTCGAGCAGGATTCGAACCCACGACCTCCTGATCACCGGACAGGCGTCATCTCCACTAGACCACCGAGCTTTCGCCCAACAGCAAGTGTTGGTTCTAATCCTTATAGCATGCAGCGGGTACTGCTTTGTTATTCAAATTTTTTATGACGTTCTCCCGTCGAGATGTTTTCATTGCAACTGATTGACAAATTGCCCTACATCGACGTAAATAAGCACTGAATTGATCAGTGTTTTAGTAGTAGCCATGATAAAAAAATCATGGGCGTACATACTCGAGCAGGATTCGAACCCACGACCTCCTGATCACCGGACAGGCGTCATCTCCACTAGACCACCGAGCTTTCGCCCAACAGCAAGTGTTGGTTCTAATCCTTATAGCATGCAGCGGGTACTGCTTTGTTATTCAAATTTTTTATGAAGTTCTCCCGTCGAGATGTTTTCATTGCAACTGATTGACAAATTGCCCTACATCGACGTAAATAAGCACTGAATTGATCAGTGTTTTAGTAGTAGCCATGATAAAAAAATCATGGGCGTACATACTCGAGCAGGATTCGAACCCACGACCTCCTGATCACCGGACAGGCGTCATCTCCACTAGACCACCGAGCTTTCGCCCAACAGCAAGTGTTGGTTCTAATCCTTATAGCATGCAGCGGGTACTGCTTTGTTATTCAAATTTTTTATGAAGTTCTCCCGTCGAGATGTTTTCATTGCAACTGATTGACAAATTGCCCTACATCGACGTAAATAAGCACTGAATTGATCAGTGTTTTAGTAGTAGCCATGATAAAAAATCATGGGCGTACATACTCGAGCAGGATTCGAACCCACGACCTCCTGATCACCGGACAGGCGTCATCACCACTAGACCACCGAGCTTTCGCCCAACAGCAAGTGTTGGTTCTAATCCTTATAGCATGCAGCGGGTACTGCTTTGTTATTCAAATTTTTTATGAAGTTCTCCCGTCGAGATGTTTTCATTGCAACTGATTGACAAATTGCGCTACATCGACGTAAATAAGCACTGAATTGATCAGTGTTTTAGTAGTAGCCATGATAAAAAATCATGGGCGTACATACTCGAGCAGGATTCGAACCCACGACCTCCTGATCACCGGACAGGCGTCATCTCCACTAGACCACCGAGCTTTCGCCCAACAGCAAGTGTTGGTTCTAATCCTTATAGCATGCAGCGGGTACTGCTTTGTTATTCAAATTTTTTATGAAGTTCTCCCGTCGAGATGTTTTCATTGCAACTGATTGACAAATTGCCCTACATCGACGTAAATAAGCACTGAATTGATCAGTGTTTTAGTAGTAGCCATGATAAAAAATCATGGGCGTACATACTCGAGCAGGATTCGAACCCACGACCTCCTGATCACCGGACAGGCGTCATCTCCACTAGACCACCGAGCTTTCGCCCAACAGCAAGTGTTGGTTCTAATCCTTATAGCATGCAGCGGGTACTGCTTTGTTATTCAAATTTTTTATGAAGTTCTCCCGTCGAGATGTTTTCATTGCAACTGATTGACAAATTGCCCTACATCGACGTAAATAAGCACTGAATTGATCAGTGTTTTAGTAGTAGCCATGATAAAAAATCATGGGCGTACATACTCGAGCAGGATTCGAACCCACGACCTCCTGATCACCGGACAGGCGTCATCACCACTAGACCACCGAGCTTTCGCCCAACAGCAAGTGTTGGTTCTAATCCTTATAGCATGCAGCGGGTACTGCTTTGTTATTCAAATTTTTTATGAAGTTCTCCCGTCGAGATATTTTCATTGCAACTGATTGACAAATTGCCCTACATCGACGTAAATAAGCACTGAATTGATCAGTGTTTTAGTAGTAGCCATGATAAAAAATCATGGGCGTACATACTCGAGCAGGATTCGAACCCACGACCTCCTGATCACCGGACAGGCGTCATCTCCACTAGACCACCGAGCTTTCGCCCAACAGCAAGTGTTGGTTCTAATCCTTATAGCATGCAGCGGGTACTGCTTTGTTATTCAAATTTTTTATGAAGTTCTCCCGTCGAGATGTTTTCATTGCAACTGATTGACAAATTGCCCTACATCGACGTAAATAAGCACTGAATTGATCAGTGTTTTAGTAGTAGCCATGATAAAAAAATCATGGGCGTACATACTCGAGCAGGATTCGAACCCACGACCTCCTGATCACCGGACAGGCGTCATCACCACTAGACCACCGAGCTTTCGCCCAACAGCAAGTGTTGGTTCTAATCCTTATAGCATGCAGCGGGTACTGCTTTGTTATTCAAATTTTTTATGAAGTTCTCCCGTCGAGATGTTTTCATTGCAACTGATTGACAAATTGCCCTACATCGACGTAAATAAGCACTGAATTGATCAGTGTTTTAGTAGTAGCCATGATAAAAAAATCATGGGCGTACATACTCGAGCAGGATTCGAACCCACGACCTCATGATCACCGGACAGGCGTCATCTCCACTAGACCACCGAGCTTTCGCCCAACAGCAAGTGTTGGTTCTAATCCTTATAGCATGCAGCGGGTACTGCTTTGTTATTCAAATTTTTTATGAAGTTCTCCCGTCGAGATGTTTTCATTGCAACTGATTGACAAATTGCCCTACATCGACGTAAATAAGCACTGAATTGATCAGTGTTTTAGTAGTAGCCATGATAAAAAATCATGGGCGTACATACTCGAGCAGGATTCGAACCCACGACCTCCTGATCACCGGACAGGCGTCATCTCCACTAGACCACCGAGCTTTCGCCCAACAGCAAGTGTTGGTTCTAATCCTTATAGCATGCAGCGGGTACTGCTTTGTTATTCAAATTTTTTATGAAGTTCTCCCGTCGAGATGTTTTCATTGCAACTGATTGACAAATTGCCCTACATCGACGTAAATAAGCACTGAATTGATCAGTGTTTTAGTAGTAGCCATGATAAAAAATCATGGGCGTACATACTCGAGCAGGATTCGAACCCACGACCTCCTGATCACCGGACAGGCGTCATCACCACTAGACCACCGAGCTGTCGCCCAACAGCAAGTGTTGGTTCTAATCCTTATAGCATGCAGCGGGTACTGCTTTGTTATTCAAATTTTTTATGAAGTTCTCCCGTCGAGATGTTTTCATTGCAACTGATTGACAAATTGCCCTACATCGACGTAAATAAGCACTGAATTGATCAGTGTTTTAGTAGTAGCCATGATAAAAAATCATGGGCGTACATACTCGAGCAGGATTCGAACCCACGACCTCCTGATCACCGGACAGGCGTCATCTCCACTAGACCACCGAGCTTTCGCCCAACAGCAAGTGTTGGTTCTAATCCTTATAGCATGCAGCGGGTACTGCTTTGTTATTCAATTTTTTTATGAAGTTCTCCCGTCGAGATGTTTTCATTGCAACTGATTGACAAATTGCCCTACATCGACGTAAATAAGCACTGAATTGATCAGTGTTTTAGTAGTAGCCATGATAAAAAATCATGGGCGTACATACTCGAGCAGGATTCGAACCCACGACCTCCTGATCACCGGACAGGCGTCATCTCCACTAGACCACCGAGCTTTCGCCCAACAGCAAGTGTTGGTTCTAATCCTTATAGCATGCAGCGGGTACTGCTTTGTTATTCAAATTTTTTATGAAGTTCTCCCGTCGAGATGTTTTCATTGCAACTGATTGACAAATTGCCCTACATCGACGTAAATAAGCACTGAATTGATCAGTGTTTTAGTAGTAGCCATGATAAAAAATCATGGGCGTACATACTCGAGCAGGATTCGAACCCACGACCTCCTGATCACCGGACAGGCGTCATCTCCACTAGACCACCGAGCTTTCGCCCAACAGCAAGTGTTGGTTCTAATCCTTATAGCATGCAGCGGGTACTGCTTTGTTATTCAAATTTTTTATGAAGTTCTCCCGTCGAGATGTTTTCATTGCAACTGATTGACAAATTGCCCTACATCGACGTAAATAAGCACTGAATTGATCAGTGTTTTAGTAGTAGCCATGATAAAAAAATCATGGGCGTACATACTCGAGCAGGATTCGAACCCACGACCTCCTGATCACCGGACAGGCGTCATCTCCACTAGACCACCGAGCTTTCGCCCAACAGCAAGTGTTGGTTCTAATCCTTATAGCATGCAGCGGGTACTGCTTTGTTATTCAAATTTTTTATGAAGTTCTCCCGTCGAGATGTTTTCATTGCAACTGATTGACAAATTGCCCTACATCGACGTAAATAAGCACTGAATTGATCAGTGTTTTAGTAGTAGCCATGATAAAAAATCATGGGCGAACATACTCGAGCAGGATTCGAACCCACGACCTCCTGATCACCGGACAGGCGTCATCTCCACTAGACCACCGAGCTGTCGCCAAACAGCAAGTGTTGGTTCTAATCCTTATAGCATGCAGCGGGTACTGCTTTGTTATTCAAATTTTTTATGAAGTTCTCCCGTCGAGATGTTTTCATTGCAACTGATTGACAAATTGCCCTACATCGACGTAAATAAGCACTGAATTGATCAGTGTTTTAGTAGTAGCCATGATAAAAAATCATGGGCGTACATACTCGAGCAGGATTCGAACCCACGACCTCCTGATCACCGGACAGGCGTCATCTCCACTAGACCACCGAGCTTTCGCCCAACAGCAAGTGTTGGTTCTAATCCTTATAGCATGCAGCGGGTACTGCTTTGTTATTCAATTTTTTTTTTATGAAGTTCTCCCATCGAGATGTTTTCATTGCAACTGATTGACAAAATTGCCCTACATCGACGTAAATAAGCACTGAATTGATCAGTGTTTTAGTAGTAGCCATGATAAAAAAATCATGGGCGTACATACTCGAGCAGGATTCGAACCCACGACCTCCTGATCACCGGACAGGCGTCATCTCCACTAGACCACCGAGCTTTCGCCCAACAGCAAGTGTTGGTTCTAATCCTTATAGCATGCAGCGGGTACTGCTTTGTTATTCAAATTTTTTATGAAGTTCTCCCGTCGAGATGTTTTCATTGCAACTGATTGACAAATTGCCCTACATCGACGTAAATAAGCACTGAATTGATCAGTGTTTTAGTAGTAGCCATGATAAAAAATCATGGGCGTACATACTCGAGCAGGATTCGAACCCACGACCTCCTGATCACCGGACAGGCGTCATCTCCACTAGACCACCGAGCTTTCGCCCAACAGCAAGTGTTGGTTCTAATCCTTATAGCATGCAGCGGGTACTGCTTTGTTATTCAAATTTTTTATGAAGTTCTCCCGTCGAGATGTTTTCATTGCAACTGATTGACAAATTGCCCTACATCGACGTAAATAAGCACTGAATTGATCAGTGTTTTAGTAGTAGCCATGATAAAAAATCATGGGCGTACATACTCGAGCAGGATTCGAACCCACGACCTCCTGATCACCGGACAGGCGTCATCTCCACTAGACCACCGAGCTTTCGCCCAACAGCAAGTGTTGGTTCTAATCCTTATAGCATGCAGCGGGTACTGCTTTGTTATTCAATTTTTTTATGAAGTTCTCCCGTCGAGATGTTTTCATTGCAACTGATTGACAAATTGCCCTACATCGACGTAAATAAGCACTGAATTGATCAGTGTTTTAGTAGTAGCCATGATAAAAAATCATGGGCGTACATACTCGAGCAGGATTCGAACCCACGACCTCCTGATCACCGGACAGGCGTCATCTCCACTAGACCACCGAGCTTTCGCCCAACAGCAAGTGTTGGTTCTAATCCTTATAGCATGCAGCGGGTACTGCTTTGTTATTCAAATTTTTTATGAAGTTCTCCCGTCGAGATGTTTTCATTGCAACTGATTGACAAATTGCCCTACATCGACGTAAATAAGCACTGAATTGATCAGTGTTTTAGTAGTAGCCATGATAAAAAATCATGGGCGTACATACTCGAGCAGGATTCGAACCCACGACCTCCTGATCACCGGACAGGCGTCATCTCCACTAGACCACCGAGCTTTCGCCCAACAGCAAGTGTTGGTTCTAATCCTTATAGCATGCAGCGGGTACTGCTTTGTTATTCAAATTTTTTATGAAGTTCTCCCGTCGAGATGTTTTCATTGCAACTGATTGACAAATTGCCCTACATCGACGTAAATAAGCACTGAATTGATCAGTGTTTTAGTAGTAGCCATGATAAAAAAATCATGGGCGTACATACTCGAGCAGGATTCGAACCCACGACCTCCTGATCACCGGACAGGCGTCATCTCCACTAGACCACCGAGCTTTCGCCCAACAGCAAGTGTTGGTTCTAATCCTTATAGCATGCAGCGGGTACTGCTTTGTTATTCAAATTTTTTATGAAGTTCTCCCGTCGAGATGTTTTCATTGCAACTGATTGACAAATTGCCCTACATCGACGTAAATAAGCTCTGAATTGATCAGTGTTTTAGTAGTAGCCATGATAAAAAATCATGGGCGAACATACTCGAGCAGGATTCGAACCCACGACCTCCTGATCACCGGACAGGCGTCATCTCCACTAGACCACCGAGCTGTCGCCAAACAGCAAGTGTTGGTTCTAATCCTTATAGCATGCAGCGGGTACTGCTTTGTTATTCAAATTTTTTATGAAGTTCTCCCGTCGAGATGTTTTCATTGCAACTGATTGACAAATTGCCCTACATCGACGTAAATAAGCACTGAATTGATCAGTGTTTTAGTAGTAGCCATGATAAAAAAATCATGGGCGTACATACTCGAGCAGGATTCGAACCCACGACCTCCTGATCACCGGACAGGCGTCATCTCCACTAGACCACCGAGCTTTCGCCCAACAGCAAGTGTTGGTTCTAATCCTTATAGCATGCAGCGGGTACTGCTTTGTTATTCAATTTTTTTTTTATGAAGTTCTCCCGTCGAGATGTTTTCATTGCAACTGATTGACAAATTGCCCTACATCGACGTAAATAAGCACTGAATTGATCAGTGTTTTAGTAGTAGCCATGATAAAAAATCATGGGCGTACATACTCGAGCAGGATTCGAACCCACGACCTCCTGATCACCGGACAGGCGTCATCTCCACTAGACCACCGAGCTTTCGCCCAACAGCAAGTGTTGGTTCTAATCCTTATAGCATGCAGCGGGTACTGCTTTGTTATTCAAATTTTTTATGAAGTTCTCCCGTCGAGATGTTTTCATTGCAACTGATTGACAAATTGCCCTACATCGACGTAAATAAGCACTGAATTGATCAGTGTTTTAGTAGTAGCCATGATAAAAAATCATGGGCGTACATACTCGAGCAGGATTCGAACCCACGACCTCCTGATCACCGGACAGGCGTCATCTCCACTAGACCACCGAGCTTTCGCCCAACAGCAAGTGTTGGTTCTAATCCTTATAGCATGCAGCGGGTACTGCTTTGTTATTCAAATTTTTTATGAAGTTCTCCCGTCGAGATGTTTTCATTGCAACTGATTGACAAATTGCCCTACATCGACGTAAATAAGCACTGAATTGATCAGTGTTTTAGTAGTAGCCATGATAAAAAATCATGGGCGTACATACTCGAGCAGGATTCGAACCCACGACCTCCTGATCACCGGACAGGCGTCATCTCCACTAGACCACCGAGCTTTCGCCCAACAGCAAGTGTTGGTTCTAATCCTTATAGCATGCAGCGGGTACTGCTTTGTTATTCAAATTTTTTATGAAGTTCTCCCGTCGAGATGTTTTCATTGCAACTGATTGACAAATTGCCCTACATCGACGTAAATAAGCACTGAATTGATCAGTGTTTTAGTAGTAGCCATGATAAAAAATCATGGGCGTACATACTCGAGCAGGATTCGAACCCACGACCTCCTGATCACCGGACAGGCGTCATCTCCACTAGACCACCGAGCTTTCGCCCAACAGCAAGTGTTGGTTCTAATCCTTATAGCATGCAGCGGGTACTGCTTTGTTATTCAAATTTTTTATGAAGTTCTCCCGTCGAGATGTTTTCATTGCAACTGATTGACAAATTGCCCTACATCGACGTAAATAAGCACTGAATTGATCAGTGTTTTAGTAGTAGCCATGATAAAAAATCATGGGCGTACATACTCGAGCAGGATTCGAACCCACGACCTCCTGATCACCGGACAGGCGTCATCTCCACTAGACCACCGAGCTTTCGCCCAACAGCAAGTGTTGGTTCTAATCCTTATAGCATGCAGCGGGTACTGCTTTGTTATTCAAATTTTTTATGAAGTTCTCCCGTCGAGATGTTTTCATTGCAACTGATTGACAAATTGCCCTACATCGACGTAAATAAGCACTGAATTGATCAGTGTTTTAGTAGTAGCCATGATAAAAAATCATGGGCGTACATACTCGAGCAGGATTCGAACCCACGACCTCCTGATCACCGGACAGGCGTCATCTCCACTAGACCACCGAGCTTTCGCCCAACAGCAAGTGTTGGTTCTAATCCTTATAGCATGCAGCGGGTACTGCTTTGTTATTCAAATTTTTTATGAAGTTCTCCCGTCGAGATGTTTTCATTGCAACTGATTGACAAATTGCCCTACATCGACGTAAATAAGCACTGAATTGATCAGTGTTTTAGTAGTAGCCATGATAAAAAAATCATGGGCGTACATACTCGAGCAGGATTCGAACCCACGACCTCCTGATCACCGGACAGGCGTCATCTCCACTAGACCACCGAGCTTTCGCCCAACAGCAAGTGTTGGTTCTAATCCTTATAGCATGCAGCGGGTACTGCTTTGTTATTCAAATTTTTTATGAAGTTCTCCCGTCGAGATGTTTTCATTGCAACTGATTGACAAATTGCCCTACATCGACGTAAATAAGCACTGAATTGATCAGTGTTTTAGTAGTAGCCATGATAAAAAATCATGGGCGTACATACTCGAGCAGGATTCGAACCCACGACCTCCTGATCACCGGACAGGCGTCATCTCCACTAGACCACCGAGCTTTCGCCCAACAGCAAGTGTTGGTTCTAATCCTTATAGCATGCAGCGGGTACTGCTTTGTTATTCAAATTTTTTATGAAGTTCTCCCGTCGAGATGTTTTCATTGCAACTGATTGACAAATTGCCCTACATCGACGTAAATAAGCACTGAATTGATCAGTGTTTTAGTAGTAGCCATGATAAAAAATCATGGGCGTACATACTCGAGCAGGATTCGAACCCACGACCTCCTGATCACCGGACAGGCGTCATCTCCACTAGACCACCGAGCTTTCGCCCAACAGCAAGTGTTGGTTCTAATCCTTATAGCATGCAGCGGGTACTGCTTTGTTATTCAAATTTTTTATGAAGTTCTCCCGTCGAGATGTTTTCATTGCAACTGATTGACAAATTGCCCTACATCGACGTAAATAAGCACTGAATTGATCAGTGTTTTAGTAGTAGCCATGATAAAAAATCATGGGCGTACATACTCGAGCAGGATTCGAACCCACGACCTCCTGATCACCGGACAGGCGTCATCTCCACTAGACCACCGAGCTTTCGCCCAACAGCAAGTGTTGGTTCTAATCCTTATAGCATGCAGCGGGTACTGCTTTGTTATTCAAATTTTTTATGAAGTTCTCCCGTCGAGATGTTTTCATTGCAACTGATTGACAAATTGCCCTACATCGACGTAAATAAGCACTGAATTGATCAGTGTTTTAGTAGTAGCCATGATAAAAAATCATGGGCGTACATACTCGAGCAGGATTCGAACCCACGACCTCCTGATCACCGGACAGGCGTCATCTCCACTAGACCACCGAGCTTTCGCCCAACAGCAAGTGTTGGTTCTAATCCTTATAGCATGCAGCGGGTACTGCTTTGTTATTCAAATTTTTTTATGAAGTTCTCCCGTCGAGATGTTTTCATTGCAACTGATTGACAAATTGCCCTACATCGACGTAAATAAGCACTGAATTGATCAGTGTTTTAGTAGTAGCCATGATAAAAAATCATGGGCGTACATACTCGAGCAGGATTCGAACCCACGACCTCCTGATCACCGGACAGGCGTCATCTCCACTAGACCACCGAGCTTTCGCCCAACAGCAAGTGTTGGTTCTAATCCTTATAGCATGCAGCGGGTACTGCTTTGTTATTCAAATTTTTTATGAAGTTCTCCCGTCGAGATGTTTTCATTGCAACTGATTGACAAATTGCCCTACATCGACGTAAATAAGCACTGAATTGATCAGTGTTTTAGTAGTAGCCATGATAAAAAATCATGGGCGTACATACTCGAGCAGGATTCGAACCCACGACCTCCTGATCACCGGACAGGCGTCATCTCCACTAGACCACCGAGCTTTCGCCCAACAGCAAGTGTTGGTTCTAATCCTTATAGCATGCAGCGGGTACTGCTTTGTTATTCAAATTTTTTATGAAGTTCTCCCGTCGAGATGTTTTCATTGCAACTGATTGACAAATTGCCCTACATCGACGTAAATAAGCACTGAATTGATCAGTGTTTTAGTAGTAGCCATGATAAAAAAATCATGGGCGTACATACTCGAGCAGGATTCGAACCCACGACCTCCTGATCACCGGACAGGCGTCATCTCCACTAGACCACCGAGCTTTCGCCCAACAGCAAGTGTTGGTTCTAATCCTTATAGCATGCAGCGGGTACTGCTTTGTTATTCAAATTTTTTATGAAGTTCTCCCGTCGAGATGTTTTCATTGCAACTGATTGACAAATTGCCCTACATCGACGTAAATAAGCACTGAATTGATCAGTGTTTTAGTAGTAGCCATGATAAAAAATCATGGGCGAACATACTCGAGCAGGATTCGAACCCACGACCTCCTGATCACCGGACAGGCGTCATCTCCACTAGACCACCGAGCTGTCGCCAAACAGCAAGTGTTGGTTCTAATCCTTATAGCATGCAGCGGGTACTGCTTTGTTATTCAAATTTTTTATGAAGTTCTCCCGTCGAGATGTTTTCATTGCAACTGATTGACAAATTGCCCTACATCGACGTAAATAAGCACTGAATTGATCAGTGTTTTAGTAGTAGCCATGATAAAAAAATCATGGGGTACATACTCGAGCAGGATTCGAACCCACGACCTCCTGATCACCGGACAGGCGTCATCTCCACTAGACCACCGAGCTTTCGCCCAACAGCAAGTGTTGGTTCTAATCCTTATAGCATGCAGCGGGTACTGCTTTGTTATTCAATTTTTTTTTTATGAAGTTCTCCCATCGAGATGTTTTCATTGCAACTGATTGACAAAATTGCCCTACATCGACGTAAATAAGCACTGAATTGATCAGTGTTTTAGTAGTAGCCATGATAAAAAAATCATGGGCGTACATACTCGAGCAGGATTCGAACCCACGACCTCCTGATCACCGGACAGGCGTCATCTCCACTAGACCACCGAGCTTTCGCCCAACAGCAAGTGTTGGTTCTAATCCTTATAGCATGCAGCGGGTACTGCTTTGTTATTCAAATTTTTTATGAAGTTCTCCCGTCGAGATGTTTTCATTGCAACTGATTGACAAATTGCCCTACATCGACGTAAATAAGCACTGAATTGATCAGTGTTTTAGTAGTAGCCATGATAAAAAATCATGGGCGTACATACTCGAGCAGGATTCGAACCCACGACCTCCTGATCACCGGACAGGCGTCATCTCCACTAGACCACCGAGCTTTCGCCCAACAGCAAGTGTTGGTTCTAATCCTTATAGCATGCAGCGGGTACTGCTTTGTTATTCAAATTTTTTATGAAGTTCTCCCGTCGAGATGTTTTCATTGCAACTGATTGACAAATTACCCTACATCGACGTAAATAAGCACTGAATTGATCAGTGTTTTAGTAGTAGCCATGATAAAAAATCATGGGCGTACATACTCGAGCAGGATTCGAACCCACGACCTCCTGATCACCGGACAGGCGTCATCTCCACTAGACCACCGAGCTTTCGCCCAACAGCAAGTGTTGGTTCTAATCCTTATAGCATGCAGCGGGTACTGCTTTGTTATTCAAATTTTTTATGAAGTTCTCCCGTCGAGATGTTTTCATTGCAACTGATTGACAAATTGCCCTACATCGACGTAAATAAGCACTGAATTGATCAGTGTTTTAGTAGTAGCCATGATAAAAAATCATGGGCGTACATACTCGAGCAGGATTCGAACCCACGACCTCCTGATCACCGGACAGGCGTCATCTCCACTAGACCACCGAGCTTTCGCCCAACAGCAAGTGTTGGTTCTAATCCTTATAGCATGCAGCGGGTACTGCTTTGTTATTCAAATTTTTTATGAAGTTCTCCCGTCGAGATGTTTTCATTGCAACTGATTGACAAATTGCCCTACATCGACGTAAATAAGCACTGAATTGATCAGTGTTTTAGTAGTAGCCATGATAAAAAATCATGGGCGTACATACTCGAGCAGGATTCGAACCCACGACCTCCTGATCACCGGACAGGCGTCATCTCCACTAGACCACCGAGCTTTCGCCCAACAGCAAGTGTTGGTTCTAATCCTTATAGCATGCAGCGGGTACTGCTTTGTTATTCAAATTTTTTATGAAGTTCTCCCGTCGAGATGTTTTCATTGCAACTGATTGACAAATTGCCCTACATCGACGTAAATAAGCACTGAATTGATCAGTGTTTTAGTAGTAGCCATGATAAAAAAATCATGGGCGTACATACTCGAGCAGGATTCGAACCCACGACCTCCTGATCACCGGACAGGCGTCATCTCCACTAGACCACCGAGCTTTCGCCCAACAGCAAGTGTTGGTTCTAATCCTTATAGCATGCAGCGGGTACTGCTTTGTTATTCAAATTTTTTATGAAGTTCTCCCGTCGAGATGTTTTCATTGCAACTGATTGACAAATTGCCCTACATCGACGTAAATAAGCTCTGAATTGATCAGTGTTTTAGTAGTAGCCATGATAAAAAATCATGGGCGAACATACTCGAGCAGGATTCGAACCCACGACCTCCTGATCACCGGACAGGCGTCATCTCCACTAGACCACCGAGCTGTCGCCAAACAGCAAGTGTTGGTTCTAATCCTTATAGCATGCAGCGGGTACTGCTTTGTTATTCAAATTTTTTATGAAGTTCTCCCGTCGAGATGTTTTCATTGCAACTGATTGACAAATTGCCCTACATCGACGTAAATAAGCACTGAATTGATCAGTGTTTTAGTAGTAGCCATGATAAAAAAATCATGGGGTACATACTCGAGCAGGATTCGAACCCACGACCTCCTGATCACCGGACAGGCGTCATCTCCACTAGACCACCGAGCTTTCGCCCAACAGCAAGTGTTGGTTCTAATCCTTATAGCATGCAGCGGGTACTGCTTTGTTATTCAATTTTTTTTTATGAAGTTCTCCCATCGAGATGTTTTCATTGCAACTGATTGACAAAATTGCCCTACATCGACGTAAATAAGCACTGAATTGATCAGTGTTTTAGTAGTAGCCATGATAAAAAAATCATGGGCGTACATACTCGAGCAGGATTCGAACCCACGACCTCCTGATCACCGGACAGGCGTCATCTCCACTAGACCACCGAGCTTTCGCCCAACAGCAAGTGTTGGTTCTAATCCTTATAGCATGCAGCGGGTACTGCTTTGTTATTCAAATTTTTTATGAAGTTCTCCCGTCGAGATGTTTTCATTGCAACTGATTGACAAATTGCCCTACATCGACGTAAATAAGCACTGAATTGATCAGTGTTTTAGTAGTAGCCATGATAAAAAATCATGGGCGTACATACTCGAGCAGGATTCGAACCCACGACCTCCTGATCACCGGACAGGCGTCATCTCCACTAGACCACCGAGCTTTCGCCCAACAGCAAGTGTTGGTTCTAATCCTTATAGCATGCAGCGGGTACTGCTTTGTTATTCAAATTTTTTATGAAGTTCTCCCGTCGAGATGTTTTCATTGCAACTGATTGACAAATTGCCCTACATCGACGTAAATAAGCACTGAATTGATCAGTGTTTTAGTAGTAGCCATGATAAAAAATCATGGGCGTACATACTCGAGCAGGATTCGAACCCACGACCTCCTGATCACCGGACAGGCGTCATCACCACTAGACCACCGAGCTTTCGCCCAACAGCAAGTGTTGGTTCTAATCCTTATAGCATGCAGCGGGTACTGCTTTGTTATTCAAATTTTTTATGAAGTTCTCCCGTCGAGATGTTTTCATTGCAACTGATTGACAAATTACCCTACATCGACGTAAATAAGCACTGAATTGATCAGTGTTTTAGTAGTAGCCATGATAAAAAATCATGGGCGTACATACTCGAGCAGGATTCGAACCCACGACCTCCTGATCACCGGACAGGCGTCATCTCCACTAGACCACCGAGCTTTCGCCCAACAGCAAGTGTTGGTTCTAATCCTTATAGCATGCAGCGGGTACTGCTTTGTTATTCAATTTTTTATGAAGTTCTCCCGTCGAGATGTTTTCATTGCAACTGATTGACAAATTGCCCTACATCGACGTAAATAAGCACTGAATTGATCAGTGTTTTAGTAGTAGCCATGATAAAAAATCATGGGCGTACATACTCGAGCAGGATTCGAACCCACGACCTCCTGATCACCGGACAGGCGTCATCTCCACTAGACCACCGAGCTTTCGCCCAACAGCAAGTGTTGGTTCTAATCCTTATAGCATGCAGCGGGTACTGCTTTGTTATTCAAATTTTTTATGAAGTTCTCCCGTCGAGATGTTTTCATTGCAACTGATTGACAAATTGCCCTACATCGACGTAAATAAGCACTGAATTGATCAGTGTTTTAGTAGTAGCCATGATAAAAAATCATGGGCGTACATACTCGAGCAGGATTCGAACCCACGACCTCCTGATCACCGGACAGGCGTCATCTCCACTAGACCACCGAGCTTTCGCCCAACAGCAAGTGTTGGTTCTAATCCTTATAGCATGCAGCGGGTACTGCTTTGTTATTCAAATTTTTTATGAAGTTCTCCCGTCGAGATGTTTTCATTGCAACTGATTGACAAATTGCCCTACATCGACGTAAATAAGCACTGAATTGATCAGTGTTTTAGTAGTAGCCATGATAAAAAAATCATGGGCGTACATACTCGAGCAGGATTCGAACCCACGACCTCCTGATCACCGGACAGGCGTCATCTCCACTAGACCACCGAGCTTTCGCGCCCAACAGCAAGTGTTGGTTCTAATCCTTATAGCATGCAGCGGGTACTGCTTTGTTATTCAATTTTTTTTTATGAAGTTCTCCCATCGAGATGTTTTCATTGCAACTGATTGACAAATTGCCCTACATCGACGTAAATAAGCACTGAATTGATCAGTGTTTTAGTAGTAGCCATGATAAAAAATCATGGGCGTACATACTCGAGCAGGATTCGAACCCACGACCTCCTGATCACCGGACAGGCGTCATCTCCACTAGACCACCGAGCTTTCGCCCAACAGCAAGTGTTGGTTCTAATCCTTATAGCATGCAGCGGGTACTGCTTTGTTATTCAAATTTTTTATGAAGTTCTCCCGTCGAGATGTTTTCATTGCAACTGATTGACAAATTGCCCTACATCGACGTAAATAAGCACTGAATTGATCAGTGTTTTAGTAGTAGCCATGATAAAAAATCATGGGCGTACATACTCGAGCAGGATTCGAACCCACGACCTCCTGATCACCGGACAGGCGTCATCACCACTAGACCACCGAGCTTTCGCCCAACAGCAAGTGTTGGTTCTAATCCTTATAGCATGCAGCGGGTACTGCTTTGTTATTCAAATTTTTTATGAAGTTCTCCCGTCGAGATGTTTTCATTGCAACTGATTGACAAATTACCCTACATCGACGTAAATAAGCACTGAATTGATCAGTGTTTTAGTAGTAGCCATGATAAAAAATCATGGGCGTACATACTCGAGCAGGATTCGAACCCACGACCTCCTGATCACCGGACAGGCGTCATCTCCACTAGACCACCGAGCTTTCGCCCAACAGCAAGTGTTGGTTCTAATCCTTATAGCATGCAGCGGGTACTGCTTTGTTATTCAATTTTTTTATGAAGTTCTCCCGTCGAGATGTTTTCATTGCAACTGATTGACAAATTGCCCTACATCGACGTAAATAAGCACTGAATTGATCAGTGTTTTAGTAGTAGCCATGATAAAAAATCATGGGCGTACATACTCGAGCAGGATTCGAACCCACGACCTCCTGATCACCGGACAGGCGTCATCTCCACTAGACCACCGAGCTTTCGCCCAACAGCAAGTGTTGGTTCTAATCCTTATAGCATGCAGCGGGTACTGCTTTGTTATTCAAATTTTTTATGAAGTTCTCCCGTCGAGATGTTTTCATTGCAACTGATTGACAAATTGCCCTACATCGACGTAAATAAGCACTGAATTGATCAGTGTTTTAGTAGTAGCCATGATAAAAAATCATGGGCGTACATACTCGAGCAGGATTCGAACCCAC